>NW_027555958.1:342251629-342851629 GCF_003287225.1 Phascolarctos cinereus
TTCTGTGTGAAGGCTGGAGAAATTAGAGGTATATCACAGGTGTCTGACATTAAGGGTACTGTATATAAATACTACATTGATAGCTACACATTTCTTAGATTTGTAAAAGATGTGAAATTTAGCTAGACTTGGTGATGCAGACCAGTATTTCTAGCACCATCATGATAAGAACTGGAAGGAAGAGACTATTAGGCTATCCAGGAAAGGGGAAAGTGGCCCAGGTAAGAAACAGAAGTCAAAGCTCCTGCCTCTAGCAATTGATGGGAATGAGACCCTGAGTAGCTGCTATATTTTCAGCTTAGGTGAATGAGAAAGATCATTTCAAAAAAAAAGTGTGTGGAAGAGGGAAAAATATGGGAAATTTAAAAATAGTGGGGAAAGAAAATGATGGATAAAAGCAGTGACTTGTTTGATCTCTCCCAAACCCTCCATATACCTGTAAAAGTGACTCTAAACAAATTCTAGAGCAGCAGATCCCACAAAAAGACAGAGTGAAAAATTTCCAGCCCAAGATACCCTGGATGGTTGATGGGAAAGGTCTATTGCACCAGGCTGTGAGAAGAGCACCATTCAGCATGGGTCAAGTATACAAAGATTCAGCATAAATCTGGAACAGGGCTCAGGGAACTGAATCGCTAGCACCTGAGGTGGTTTCTAGACTTTTCAACCCACAAAGACCAAAGACAAGTTAGAAGATCACTAAGAAACGTCTGTCAGACCTGGGTGAGAGAGAAGCATGGTCCAGCCTCAGCCAGGGTGCAGCCCCAATATGGCAGGTGTTTCTGGAGCTCTCAGCCCTCAGACATTGGGAGGATGGAGCAGCTGATCAGAGGGGGATTATAGGGATCTCTTTACTGGTTCTGAGGCAGGATTATCTTGCTTTGCCCTGCTTAGATCTGGGTAGCAGTCCTAGGTAGAGGTCTTGGGGTGAGGAGGAGCACTGACATGGTGGAGCTTGTGACTCAGTGGAAAAGGAATCCTCCTCACAGTTCCAAGGCAGAAAAGAATGCTTGTGGTCACTCATAGATCAGAGCACAGGGCAGGAAGGGAGACAAAACCTCACCCTTGCTCATACCACCTTGGAAGAACTAAAAATTTATAGGTCCATAGAAGTATCTCTGAAAACAGCTGCACAAAATGCCTGAAGCTTGAGACAGTACACAATCCATACTGAAAGCAGAGCTCTACCTTAACAAGGAGTTTAAAAGTCAAGTAATTGGCTGGGAAAATGAGCAAAAAGCACAAAAACCCCCTTCAACTATCAAATTTTACTTTGATGACAAAGAAGATCAAAACATACAACCAGAAGAAGACAATGAAGTCAAAGTTCCTACATCCAAAGCTTCCAAGAAAAACATGAATTTGTCTCAGGCCATGGAAGAATTCAAAAAGGATTTTGGGAAGCAAGTAAGAGAAATAGAGGAAAAACTAGGAAGAGAAATGAGAGTAATGCAAGAAAATCATGAAAAATTACTCAACAGCTTACTAAAGGAGGCCCAAAAAGATACTGAAGAAAATAATACCTTAAAAAATAGGCTAACCCAAATGGCAAAAGAAGTCCAAAAAAACAATGAGGAGAAAAATGCCTTAAAAAGCAGAACTGGCCAAATGGAAAAGGAGGTCCAAAAGCTAACTGAAGAGTATAATTACTTAAAATTTAGAATGGAGTAAAAAGAAGCCAATGACTCTATGAGAAATCAATAAATTATAAAACAAAACCAAAAGAAAGAAAAAAATAGAAGACAACATGAAATATCTCATTGGAAAACAACTGACCTGGAAAATAGATCCAGGAGAAATAATTTAAAACTTATTGGACTACCTGAAATGCATTATTAAAAAAAAAAGAGTGTAGATATCATCTTTCAAGAAATTATCAAGGAAAACTGCCCTGATATTCTAGAAACAGAAGGTAAAATAAAAATCAAAAGAATCCACCAATCACCTTCTGAAAGAGATCTCCAAAGGAAAACTAGCAATATTATAGACAAATTCTGGATGTCCCAGGTCAAGGAGAAAATATTGCAAGCAGCTAGAAAGAAACAATTCCAGTGTTTTGGAAATACAATCAGGATAACACAAGATTTAGCAGTTTCTATATTAAGGGATCAGAGGGCTTGGAATATAATAGGTTAAAGGAGCTAGGATTAAAACCAAGAATCACCTACCCAGAAAACCTCAGTATAATCCTTCAGCAGAAAAAAATGGAAATTCAATGAAACAGAGGACTTATAAGCATTATTGATGGAAAGAACAGAGCTGAATAGTAATTTGAATTTCAAATACAAGATTGAAAAGAAGCATGAAATGGTAAATAGGAAAGAGAAATCATAAGAAATCAATTATTAAAGTTGAATTATTTACATTCCTACATGGAAAGATGATATCTGTAATTCATGAGACCTTTCTCAGTATTAGGGTAGTTGGAGGGGGGAAAAAAAGTATGTATGTATGTGTATATATTCACATATATATGTGAAGGCACAAAGGGCACAGAGTGAATTGAGCATGAAGATGAAGGGATGATATATAAAAAAATAAAATTAAAGGGTGAGAGAAGATTATACTGGGAGAAGGACAAAGGGAGAGGTAGAATGGGGTAAATTATCTCACACAAAACAGAGAAGAAAAGGCTTTTATAGTGAAGAGGAAATGGGAGAAGGTGAGAGGGAATAATTGAATCTTATTCTCATTGGATTTGGCTTAAGGAGGGAATAACATACACACTCAATTGGGTATAGAACTCTATCTTACCCTACAGAAAAATAGGGGACAAAGGAATAAGAGTGTGGGGGAATGATAGAAGAGAGGGCAGATTGGGTGAGGGGGTAATCAGAAGGAAAGGCTTTTGAGAAGAGACAAAGTCAAAGGAGAGAATAGAATAAATGGGGAGTGGAGTGGGATAGGATGAAGAAAAATATAGTTAGTTTTTCACAATATGACTATTATTGAAGTGTTTTGCATGACCACACATGTATAACCTCTATCGAGTTTTTTGCCTTCTCAATAAGGGTGGGGAGGGAGGGAGGAAGGGAGAGAATATGGAACCCAAAGTTTTAAAAATGAACGTTAAAAATTGTTTTTAACATGCAACTGGGAAATAAGATATAAAGACAATGGGGTATATAAATCTATTCTGCCCTTCAGGAAAGTAGAAGGGGAAGCGGATAAGAGAAGTGGGGCACAGTGATAGAAGGGAGGGCAGATTGGGCAATGGGATATTCAGAATGCAGGACATTTTTATGGTGGGGCTAGAGATAGGGAGAAAATTTGGAACTCAAAATCTTGTGGAAGTGAATGTTGAAAACTGAAAATAAATTAATTAAAAATATTGAGGAAAAATAATAGAAGGTCTGTACCATATATTGTGAGAAGCTGCTAATATATGTCATGTGAACCTACAAGATGTGGCTGATGGGAAATATAAGAAAGACACAAGGGAAATGATAACTACATTTAAAAAAAAGATTACAATAGAAGAGGCAGTGATATATCCTTCTGTGCCAATCTATATAATATAAAGGAGCAGGAGTCTTAGAAAATAATCTACCCCACCCTGCCTTAACCTTCCCAAAATAGTAATTACTATAATTAACATTTATGTAGCACTCATGATATACCAAGGATCCATATTCAATCAATTGGAAAGATTATTATTGTTATTATTATTACTATTATTAATTCTACCCTCACAACCTTTTGTGGACATTTCTTTTTCTGTTAACAGATAAGGCTCTCATTATCTCTTGCCTAGAGGAGCAGTGATAGCTTTTTCCCCAAATCTCTTCCCTTTACTATTCATTCTTCAAACAGTATTTAAACCAATACTCCTGAAGCACAAATCCCACTCTAGTTCTATCCTGCTGAAAAAGCTCCAAGGGCTCCCTATTCATCTCAAGATGCTTGACATTTATGATCCTTTCCAATATGACTCTAGCTACATTTCTAAACCTCATTTTTTTCATTTTTTTTATAGTCTAGTCAAACTAACTTATTTGTTGTTCCTTGCACACAGCATTTCATCTCTCACATCTCTACCTTGATAAAGCTATTTCCTATGTGTGTAATGCATTCCTTTTTCACCTCCTCAACTTGGCATCACCAATTCCCTTCAAAAGGCCATCCCCTACACAAGATCTTTTCTGATCCTTCCAGCTATTAGTGCCCCACTAAAATGAAGTTTTATATCTTTATTTACACTTTTAACATATTTATATGTGATAATGATATAATGTAAACTTCTGAAAGGCAAGAATCATTTTGGTTTTGTCTCTTTTATTCTCAATAGCCAGTACATAGCTAAACACTTGTGTATATATCTCTTTACTTTCAGCCTTTAAGGAACCTGGATTAGAAGTGTTAAAATAATTGAACATACAGGTTCAAATACTTGTGCTGATATGTCCTAGCTGCATGATGAAGAGAATATTAACATTTTAGGATGTATTTCTTCATCTATAAAATGAAGACGATGGCATTTGCGTTGTTGGCATTATCTGTCTCATAGGATGTTGTGAGAGAAAATCTTTCCAAATCTTTACATATCTATAAGTATAGACACAGCTCTAGCATAAGCCTGGAAATCATTCCAGGCATTTATGAACCATACCTTTAGAACATTTACTTTAAGTAAAAATTAATGACATATTGTTATTGCTGTTTTTCAAGGACAGAGATTAGGTCACAGATATCTCTATTGGTAACATTGATTATATCTTGCAACATAATGAAAGAAAACGCAATAATCTAAGGACAGAGGCTATGGACATAAATGCAAGATGGATGCCAAGATATAGGAGGCAAGATGACTAAGGCAAAAGATCAGAAAATGTACGAGATGCTCAGGGCAGAAAACATCATTCTGATTTACATTTATTAAACCTATAAACTATGGATAGGGATAGCTACATTTAGTAAAATGTAGAAGGAATACCTCTTGAAGTGTGATTTATAGACATGCTGCTGATTCAATTACATTCCATCCACAAGTAGAACAAATTAAAATAAAATCAATTAAAAACAATCCTGAAAGTTTGTTGAAACGAATGAGACATAATTATAAACACAAAGAAAAGGGAAATGGTTGACATGGAATATGCATATACTTACAAACGGAGGATTCCCATGAATCTACCACCAACAATGCTTTTTCATTGTTTCCTTATCTCAGCTTCATACACTATACCACTTAATCTCTGTGGGGGCATAGAAAAATGAAAGACAATGAGGACTGTCCTGGTTTCCAGAATAAAACAGAAAAACTCTCTTCTCCCCTGGGAGAAAATGGCACCTCTTTAGTCAGTACCTCCAAAAAAGTCTTAGCTGCCCTATAGTAGTTATAGTTCTACCTTAATCCTAGGAGGGTTCATGAATTTAGCAATTTTCTTTGATTATCCTCATTGTTATTCTTGCTTTCATGATACTCCTCTCTTCTGGTCACATTAATAGGAAAATAATGGATATATAATCTTCAAACAGAAAATGAACAATTTATGATGTGATGGATAACATTTGTTTAAGTATAAATACATTTAATTCAAGGTTTAAAAGCCAATGGTACTTCTCAGACATTAAAATATTTAAATGAATCTATGATTTCGTCAATGTGGATATTCTTTCCAATGATAAAACTGCAAAACATCCATGCCTGTCCATCCTGTGTGATTCTTGTCCATGACCTCCCATTAAATCATCAGAAGATGAACCTAATGTGGTAGGGTTTTCCTTGCTTTCTGTAGAAACTATGGGAAAACCCACTGAGTATGACAACCTTTCCTACTGGTTAGCCCTCACTAGGTAAACAGTCAGTGGGTTTTTTTTCTACTTATACATTTCATTGATGATCTCTTTTACACAGCTTCTCCTTTTTAATTCATTGCTTCTGATGGATTTGAGCCTTTTCATGATCACCATGCACCTCTTCATTGCCCTTTGAATAAGAATAAATTTCATTTCTTCAAAAATTCTAGTATTCTGTAACTGATAGCCATGTCAAAACACAAACAAAACCAGAAGAATATTGGTGTGCAATGTGTGCATGTGTGCATGTATGTGTGTGTGTGTGTGTGTGTGTATGCGTGTGTGTGTTTATACCTTTTGTTTCAGGGAGAAGCTTAGGGCCATTAAAAAAATTGTGATTTCCCAAAGTCAATCTGTCTATCTTCCTTCTATTCCACTAGGGTCCAGCATAGCTTTCCATGATATAAATATTGATTGATAACTACTACATATTGGCATCAGTGGAGGAGGTTAAGACTATTGGCGACAGCAAGACATAGAGAAATTCCATTTAAACTTACTGTAGACATTGTAAAATATTTAGGAGTCTACCTCCCAAAACAAACCCAGGAACTCTGTGAACACAATTACAAAACACTTTTCACACAAATAAAGTCAGATCTAAATAATTGGAAACACATCAGTAGCTCATGGGTAGACCGATCTAATATAACAAAAATGACAATTCTACCTAAGCCAATTTACTTATTCAGTGCCATACCAATCAAACTACCAAAAAAACTATTTTACAGGGTTAGAAAAAATAATAACAAAATTCACTTAGAAGAACAAAAGGTCCAGAATATCAAGGGAACTAATGAAAAGAAATGCAGAGGAAGGTGGCCTAGCCATTCCAGATCTTAAATTGTGTTATAAAGCAGCAGTCATCAAAACTGCTTGGTAGGGGCAGCTAGGTGGCACACTGCATAGAGCACTGGCCCTGGATTCAAATTCGGCCTCAGATACATAACACTTACTAGCTGTGTGATGCTAGGTAAGCCACTCAACCCCATTGCCCAGCCAAAAACAAAACAAAACAAAAACTGCTTGGTACTGGCTAAGAAATAGAGTGGTGGATCAGTGGAATAGGTTAAATATGCAAGACACAGTAGTCAATGACTATAGTAATCTATTATTTGATAAACTCAAAGACCCCAGCTTCTGGGATAAGAACTCACTCTTTGAAAAAAAAAACTGCTGGAAAAGACTATGGCAGAAACTAGGCATAGATCAAAATCTCACACCATATACCAAAATAAAGTCAAAATGGGTTCATGATTTAGATATAAAAGCTGATACTATAAATACAAATCAAAACAACTCTGAGGTACCACATCACACCTATCAGATTGGCCAACATGACCAAACAGGAAAATGATAAATCTTGGAGAAGATGTGGGAAAATTGGAACACTAATGCATTGTTGGTGGAGTTGTGAAATGATCCAAGCATTTTGGAGAGCAATTTGGAACTATGCCCAAAGGGCTATGACAATGTGCTTACCCTTTGACCCAGCAATAGCACTTCTAGGGCTATATCACAAAGAGATGGGAATACAGATGGGAAAAGGACCCATATGTACGAAATATTCATAGCAGCTCTTTTTGTGGTGGCAAAGAATCAGAAATGAGAGGATACCCATCAATTGGGGAATGGCTAAACAAATTGTGGTATATGAATGTAATGGAATACTATTGTGCTATAAGAAATGATGAACAGGCTCACTTCAGAAAAACCTGGAAAGACTTGCATGGTCTGATGCTGAGTGAAGTGAGCAGAACCAAGAGAAAGTTTACACAATAACAGCCACATTATGTGATGACTAACATTGATAAACTTAACCCTTCCCAGCAATACAAGGATCTTAGACATCTCCAAAGGCCTCATGATGGAAAATGCTATCCATATCCAAAGAAAGAACTATGGAAGTTGAATTGATATTTTTTTTCTATTCTATTGACTTTTGTTTCCTCTTTCTGATGGCTTCTCCTATTGGTTCTAATTGCTGTTGGGTTGTTTTTCCTGATGGGACATAAAAAGCCTGGATCTTTTATTGACCAAAAAAGGGATCCATAATATCTCTTAATAAGGCACCACTGCCCCAGTCTTTCCACTCACTTTAAGTTCAACCCCGTCTTTTTGAACTACCTACTTGTTATTTGTGTCCCTGTGTGATCAAACCTTCATAAGTATAGGAAACAGTCTCATGGCCATGCTCATAGTCCCATGATACTCCTATTCATAAGCATACAGTTTTTGTTTAGATTGTTTGAATGCTATCTTATGATACTCAAAAGATACTCACATCACACTACTCCCATATCCTTCCTCATTTCAATAGAAGAGGACAAAATAGCAGATGGGAAGAGCACTCCAAAACCCTGCGGAATTTATGCAGTCTATGCAGGCTGTTTAGCAGTTAAGAAAATATATTCCTTTTGGTATCATCAAAAGACCAATTTAAAGACATCAGCAGAATTTCTTTTTCAAGAAGCGATCAAAATAGATAAAAGAATGTTACATAAGAACAAATACCTAGTTATCTCTTCAGAATACAGTGAAAAACTTTGGAAGAGAGAAGCATCATTTCATAGGCCAAGCCCCTAAACTAGTATATAATTATAAATTAGGTTGCATTGGGATATGAATTTGCCTATCTGCTTAACAAGACAAAGAAAAGAACAACAGTGTGAAAAAGAGCTCAGCAAAGCTTCCTTAGCAAAGATACCATGCAAGGGAAAGTGTGTTGGTTTTGATGTCAGAATTTGGGTTCCACTGCTGGCTCTCTTGCTAACTACTTGCATGGGCTTTGGAATGTTGAGGTTTAGGAGTGCTGGGACCCCAAAATCACAACATGCAGGTCCTATCTGAAAGAATTTGACTCAAGCCTTCTTTCAGACAAATACAACATTTATTAGAACATCTGCCATATTGGCCAGACTCTTAAGCAATCTGAGCAATTCTAGATTATAAGAATCTGAACATCTTAATGGAGACAAGATAAACCTTATATACAGAAAGACTGTGGGAGAGATCTAGGAATGGCCAAGTAGTCTTAGGGTGGCCAAGGGAGAATGGAGCCCAGCTAGAATTAAGGGTGGGAAGGGGCCAGGGGCCATAGGGAGGTAAAACAGTGGAGGGCTAGGTTAGGTTAAGGGTAACAGAGAATTGGGAGATTGGGAGTAGCCACAATGAAAGGCCAGTTGGTGGGATTATAGCCATAGGCTAATGCCAGACATTTGGCCATATGGCAAAGTCCAAAGTTTTTCTTTTTGGGGGTCCAAATCCCATCCTTATCAGGGATATCACTTTACCTCTCAAGCTTTGATTCCTTAAACCATACAAAGTGACAATTTGATGGATTTCTAAGGTCCTTTCCAGATGTGGAGTGATGATACTTCAACTGAAGTGAGAATTTCCTCGCTATCCCCATCAAGTTTATGCCTTGAAATAAGTGAGTCAGAATTTCAAATCACCAACATGAATGTGAGGAATGCCTCCTTTATTTGATTACCTCCTCTAAGGTTCCAGGATAGGAAATCCTTAGAAAAAATGTGTACATCAAGCAGTTTTCATTTGGAATACAAAGATCTGTTTCATAATTTGATTGCGTGAATTTTGCAAAGTGCAGGCTTTTCTTTCAAAAACAATGAAAAGTAAAAGGCGCATTGTTAGTACTAAATTCTCCATCTGGTATTCCTCTGTGACTGTAATCATTTGGAATGGGAAAATACATTTTCCCCAAATTCAAATCCTATTCAAAAATGCAGGGTCTGAGTGTTCTGAATTGAACCCAAACCTCATGGTATTCACATTTATGAACCTTTAGCAAACAGCAAACATTTCCTAAGGGGCTGGGGGAAAGTGTTTGAATGAAGGCAGTTTTATATTCTTGCTGGGTATCAAATAGCTAACAGCATGTAATGTTGCTGAATTATATGCAAAATCAAACACCTGAATTAAATTTACATTTAAATGACATAGTTTTAAGAAGTCAATGAATAGCCTGAGCATGGCTCTCTCATGTTTTATTGAGTCAAAAGTCATATTTTTGAAAATGTGAAGCAAAAAGTGATTCTAATTCAATGGTCTATTTTTTTTAACCATATTTCAGCAAGAGTGAAAAACGCCACAGAGGCAAACAGATCTGAAGGAAACCTTTGCTCTGGACTCCAACTCCGGAACTCTCATCACAGGCACATTTTTTTTTTCCAGTCAGATCCTCATCTTTGCTTTTGGGAGGTTATCTTGGTATCTTGGTACAAGAAAGGATGCCAGACCGGTAATAATGTTACTCAGTCTGTGTACAGAAGCAAGGAGACAATTTGCTATGTGGCCAATTTGTTTCCCAGTGCTTTAAAAAACAGCAATGGTATAAAATAGTGACTCAAAGAGAGAGTCTAGAAGCAGCAAGGTGAGACTGAGATGTAAGAAAGAAACCATATGGGGCAAAGTGAATGCATGTTTTTTGTAACTAACATATACTCTTTATTCTCTCAATGCCAGATGACAAAATTTTCACCATCTTTCTCTTTAATACTCCTATTAAAAAAGTAATTTAGGGGCATCTAGGTGGCACAGTGGATAGAGTTCCAGCCTTGGAGTTAAGAGGATCTGAATTCAAATCTGACCTTTGACACTCACTTAGCTGTGTGACATGCAAGTGGGTTAAGTGCAAGTCACTTAACCCCAATTGCCTCATCAAAAAATAAAGTAGTTTGAATTGTGCTTATGTCATATTTTATTTTTAAAATTATTATTTTGAATTTTCTGGTTCATTTTTCATTTCTATGCAGGGCTTATGTCACTTATGAAAAATGATTATCTTGGAGACTCAGAGCTCCACACACACCACTGCCCACCCTCCCAGCCCCCTTCTCCAAAGAGCTTCAGAAGGACATTACTGATAATGAGATTTCATTGGATTTTTCCAAGGCTTGGGTGGAGACTGACTCTTCTGCCTATATTGTCCAAGGTTGGGAGTGATCTGATATGGTTGGGGGGTGATATGATAGAAGAGGTAGTTCCTCTTTTGGGAAGTAAGAATGATGGGGTTGGGATCTGGGCCCCAGAAAGGAAAAACCCTGGACTTTTCCTCATGGCCAAATCTCTGGTGTTCACCTGAGGTGATAATTCCATCAACTGGCCTTTCATTGTGGCTACACCCCAATCTCCCCTGTTGAAAAGGTATATAAACTGGGCACTTCCAAACTGAGCTGGTTCTGATGACGTTTAGGGGTGTGGGGTTCTGGGACCCCAAAATCACAACACAAGGATCCTGTCCGAAAGAATTCCATCCAATCCTTCTTTCAGCCAAAGACAAGGTTTATTAGAACATCTGTCATATTAGGCAGACTGTTAAGGAGTCTGAACATTAGTGAGCTAGTGGCTAGATTAGATTATAAGAATCTGAGCACCAGTTCTAGACTATAACTTTCATGAAATGTATGTCACCAGCTTGAGAGAAATTAAAATGTGGACACATAACATAAATCATTCGTCTCTTTCTTAGAACAAACTTTGTGAAAGGTTGACACTCTTTACCAGACATTAGATATCAAAATTCTGGGATCAAAAATGTGTCTCTCAGTAGATGTATCTTGGACAGATACAGCAGGTGACCAGTGAGCTTGGAGCAGAGATAAACAGTAATAAGAGAACTGGCTAGGCTAATTTGGGAAAATTGTAATTTTAATGACTCCAAATGGAACATCATCTGGGAAACTAAAAAGAATATTAAAAAGAATAGATGATAAGCTTGAGGTAAAAGAAAAAAATTCCCCCAAATTGGACATATTCCAAAGTAGAATATGTGCTGAAAATTCTAGGCTCCCGGCTCCCAATGCATGAGACATAAGTGTGTATCCATATGCCATTGGTGAATACATTGCTGCTCTGTTTACATTTTAAGTAGCATGAAAGGTTATAAGCTAATTTTTGGACTGAAAAAAAAACCCAACAACCCATGTTGTGTCGATTATGTAGTGGCGATGATTATGTGGTGAAATATAATAATAAGTATCTAAGGCTAGATCTGAGCATGGGTATTCCTGAATCTAGGCTCAGAGCTTTATGCTCTGTGTTATCTATGCTCCCTAAGTAGGACTTGACATAGGTCAGCCTGACTCAGGTGGTCAGCCCTTTACCCTTTATGCCACAATGATAGAATGATTCAAATTTATAGTATGAATTAAGGTTTATGAAAGTATTTTCTCATATCAGCTCTGCAGAAAAAAAAAATTGAATCTCAGAAAAGATGAGAGTTGTCCATGATTGTTCAACTAAGTAAATGTCAGAAACTGCACTTATATGTGTCTTCTGGTTCCAAGTGCAAAGCTCTCCCCTCTGCATCTGCCACACTACCTCTTAAGTATAAATTCAGTATGTTCTTCATTTTTAACTGTTAATTAGGAAAATATCTTATAGGCTACAACATTCAAGTATTACTGAGTTTTCATAATACCCTATTTTGTAAGCTTATTTTTATAAGCTAAAAGAAAGAAAAACAAGAATTCCTTGATGGAAAGAGGCAATCCAGTATTACATACAGTTTTAGCCAACTCAGTGGCTATAAAAATTGTGAAAAATGGATTTTTAAAATTATGAATGACCTAACAACAACAGGCTTCACTGATGGTTGGTAACTGATGAACTATGTGATATAATTCATCAAATGATAACAATTATACCAGGAAAACCAAAAAATGCCTGAATAAAACTACCACTGAAAATGGTCAAGTAAACTATATTTTTTTGTATTTTTACTGCCTCAAAGATAACAGGACTATAGTGTCTCCCAAATTATAAATTTATAATTAAATCCCTACTAAAATCTCATCTTTTCCTGTAACCATTCCTCAAGAAGCCTTCTTTAAGAATTCCTTACTTTGGGGCAGCAAGGTGACGCAGTGGATAGAGTACCAACCCTGAAGTCAGGAGGACCTGAGTTCAAATCCGTCCTCAGACCAAACACTTGACACTAGCCGTGTGACCCTGGGCAAGTCACTTAACCCCAATTGTCTGAGAAAAAGAATTCTTTAATTCAAGGAATTTATCCTGTAAATAGATTGCTTAGTATATATTTGTTAGTGAACAAATCATAACTCAACACCAGAAGGTAATAGTCAAGAACTATTAAGCAAACACTTGTCAAAATCTCCCTGATTTTCTTAAGTTAGAGGAGACAAATAGGCTTTAGTACTACAGAGGCATGTTAGAAAGATGAGGAATGACATCATAATTTTTTCCTCCACAAGATGCCTCCTCATGGTATGGTGATATCACTGGGTTCTTGAAAGGTGGCTCAGTGAAGACATGTTCTAGCAGGTGCTATAAAGCAAAAAAGGTTCTGAATATAAGGATATCAATAAACTTCTATTGTTATTTAAAGAAAAACCTAGAAAAATTTGAGAAAGTTTATTTATTATAAGAAGCTTATTTAACAAATATTTATTAATGAGCCATAATAGAGAAAGTGAAATTGGCAGGTAGGTGGGACAGTGGATAGAATGTTGGACCTAGAGTCAGGAAGACCTAGAGAGTCTGATCCCTTTATATCACAAGTGAAGAAATGTCCTAATCTTCTGTCTGATTCATATCATAAGGCTGGATTTCCTAAGAAACTTCAAACAATTTGCAGTATGAGGTGAAACCTCAGTAACATTTTGCTTTGCACTTCTCTTTGTATTAGTGATTTGAAGCATCCTTTCATGTAAATTTAAATACTTGTCATTCTTCTTTTGAGAACTGTTCAAATCCTTTGACCTTTTTCCTATTGAGGAATGGCAACATGCCATATATTGTTAATTGTGTTTTAGATACCAAATACTTGTCAGAGAAATTTGATACATTTTTCCCCATTCTTATTCTAAGTGTATTAATTTTCTTTGTTCGGAAGTTTTTCAGTTACATATAATAAAACAAAAATTATTTTGTCTCTTGTAATTACCACTACCCCTTGTTTAGTTCAGATTTCTCTACCCACTGCTCTGAGAGATACATGGTCTCTTTCTCTTCTTTCATTGTTAATCATTGTTACAATATTGGTACTCCATATAACTTTCTCCTGATTTTGCTCACTTCACTTTTTATCGACCCTTTTGTCTTCACAGGTTTTCCTAAAGTCATCTCCTTTGTTATTTATTTTGGCACAGTAATATTTATATACCATATTTTTTTTAGCCATTCCCCATTTGATGGGCATCCCCTCAATTTCCAATTCTTTGTCACCACAAGAAGAGCTGCTGTAAATATTCTTGTACACATTAGTTCCTTTTTTCTCCTCCTTTTTCTTTGATCTCTTTGGGACAAAGATCTAGGAATAGTATTGTTCAGTCAAAATGTATGCAGTCTTATAGCCCTTTGGACATAGTTCCAATTTGTTCTCCTGAATTGTTAGAACAGTTCACAACTTCACAAACAGTAGTGTATTAGTGTACTTACTTTTCCATATCCCCTTCAGTATTTTGTCTCTATTTTTAAACCAAAACCAGGTGGTTTTTATGATTAATGCTGTATAACATACTTTGTTTGACATTGGGAATTTTCCCTTAATCCCTATTTCATGTCATCATTTCTGTTCAAATTTTAATCTTTTGTTTTTCCAAATGAATTTTAATAATTTTTCAAGATCTAGAAAATATTTCCTTAGTAAATTGATTGGTATAATATTAAAAGGGTAGATTAATTTTGGTAGTAGTGTAATTTTTACTTCATTTTATTTTTTATTTCATTTCTGTAAGAAACATTTTTAAATTGTATATATACATACACACACATATATATATACATATACATACACATGTGTGTATACATACATATACATGCATACATACATATATATGTATGTGTGTGTGTATATATATATATATACATATATATACATATATATACATATACATATATATATACATATATATATGTTTTTTTAAAGACTGAGACAAGTTCTAAAAGGTCTAATTCTTGTTCAACTTCTCCTCCTCATGCCATTTATAATATACCATTCTCCTTTTTTTTATCTAAGCACTTGTATCCAAAATTTGTTTTGTATCTGGGATCACTCATGATTTTTTTTTCTTATAAATTTAGACCATGTTGAGTAAATGGGGGCTGAGGGTACTGAAAAATTAGATACTACCTGGAAATACATGACATTTTAATTGGTATGTAGGGTTAAAAATCTATCCAATTGGTAGGAATTTTTCTACAAAGGGATTCTCAGCCATTATGATTGCATTAAAAACTTCTCTGATATAAACTCCATAAAATAGCAATGAAATGGATGGCATGGACCTGAGAGCCATTATATTGCCCCAGGCTAAAAATGAACTAATTTTTGCAACACTTTCTGGCTGCTTATATCTCCTGAGAACAGGAAGGCTGGGAGTAGAAATATTAGGCCTGAGGAGAATTCAGCTCTGCCCCTTTCCAGAGGAAAAGGGAAGAACAGAACAGATGAAACACTGAGCAGCAACCAACTCTACCCTCTACAGCAGCATCTATTGAAGTTATGGCAGTAATTTTTTTTTTCTATTATGCTTGTGGTTTCATCAGTGGACAGAACTGCGGAAAAGAATATCCTCTAGCATTGGAGGCAAACAAATTCACTGCTTGCATTACAATGCTGCATGAGGCACTGGAGGGGTTAAGTGATTTATCCAGGGTGACACAGTCAATATGAGGCCAACATGAGACTTGAACCCATTTTCTTCCTAACTGCTTTTTTATCCAGCACAACATTCTGTCTCTATGAAAATATTTAGTAACTAATATGGAAAAAATTATTATTATTGTTGTTGTTGTTATTGTTATTATTTTATGAGGCTAGTGGGAAATATTTTTTTCCCCTTTAGTCTGGCAAAATCAAGTGGTAAAGGTATGCAATGCCCTTTCCCAGAAATAGCAATGATAGAGTGAGTAGCACCATCCTACTTTTCTAAATGCTTGTTCTTTTTCCACTTAATTTGTGCCCCCTAAAATTCTGTCTGTTTGTGTCTTGCTCAATTTCACAGAGCCCATTTTCAATCTTTACAATCCTAAGTAATTTGCCCTCCAACCCACAGCCAATTTATTAACTGTCACTCTGCCTTCAAATTATTTTTCCAACTTCATAAGTCACAAGTGACTAGAAGTCACTGCCTCTCTTCCTTAAAAAAACAAACAAACAAACAAACAAACAAAAAAACACCAGAGTCCTCCAATATATTTCTCCTTGGATTTTCCACCTTCCCACTTAAGACCATACTTTAATTAGTGCGTGGAGATACTCAATATATAATATATTGAAGTGAATTTCTGTGATTGTCTATATTTACCCTAGGTTCCAAGAATGGCATCTGATGGCACTGGATACAGTGGCCCAGAGAGAGGATTCCTTACGGTCACAGGTCTTCTTAAAACTCCCACAAGCAAATCAGGAAGGCAAATTTTCTTTTGTATAAGGCTATCTCAGCATGTTGTTTCCACATTAAGGAATTCAGGGCAGCTGAGCTATGGAGATAAAAAGCAGCAGCTGTGGACCATAACCTTGAGGACTGAATTACATTTCTCCCACTCACAGAATTGCAAAAAAAAAAAATCACTGACACTGCCTACACATGGTAGTGAAAGGCAGGGAGAGCCAAAATCTCTAGGGTGGTGTTTGCTATAGGTTGGCTCATTATATTTGCGTGGGAGGGCTAAGTGTTTTGAAAAGAAGGTTAGCAAAACAGCCTGGTGATATCTTTTTCTTGGAAGTACTATATACCTTTCTGGGCTTAGTGCTGCTGGGGGGATTTCCCAATGTGATTCTATGAACTTTTTGTTGTGGTTGCTCTTGTAGGGTCTTGTGTTTTGGACTAAACTGAAAGCTTACCATATGCAATGTATTGGTCTAAATATTGGGGATACGAATATACATGTGTGGCAGTTCTGTTCCCAAGAAATTTACATTTTAATTGTGGGAGACAACTCATATAAGATAGTGCGGCAATATTGTAGATAGCAAGGCCTTTAGAATATATTTCTCTGCTCCTTTCATAGATCAAATCTAAGAGTGAACCTTAGATTCATATTGGCCTCAATCAAACACCAGACAGTCAATAGGTACTAAGGCCTGTTATTCCTCCAGTCCTGCAAAGCATTATCTCAATGTATTGTTAATTGAATGTTTCCACATGCAGAGCAAATACCTCATGATCTAAACTTGCTAGTTCTGACTAGAACTCTCCTGCTCATATCCTCTATACCTATTTAAGGTGGTTTTTTTCCCCTCAAAATACCAATGCTTTAAAAAAATAATCCATGTGCTTATTATTATTTTTTTTAAAGACACAACTGGGAATAAGTGACTTGCCCAGGGTCACACAGCTGGTAAGTGACTGAGGCCAGATTTGAATTCAGGTCCTCCTGATTCCACAGCCAGTGCTTTATCCAATGTAGCACCGAGCTGCCCCCATGTGCTTTTAAAAATAGGACAAGGCTTCACAATCTTTCTCTTTTCCCTCCAAATTTATGTTTAAATCTTCCTGGCTTCCATTCTATTTTCCCTTGTGTCTATGACACACTAAAACCAAGCTAATGAGGCTGCATAGTAAGGTATGAAATTTGAGAGCACATTCAATTTACGCTCTGAATTCCGCAAAGAAAACTGTCCTCTTTTACGTCTCCCCTGCCATCACCAAAGAAAGGCACAATCAAATGTCATTAGTATTAACATACAGATTATATCTATGCTAGTCCACTATCACTATTAGGCTGCAAAGCATAGTAGATGTAATTAAATCAGTAATGGCTTTTCCACTCTTGTAACCCCTGAGTGACAGGTTAATAAAGAAAGTTGGAGTGATCCTATAAATCAGAACTAAAAGTCATTGTAACAAAGTACAAGGAGAGTATTCTGAAAGTTATCTTTTGGGATACTTTATATTTAAGTAAATCCAATGAATAAGTGTTTTACTTTATGTACCTTCTTAAAGAATGCTATAATTGGAAGGGAGAGGTCCTATGAAATCCTCCTACAAATTCCCTGATAAGTGATCAGTTGTCCACAATTTGAGAATGCTTCCCAAGATAAGAAATTTCTTATCTCTCAAAGCAGCTTGTTGCATTTAGACTGCTTTAATTCAAATTTAGATTTGACAAAAGCATTCATTAAGCTGCTTCTAGGTGAAAGCAAGGCATTGTGCTAGTTGCTGGAAATATGAGAATTTTTCAAAAATAATGTAGTGGGGAAAAAAACCCCATATTTGGAGTCAGAAGAGATTCCAGCTTTGATATTTAATGCCTGTGAGATATATACCTTTTTGTGCCTTGGTTTATTTAACTGATGAAGAGGTTGAACTAGATGGTCTCTAAAATCTCTTCTAGCTCCACACCTATAATCCCATTAATCTACCTTCAATTTGCCTACAAAGGCATGTATACAGGTGAAGGAGGAAGCTAGGAAAAAAGAATTCTAGGACATTTTCAGTTGGTAGAGGCGGTGGACTGTGAATCCCAGAAAGTTTCATAGAGCTAGTACACCTAAATTGGGCCTTCTTGGAAGAACTGAGCTGATGAAAGAGTGAATTTTAAGCATAGAGAACCACTTAAATAGAAGCACAGACTTGTGAGATGACATGTTAAACTTAAGAGAACATCTACAAGTCCACCCTGGATAACACAGTGCCTGGGGAACAAATAATAAAGAAAACTAGAAAAGGATACAAGGTGTGCATAAGTAGGCCACACACAATAATAGTTATACCCTAGATCACATTATTCCAAGATAAAGGATCTCAGATATTTCATTTTTTTTCATAATCTATCATTCCTTCTTTCCCTATGCCTTACTCTTTCTAACCCTATTATTTATCCTCAACAAAACCTTCAATCCTTTTACCCTTTCCACTTTCTTAAGTCTTTATTCTTCCTATCGTTTTATGTTTCTCCTTTCTAGTCTTGAAACTATATTTAACCATTTCAATTCTACATTGTCTTCTGAGCTAGTATGCTTGGCTATTGTGTTATTGTTGTTCATGCTTTGCCAAATGCCAGTTCTGGATTATTCTTGCCATCTGCTTCCTCTCCTCCTATGGACATGCTTCTGAATGGAGCTGGTGTCATGCAACTAAGCTGACTGGGCCTGGCCCTAAGTATAGCAAGGCAGTTCTTTTATTCTTCCCTAATTTAATGTATTCTCTATCCTACTGCCCATAGAAACTTTTCCAAATCTTATTTTCTCTTATTAAATTTTCCCACCTTTCTCCACCCTCTTACCTGAGGACCTGGTCTTAACAGAGACTATGTATTTAATAATTAGCACCCTCTATTCCCCTATTCTTCATCTCAAAACAAAAGAAAAACAAATCTCTAACATTTATATCATTCCTAACTTTCTCCTCCTTTTCTACACTTTCATATATGTAATTAGGCATCCTTTATGCTCACCAGGACAACCCCCTGCCCACATGAGACCCTGATGCCATACCCTCCAGTCTTTGATAGCAGATTATCTACTAGAATCATCTTCTCTCAGTAGTTTTCTGTTTCCCTCTCTATTGGTTTCTTCCTCCAGTAATTACAAACACACCCAACTTTCTCTCCCACCCTTAAAAATCCTTTATTATACCCTATCATCCTGAAGCTATACTATATATTTCTCCCATATTATTTTAAAGCAAAGTCCTAGTAAAAGCAATCTTTACATTGTCTCTACTTGCTCATTTCTAAACCCTCTGAAATAGGACTTTCAGCATGATCATTGAACTTCAAAAAATCTTTCCAAAGATAACAGCAATCTCTAAAATGCCACGTCTAATGGTCTTTTCTCAGTCCTTATCCTCTAACCATTTCTGTATCATTTGGTAATCTTGACCACCATCTCTTCAAAGATAATTCTTTTCTCCAGGGTTTTGTGACACTGCTCTCACATGATTTTCATTCTGTCTGTCTGACCATTACTTAATCTCCTTTGCAGGATCATTATCCATACCATAACCCCTAAATGTAGGCATACCTCAAGGCTCTGTCCCTTCTTTTCTCCCTACATTTTTTTTGCTTGGTATATTCATAAGCTTCTGGAAGTTTAACTACCATCTTCATACTGATGATACCTATATCAATAAGGAGATATATACCTATATTACTATATCGATCTATATATAATTCAAGATCAGGTCTAAGGATACACACACACATATATACATATGTATATGTGTGTACACACACATGCACATACACACACATATATACATATATATGTATATATATATATATATATATATATATATATATAATTCAATATGACTATTGAAATTTTCAAACTGGATATCCTATAGTTATCTCAAGCTCATCATGTTCAAATTAGAACTGCTTGACTTCACCCAAAAATTCGAACATTTCAAACCTCTATATTTCTATCAATGGTAATACAATCCTTC
Source organism: Phascolarctos cinereus (assembly GCF_003287225.1). Taxonomy (NCBI): domain Eukaryota; kingdom Metazoa; phylum Chordata; class Mammalia; order Diprotodontia; family Phascolarctidae; genus Phascolarctos; species Phascolarctos cinereus. Next base: position 342,271,807 of record NW_027555958.1, read on the forward strand.
TAAACTCCCAGATTCTCAACTTTGGCATTATCCTCAGTTCCTCAGATTCACTCACTGGGCTTATCTACTCAACTGAAAAATCTTAACCATTTCTGTATCCACAGCATCTCTTGCATCTGTCCCTTCTCTCTGCACATACAGCTGAATGCAGGTGCTCATCACTTCTTATCTGCATTATTTTAATAGTTATCTCTGACTCAGGTTTCTCCCCACTCCAATTCGGCACCTAAAAAAGCTGCCACTGTGATTTTCCTTGAGAGCAGTTCTAACCACGTCGTCTGTTGAAATTACTGTGACTTCTAATTGCCTATAGGATCAAATATAATTTCCTTTGGCTCTTAAACCTTTTAAAAACTGGCCCAAACCTACCTTTTCAGCCTTATTATATAATAAGTCAATTAATAAGAGTTCAAGAAATATAAAACTTAACTTAGTGTGAATTATAAAAAGACACTAGGTCTCATTTGATGGGAGCCAGAATTTGATTAATGTAATGCATGTAAGCTAAACAAGGGTTTTACCCTGCCCACTATAACAGCATTCTGCACTTGTTATCATTCCATGCGAATGTGATATGCTACTGTGTACCATATGTCCAAGGGTTGTGTTATTTTTTGAAGACCCCATCAAATAGAAAAAAAAGGAAGAACATTTTAGATATGAATATTATTGGTACAAAAATAAGAGGCATGTTATTATATGTGAACAAAAATTAATGTCATTTAATGGAATGAACTTGAGGAGAGTAATTCTAAATTAGAAGATGTTGGAATGCCTAAACCTGTGGTACAGAATGTTATAAATGTACAAGAAAAAGACAAATTTGCATCTGATTTTTATGGTTTGCAAAGAACTACAAAGAATAGAAGAGTTACAATGATGGAAAAAGAGAGTCTTTTACCTGTATTAAATGAAGTGTGCTTTAAAACACACACACACACACACACACATTTCTTCTAACTGAGCAGCAAAATCTTCAAATTTATGTAAGGCAATATAAGAAAATGGACTTGAGTTGGGTAGTGGGGAAAAAAAACCTAATGTCACAATTGGATGGTTGTATAGCTTTAAAAATCAAGTTCAATGGCATAACCTTAAAGTTACTGAAAGGCTAAGCAGTGTAGATGAGGATACAGAAGCTAAATATCCTGATGTTTTGAAAATAATAGTTCAATGTATATAGATTAATGGACAAATATTAAATGTGAATAAATGTGAATGAAATGGCCCATCTTGGAAAAATATACCTTTCAGAATTTACATTTTTAAAAAAAGAATAATCTCAAACTGAATTTCAACTGTTTAAGATCACCTAATTATTTTACTGAAAAGTTATACAAAAGAAAAATTATAATTAAAATCTGTGCTTGTGCATTTATCTCAAAATCCTTGAGAGATAAGGGATTATAACTCTTGATCTCTTCCAGTCTTCAGTCAAAGAAGTCACAGATGACTAAAGCTGTTTCCAAAGACTAATTTTCAAGTTATTTTAGCTTAGCTCTAGAAATATTGCAAGGACAACAATCTCTCATTTAAAGCATTGCTAATTTTAGATTATGTTCCAGGTCATTCAACTATACTTGGCTCATTGTGTGAGAATATGAGCTTGCAGATTTGCCAAGATGTGGATAAATCAGTCTGCACCTACCATCACACATATGAAGAGTTAAAGAAAGACAATAACAAAGCATTCATTCCATCATCAATGTTGTCTTATCTTCAGGTGCCATATTTAGTAAAATGAGACAGCTAAGTAGCACAATGATTAGAATAGTGGACTTGAAGTGAGGAAGACATGAAATGACATTCAGAACCAGATACTTATAGCTGTATGGCCCTAGGCAAGTCAGTTAACCGCTGCCTGCCTCAGTTTATTCAACTGTAAAATAGAGATAATAATAGAATCTTGTTCTGAGGTATGTTGTGAGGATAAAATAAGATATTAGTAAAATTATTTGCAAACTTTAAAGTGCTATATAAATATTTAATATGATAATTATATTAGTAATTTAACTTATAACTTTGCTATATATGCCCATTCTGTTACTTTATAATAAATTTGAATCAGAAATCATTTTTGTGTCTTTTGTTATTAGATTATGTTAATAAACAGATGTTAAACTTATTTTTAATGTGTATTTCCCTTGGGTTGGAACAAATTACTACATTTAACATATAATTACAACATTGAATAGTAAAAATGGAAATAATGTGACCATTTCACAGCGTCTATAATTTGCAATAATAATATCTATCTGCGTTCCTCTTATTGTACCCTATACTTGAGGCAATCTTTATCTCTTCCTATCTCACATGTGACATTCCATCTCCTTTCTCTATCCCTTTGAACTAATCACTCATCCTGGAATTAACTCTGTCATCAATTCATCTTAAAAATACCTGATTTAAAAATACCTTAATGCTCAATTCAAGCACTAACTCTTCTACATGAAGTCTTCTCTGATTTCTTTAACTTCTATTGAAGTAAAATCCCTAAGTTATCTTGTATTAATTTTTATTTTATTCTATATAAGTTTAATAAGCACACGTATTCTCCCCTGAAAGATTGGAACTCTTTTAAACAGGAGTCCTTTTTGTGACTCTAAATGCATTTCTAGGTACTTGTATTCTAAAGATTCATATTGCTCCATAGAGCTTCCACACAGTAGTATAATGGATATGAATATTTAAATATTCACCCATGCAGAAGTTATTAGAAAGCAAGTGATCTGACTCAGAAAACTAATTATATCCTGAACAACAAAAAAAGTAATTATATTTTGTTTTCCAGTGGATTCCTGCGATACCAAGATGTTCAAAATGAAGGTCTTGGTTGAGCCTCCACAGTCAATTTCCCTGTGAGCATAACCCTATTCCCAAGATAGTTCACCCTTTCTCCCCAGGGAATGGCTGAAGTCAAAGGTACTCTCTGAGCCCACATTCCTAAAATAATAGCACCTGAGCCCCAACCAAATTGTTTATATTTGGAGAGTCAAAGAATATGATTAGATTAGTGCAAAGGTTCTCAAACTAGCTCAATGGGCCATAGTTTGGCTTAGAGCAAAGACATTTACTGGAGTGGTATAAGAAGAGGATCTGCTCTAAATAATTTTCAAAATCTAGCGTCCATTCTCCCTCAAGATTGTTTATCATGATTAATTTTACATGGGGTCCCCTTTAATGAATGTCACCAGGTAATTTATTGCTCCAGCACAACGAGGATCCTGATGCCTTCTAGTTCTGTCTTTATACTGGCACTTATGGGGCACATATCTTCGACAGCATTTCCTGACCCTTTCAAATACAAGTAGACCCCTCAAAATCTAAAGGCAATACTTTTTATCAGATTAGGTGACTCAATTAATCAGGGTTTTCCTGATCAACCTCTCATATGATAGATTTAGAATGTGAGAGGTTTCAAATGTCAGGCTAAGCACATTATCTTTTTCTCCGAGGCAATAGTAGGGAACCTGATGAGATTTCAGTAGGGGAGTGACACGGTCAGATCTTTATAAATATGAAAAGTATTGTGGCAGCATGAATTAGGGAAAGGAGATATTAGAATGCAGTAAATAGGCAAACACAATAGTTTCAGTGAGTGGGAAGTGAGAAGATACTGAGCTACAGTGGGGCCAGTGTGAGTAGAGAAAAATTACTTGGAAAATTAGTAGAATTTAAAGTCTTATTCAATGTAAATTAAATATTGAAGATTCACACTTAACTGAGTAAGAGTCAGGGACTGAATGGAGAAGTTGGGAGAAGGGACAGGTTGAGATAAAATAAAATATAAGTTTAGCTTTAAATTTTTTGAAAACTTCCTATGAAATTTCTTACACTTATGCAAAATCTGTTACCCCATCACTCTCACCTTACATCTATCCATTTAATCTGTGAAAAATAAACCTAATTCTTCTTCTGTCTGACACCCCTTCAGATAGCTGAGGACAGTTATCAATTGAGTCATTCCTACATCTTCACTAGACAATACATCTTTCATTTCTTTGAATTACCCTTCTGAAAAAAAAAAAAAGGTTTCAATCCCTCACAACCATTGCTCTGGACATCGACATTTCTCAATGAATGTTGTTCTTAAAATGCAGTATTCAGAATAGTTTCCAACATTCAAAGTACTGTCTGATTACTGAACAGAAAAGTAAAATTATCACTTAATTCTCATACTGTGATTTCATCAACTAAGCCCAAGGTTACATTAGCTTTTTTAGTAGCCACAGAATGCTATGTACACATACTGAGCATACAGGGTCCCCAAACTCTTAGCGTTTTTTTTGGGGGGGGTTGTTTGTTTGTTTTTTGTTTTTTTACAAGGATGACTCTCCAGTTAAGTCTTCCTTATGTTTTACTTGCGTAGTCAGTAGCTTTATGAAAAATATGAGATTTTGCTTTTAGACATAGTAAATTTCTTCCTGTTAGATTTTCCCCATTATTCTAGGTGGTCAAGATTTTTTTACCAATTACCAGAATATAATCCAGAATATTATTCATGTCTCTATTTAACATAATTTGAAAATGTAATAATAATGACTCATGATGGAACTCGTAATTTGGGGAAAACCCTTAGATGATATATTTCTAATTAGAATCTGATATCCAAGTTATATAGGGAATTTATAAAAATATGTCAAACCAAGAGACATTTTCCAATGGAGAACTAGTTCTTTCTCAAAAGAACTATAAACAACCACATTAAAGTTGGCCAAATCATTAATTATAAGTGAAATACAAATCAAAACTAGGCTAAGGCTTCAGCTCATGCTGGGGAATTCCTAAACAAGTTGTAGTGGATCAATGGGATGTGATATTACTATGCTATAGAAAACAATATAAAGAATTCATAGAAGCATGGGAATACTTAAATGAAATTATGCAAATTGAAATATGCAACAATTGGAAAACAACATAGCAAATGAATACAATATAAATAGGAACAAGAACAATGATAACAACAAATGAAACTTAATTTTGTGATGTTATAAGAATTATACTTGGCCCTGAAGATTAGCAGAGAAAATGTCCTTCCTTCCCTCTTTTGTAAGGTTGAGTCATTATGGATGAGAAAATTTGCATAAGTCAGACTTGAATGGTGTGTAAGTTTTGCTTAACTTTTTTTTCCTTCTCCTTTTTTCATTTATTATTACGTGGTTATTTCTTGAAAGTGATAGGAGAAGGATTAGAAATTAGAAATTAACAATACCATTAATGAAAATTTTAAAACATACCTATAACACCTTCATCTGAATTGCTAATTATTAATTGCTTATTTTTCAATGAATAAGAATTTTAATCTGTCCTTACTGTCACCCCCATTTAGAATTTAAAAAAAATAAAGTCCTCCACATGCGTCTGTACAGAACAACAAAACAAATGATCCAGTTTGACATGTCTAAAAACAAACCTTTATTTTTCCTTCTTTTCATCACTTCTCTATTGAGAACTGAATAGCATATTCAATTTTTATTCTTTTTGACTTTTGCTATATCATCGTATTAATCAGGGCTCTAAATGCCTTCAGATATTTTTCTCCATAATTTTAGGATTTTATAGATTGTTCTTCTAGTGTGGCTCACATTGCTCTGCACCAGTTCATAGAGATCTTTCCATATTTCTCTGAAATTGTCCATTTCATCATTTATTGTAACACAACAATGTCCCATTACATTCATATACCACAATTTGTTTAGTTATTTCTAATAGAATGGCACTTAAGTTTCCAATTTTTGACTACCACAAAAATTAGCTTTGTTATTTATTTATTTATTTTTTTGTACAGATAGATCCTTTCCCCTTTTCTTTGATTTCCTTAGGGTATAGGCCTAGAAGCTAGGTAAAAACATTTGAACAGTTTGGTGCATCATGCTGGGCATAATTCCAAATTGCTTTCCAGAAGGACCAGAATGATTCACATCTCCACCAATAATGCAAAGGTATACTTTCCTTCCCCCTGTACTCCTCCAATATTTCTCATTTCCTTCTTTAGTCATCTTTGTCAATCTGATAATTATAAGGTAGAAATGAACCGGATATAAAATAAATAACTTGTGTTTGATATCAATATAAGTAATAAATAATTTTGTTTTTAAAAGATTACTATACCTTTATTTGAATCACTGATTTAAAAAAATAAAAAATAGAAAACACTGACCATAACAAAGTTGACTGCAAAGCACAAATGGTATATAACAGTAGATACTCTTCCTGCTTGATAAACACTCTAGGTTTCAGGTTTTTTTGTCAGTAAGGAAGTTCAAAATTAGACTAAACATCTAGCTAACATCATCCTCTCTCATTGATAATAATATTGTGAGTGATTTTGTTATTTGAACCATTAGAACTTTACTGGAATCCAGATATAGTTTAACTATAATATGGCCTTGGCCTATTCATTTACTAACCTTTTTCTAAAAAAAGAAAATTAATTTATTTTTACTTTTCAACATTTATTTCCACAAGATTTTGAGTTGCAAATTTTCTCTGAGTCTCATCCCTACCCCCACCCCAAGATGGCATGCATTCTGAATACCCCTTCCCTTAATCTGCCCTCCCTTCTATCACCCCCCTTCTCTTATCCCACTTTCCTCCTATATTCCTGAAGAGTACTGGATTTCTATACCCCACTGCCTGTATATCTTATTTCCCAGTTGCATGTAAAAACAATTTTTAAACATTTGTTTTAAAAGCTTTGGGTTCCAAATTCTCTCCCTTCCTCCCTCCCCACTCACCCTCATTGAGAAGGCAAGCAACTTGATACAAGTTATACATGTGTAGTCATGCAAAACACTTCCATAGTAGTCATGTGAAAAACTAAGTATATTTCCCTTCATCCTATCCCACCCTGCTCCCCATTTATTCATTTATTCTCTTTTGACCCTGTTCCTCCTCAGAAGTGTTTGCTTCTGATTACCCCATCCCCCATTTTATCCCCCCTTCTATCATCACACCCTCTCTTATCCTCTTCACCCTGTTTTCCTGTAGGGTGAGATATTTTTCCATACCCAATTGCTTGTGTATGTTATTCCCTCCTTAAGACAAATCTGATGAGAATAAGATTTACTCATTCCCTTTCACCTTCTTCCACTTCCCCTCCACTGCAAAAGCTTTTCCTTGTCTGTTTTATGTGAGATAATTCACCCCATTCTACCTCTCCCTTTCTTCTTCTCTTAGTATAATTCTCTCTCATCCCTTAATTTTATTTTTTAGATATCACCTTTCATCTTCAACTCACCCTGTGCCATTCATCTATCTATCGATTTATCTATCTATCTATCTATCTATCTATCTATCTATCTATCTATCTATCTATGTATCTATCTATCTACACACACACACACACACACACCACGTATAATTTTTCCTCCTCCAATTACCCTAGTACTGACAAAGGTGTCATGATTTACAAATATCATCTTTCCATGTAGGAATATAAACAGTTCAACTTTAATAAGTCTCTTATGATTTCTCTTTCCTGTTTACCTTTTCATGCTTCTCTTGAGTCTTGTATTTGAAAGTCAAATTTTCTATTCAGATCTGGTCTTTTCATCCAAGATGTTTGAGAGTTCTCTGTTTCACTGAATTTCCATTTTTCCCCCTGAAGGATTGTACTCAGTTTTGCTGGGTAGGTGATTCTTGGTTGTAGTCCTAGTTCCTTTGACCTCCAGAATATCATATTCTGAGCCCTCCAGTTCCTTAATGTAGAAGCTGCTAAATCTTGTGTTATCCTGATTGTGTTTCCACAATACTTGAATTGTTTCTTTCTGGCTTCTTGCAATACTTTCTCTTTGACCTGGGAACTCTGGAATTTGTCTGTAATATTCCTAGAGGTTTTCCTTTGAGGATCTCTTTCAGGAGGTGATTGGTGGATTCTTTCAATTTCTATTTTACCCTCTGGTTCTAGAATAGCAGGGCAGTTTTCCTTGATAATTTCTTGAAAGGTGATGTTGAGGCTTTTTTTTTTTTAGTCATGGCTTTCAGGTAGTCCAATCATTTTTAAATTGTCTCTCCTGGATCTATTTTCAGGGTCAATTGTTTTTCCCATGAGATATTTCACATTGTCTTCTAATTTTTCATTCTTTTTGTTTTGTTTTACAAGGTCTTGATTTCAAGTCATTACCTTCCATTTACTCCATTCTAATTTTTAAGGAATTATTTTCTTCAGTGAGCTTTTGGACTTCCTTTTCCATTTTGCCAATTCTGCTTTTTAAAGCATTCTTCTCCTCATTTACTTTTTGGACTCCTTTTGCCATTTGGGTTAGGTTATTTTTTAAGGTTTTATTTTCTTCAGTGTTTTTCCAAGTCTCCTTTAGCAAGCTGTTGACTTGTTTTTTGTGATTTTCTTGCATCACTCTCATTTCTTTTCCCAGTTTTTCCTCTACTTCTCTTACTTGCTTCTTGAAATCCTTTTTTGAGCTTTTCCAAGGCCTGGGACTGATTCGTATTTTTCTTGGAGGCTTTGGATGTAGGAGCTTTGACTTTGTTGTCTTCTTCTGGTTGTATGTTTTGATCTTCTTTGTCACAGTAAGATTCTGTGGTCTGACTCTTTTGCACTATTTGCTCATGATCTCAGCCAATTATTAGACTTTTAAACTCTTTGTTAAGGTAGGTGTCTGCTTCCATTGTAGAGAATGTACTGCCCCAAGCTTCAGATATTTTGTGCAGCTGTTTTCAGAGATACTTTTAGGGACCTATAAATTTTCACTTCATCCAAGGTAGTATGATCAAGGGTGGGGTGTTTACTCCTTTCCTGGCCTGGGCTTTGGTCTATGAGTTACCACAAGCACTCTTTTCTGCCTTGGAACTGTGAGGAGGATTCTCTCTTCAGCGGGTCAGAAGCTCCACCATGCCAGTGCTCTTCCTTGCCCCAGAATCTCTACTTAGGGCTGCTACCCAGGGGGGTAGCAGGGGCAAAGCAAGAGAATTTTGCCTCAGAACAAGTGAAGAGGTCCCTGCAATCCCCCTATGATCAGGCACTTGATTTCCCCTAAGTCTGTGTGTCAAGAGCCCTGGAAGCAGCCATTGCTGTGCTAGGACTGGGGCTAGGACTGAGTTTTTCTCTCACTATGGTCACATACCTTTCCTTCTGATCTTCTAAGTTGTCTTTGGAGTTTGTGGGTTGAGAAGTCTGGAAACCACCACAGCTGCCTGTGATTCAGTACCCTGAGGCCTGCTCCAGGTTTGCTGAGGCCTAGTCTTTTTCTGTTGGGCCCATGATAACCTAAGCTCCTCCCCCAGCTTGATACAACGTATCTTTCCAATCAACCATCCAGTTTGTCTTGCCCTGGAAATTTGTTTCACTCTTTTTGTGGGTTCTGCTGCTCTAGAATTTGTTTAGGAACATTTTATAGGTATTTGGAGGGGTTTGGGGGAAAGCTTAAGCAAGTCACTGCTTTTACTCCACCATCTTGGCTCTGTCCCCTAGGCCAAGTTTTTGCAGCTACCAATCTAGTAACCCCCTCTAAGAAGGAAATTAATTTTGTGTGGCAAGATTGATTTTAAATCTATGGCAGCCTTCAATAGTTCCCACTTTCCTTTTTGAAGTGTTCGTAACTCCTTAATAATTCAATATAAAATTTTTCCACAGTGGATGTCAGACTCACATGTCTATAGCTTTCCCAATCAACATTTTCACCATTAAAAGAAAAGCCATTTAAAATGTGGTATTTTACACAGAAAATCTGGTTCTGGTTGTTTCAAAGTATCTCACTTAAAAGGAAAAATATATATATTCCAAATCTTTCTAATAACATCATTGGAATAAAACATTTTAGGAAGAAATAGGAATTTGTGATGTCCTTGGTAAGAAAGCATGAAGGCTAAGTTGTGTACTGCAGTTAGCACTTAGTTAGCAGCTCATGGATTATCCATATGTCATATATTCAATTTCTTTTTGTCACTCTATTTATTAAAATTTTCCCCTTTTAGTATCTGAGAATCTTTAGGAAGATGGAAACAGACATTTTAGGAACTCATACTGTGATGCTAATAACAACTTGAAGACAACCTTGAAGAGAATTGGAGACTATGGTAAATCTCTCAACATTTACTCAACAAGGGACACTTAAGTTTACATTTGTTCAAGTCTTTATTTGTCTTCTAGGAGGAGGAGGAGGTTTACAGCTTTGCCCATAGCATTTCCATGTTTGAGAGGTTGGGTGATCTTGGTTGTAAATCATTTTATTTTGTTTTGAGACTATAAAATTGGTGCTACCTTAGGCAAAGTAAGATGACATTGAAAAATAGAAAATGTTACAATGAGGTGGTTGAAGTTCATAACATTCCAACTTTTAAAACTTTGTCAGACATATTCAAACCATAATATTAAGCTCTGTGTTATTTTGTTCCATTATGTAGAATTTCTCATGTATTCATTTGTGGCATAGCCTCCATATTCCTTCCTCAGGTTCACTGTGATATGTTTAGCTAATAATATCCCCCTTCCAAAAAATTCTCCAAAAAAACAGAGGGGAATCATTCAATTAGGACAGAAGAACAGGGAATAATAAAATAAAATTAATCATTCTCAGGATTCCCACACACATCTCAATTCCACCAACATATGAAAAGCAATAACCTCCCACTGAAAAATAGAACACTCCTTAGAAACTCATTACCATAAGTGAGAGTTGTAGTATGCCTGGAATACCTTTCACTGCTCAGACTCATGGCAGCTGCTTATGCCTCTGTGTGTCTTGCTTCTATATCTCCAAGTTAGCATTGTGATACTGGACCTCCCCTTGTTTCAACTTTTCCCCTCTGATTTGATAATCATCTTTAAATGAAGCTATGACCTAGCCTGCAGCCATCTGTCTTTGAAACTATCATCCTTTGCTTGTCCACAAAGATACATCTGACATATGCTAGATTTACCATCTGATGCTGTACAATTTTCTTAAGGTGTTGAGGAAAGAATTATCACTTTTTCTTGATAATACCTTTGGCCATACTTCTGTGACTTATTAAACATACCTCAGGAACTTACTAATATACCTCAACAGCTTATTAAAATAGTTTAGTTCTTTCATTTAAGAAAAAGCTTCAACTCACTTGGTTGACCTAAAAAGTATCACTTTTTATCCAATCTCCTCAATATTAGAGAAAGATCTTTAGTCCTCACTCTTAGGTGGGTCACACTGATTATGTTCCTTACAACTCATTCCCAATAGGCTGTATGCTTCCCTATATGTGGTCTGCAATTCTTATCAAATCTTCTTGGAACTAGGAATAAGCACACAAATAGCTTTTCATTTGCCATTTCCAATACTAAAACCTTACCAGAAGTTAGGTCATGCCAATTGTGGAAAAGCCATAATAAGCCAAGAAGAAGCACTTAATAATGTAGGAGTTGGAGGTAGAGGGAAAGAGTTGGTGACCTTCATTCTGCCTTCTTATGAAAAAGCCCAAGCTCCCATAACACATTCTTTCATTCAACATATATATATATATATATATATATATATATATATATATATATATATATATATATATATATATATATGTTCGCAAACTAGTACAGAAGAAATTACAACAATTATATTATTATTTTTTTTCTAGGAGAACTTCATAGGATCTTAGAGGTAGAAAGGACCATGGAATTTGACTATTCCTACTCACACCACTCGTTTAAAAGTTAAAGAAACAAAACCAAAAATAAAACTAATGCCCAGAAAAGTAAAATGACTTGCCCAAAGTCCATCCATCAAGCAAGCAATGGATCTTGAATCCAGAGCACTTGTCCATCCTCCTAAGATAGTGAAAGAATTGGTAGCAACACCTAAAATTTATATGAAAGTTAAACTGATTGGCATTCTTCATTATAATATATTGAAGAAATAATCAAATTCTAATTTAACATTTAGACTACAAACATTTTATTTGTATTTAAAGCTACATTTATTCTAACAATTATATTAGAATTTCCTCATTCTTAGTCCTTAGTTAAATACATTCCAATAGGTTCATAAAGCAATCAACCAATAAATCTTTAAAGAGATAAATTAATAAAGGAAATGAGTTTCAGAGTCATATAATCCCTTTAGAAAAAAGGTAGGAGTTTCTATATTTGTTTCAGTTGGTACATGATATCATTGAGCATTTAGAACAGATGTGCTGAATGCAGCCTACAGAGCTCATTGTACCTGGCAACACTCCCACTTGCAAATCTAACCAGATCAAAGCATAACTGGGAAATATTGAACAAAATCATATATATAATAAAACATAGATAATGTCAATAAATGCTTTCCTAAGTCAATTTGCAGCAGCAATGATCCTTAAGTACTTATATACTTATTTGTGTATTTGTATTATTTCTATTTGAATCTGACACCACTGATGTAGAGTACTCTACATTTTCCCAAGATATTACAATTAACTCACAATTTGAGAATTTGAGAGGTTGTTTTTCGATTTGTTGATTCTTAAAAATAAAGCAGTTTAAACTACACTTTATCTTATTTTTAAAAACACATGCAAAATTAAATCAATGTATGCTAATATTAGTATCATTCCCAGCTCTGTAGCCTATACATAGTAATCAAACAAATATTTATTAAGTATCAATGTGCCAGGAACTGTTTTAGGTAGGTACTAGCAACAGAAATGTAAAAGTAAAACATACTTTAGCCTCAAGAAGCTTACATTGTAAGGATGCAACAACTGTATGGTTGCTGATTATGAAGATAATGACAAAGTTCCCTATGGCAGTGATCAACACTTTGTTCATACTTAGAGATATTTGCTTTTATGAAGTTAAGTGGAGGGGCTTAATTTGCATATCTGGATGTGGAACAAATGTGTTTTCTAGGTCCTTGCTCTAACTGAGGCAAAACTTCAAATAATTTGTAGGAGCAGCTAAAGAGTCCCCATAGTAAACTTTAAAGGCTTTCTTTGGAGTAAATTAAAACCTGTAAATAGCTGTTTAATGGGCACCTGTCTCATGTGTGCTTAGCAAAATTTTCTTGAAGATTAAATTCAGAATAGGTGCTTAGGTTCATAGGATCATAGATTCAGCACCAGAAAGCACTAATTTCACAGAATGGGAAGTGTATGCCCAGATAAATTAAAAGGGTTGTTCAAAATCACACAGATAGTAAAATCTGGAACTGAGATTTGAACTCATATCCTCTGACTCCAGAGCCAGTCCTCTTTATGCTATATCATTATTTGCCTTAAGATATGATTTTGTCTTATAGGCGGGTAATAAATATCAACAATTATATATTACTATAGTTTACAAAGCACTGGACAGGACTTATGATTTCATTAGCATAGAGAACTCCCAGTGAGGAAATCCCTTTGCTAGTTCAGATGTGGACCTCAGGAATGTCTCTCCTTAAGAGACTTGCTAGAGGCAATGATGAGTTTTCACAGGATCAGAGAGTCAGTCAGTATGTATTAGAGGAGAGACTTGAACCCAGGTCTTTCTAACTCCAAGAAGGAATCTTTATCCATTATGCAGCCTCTCTTTACTTTTACCTTCATTGACTAATTTATTCCTTACAAAAAGCCTCAGAAGTAGGTGGTATGATTATAATTATCCTATTTTTTACATAAGAGAACAGTGAGATACAAGTACATGACTTCTTTCAGACCACAGACTCCTCCCCTCCACTTCCCTCCCCTCCTCCCTCCTCTGCTCTCTGGTCCTCTCTTCTCCCTTACCTAAGGGTGTTCTTCCCAAAGGAAGGGACATTTTGATGGCTATCTAGTTAACTTGGAATTTACTGCCTAGATTTCTTTCTAGAAGACCAAGCTTTAAACCCAATTCACTCTGGATCTCATGAATTAGACAACAGGTCCCTGCCCAAGCACCACTTAATGGTTATTTTTGGGCCCCTGTGGCTCAGAGTAAATGTCAATATTGACTGTTTCTCTTTTGGCCAACAACCCTGATGGTCTTCCCCTCCCAGTTTGATTTTTTTTTTAATTAAAGGAGCCATCCCTTGGCTCACTTCTTAAAGAGGCCTATTCATGGAATGGGAGTTGCCTCATTAAAAGTGAGAACCTGAAAAGCCTTTAGTTTAGGTCCAACATCTCCCATTGCATCCTGGGCCATCTCCAGTCATCCTGATGGATATCTGGACACTGGACTCAGATGGCTCTGGAGGAGAAAGTGAGGCTGGTGACTTTGCACAACCCTCCCTCACTCAGATCAAAGTCAATTGCAAGTCATGTCATCATCTCCCTGATGTCATGGTCCTCTTTGAAAAAGGACAAAACCACAACCACATAAGTGGCAGATCTGAGACACAAAGCCAGGTTTTCCTAAGTCCAAGTCCAATGCTAGGTCCACTATATCCCACTGGTATTATAACAATGATAAATGGAGGTTTGTGATATTCATAACACATAGATATTTGAATCACTAGGATATATACCTGGAAGGAACCTTAGAAGCCATCTAGTGTCTAATCCAACCCCTTTGTTTTTCAGATGAAGATCAGAAAGAATAAATGATTTGCCTGAGGTCACACAAGTAATAAGTGGTAGAGGAAAGATTTATGTCCAGTTCCTCTGGGACATTTCCCACTACACCATGCTGCCTTCCAGTATCAATATAGCCAGCATTTTTAAAAAATCACCTTTTTGTAGTTGTTCCTTCTACTAAGTTTTATTTAATATCTGTGGCAATAACTTGGTCATATGACTTTAAAAAATATTTGTATTGAATAGAAAGAGGATTTCTAATGAAATGGAAATGAACTGTTAAACTTCAATGCATATTTCTAATTACTAAGAGAGATAATGTATATTGATTGTCCCTAAGTTTAATTGTTGCTTTTGTTTTGTTGTTGTTGTTTTTGCAGCAATTACAGTGTATGTACATTTGTATAAATAAAATAAATGCATATAGTAGTAATTGCCCAAAGTACAGTGTTGTTTTTTTTTCTAATGGAAACTTGGAAACAAAAATGTTTTCAAGAGAATTGCTTTCTGTAATGATGATTGGAATCAGTGGGAAAATATTACTTGTTAAATACCATCTTACTTGACGTAGGTTCTCAGGAATGCATGCGATGTGTAAAAACCATCATCCTGTACTTTACAGGTGTGAGTTCCAATGATGAACTGGCTCATCAGCATTCTAAGCAGGCTGTAGGGATTGTTGTTATGGAGACAATTTTAATAGCTCCAATTCATTTAAAGCTTATACATAAATGTGCTCCTAATCTTCTTATGATAAACAAGAAACTCAACTAGCAGATCAAAGGCAGAAAGAGAAATAAACCTTTGGGATAACTAGCAGCAGGGCTCCAAACTCAGATTTATTCAAGCCTTGAATCTATTGAAAAGTGTTATTTACGTGCAAAAGACAATTTGATAACCAGTAAGGAAACAAACAATCTATAGAAAGGGGAAATGGATCCATTTGTGGTTTACCATTCTTTATTTGATAACGAATCCCAGCAAAAGTCCCACTCTTTGCAAGAAAACTTTCCTGATTCTTAAACTTAGTGGATTCCCTCCAATATTATCTCTAGCTTATCCTATATAAATTTAGTTTGTTGTCTCTCCCATTAGACTGTGAGTATTCTGAGAGCAGAGACTTTTTTTTTTGCCTTTCTTTGTATCCCTGGCACTTTGCACAATGCCTGGTACATAGTAGGTATTCAATATATGCTTATTGACGTGACTTTGATTTGAATAACAAATATGGGTACATAATTTTTAGTGACTAGAGCACTAGAAAAGTTCATCTTAAGGACATTTCAATGTTTTAAATTTGAAAACATTTTCAAATACAAAAGAATGTCACCATGTGAGTTCACAAAGAATCTGGCCCCTATATAAAATAAGGAACTTGAACTAGCTACCAAATTCCCAAATCTTAATTCTGGAACAAGTGAAACCTTTTATTTGAGACCCTATATATCCCTCTCTGTAAGTTACTTCTCTATATACTTTAGTTTTCCCATCTGAAAAGTTTGTAGCATCTATGTCTAAGTATATGATCCTATAAACCCACTCTCTAGAGTTCCATTTCTAAATGCTTCAACAAAAACGACTAAAGATTTTAGCACCTCACCCTTTCCTCTCTTGCTTCATCCAAATCATAGGTCAGGTCTGGGAATTTTGGGGGGTATTTAAAGTTCTTAATGTAGATTGAGGTTGGATTCTTCACAACTATTGTAAGTGGTGAGATTCTGGTAGTCTTGGAATAGAACAGCTGTGATTTCTGGGGCATGAGGGAGTTCTAACTCTACAGGTTCTCTCTCTCTCTCTCTCTCTCTCTCTCTCTCTCTCTCTCTCTCTCTCTCTCTCTCTCTCTCTCCCTCTCTCTCTCTCTCTCTCTCTCTCTCTCTCTCTCTCTCTCTCTCTCTCTCTCTCTCCTCTCTCTGTCTCTCCCTCTCTCTCCATTCTGAAGGGAATAACTCACAGTATAAGTCAGACAAGCAGCCCCTGGGTGTCCACCTATGGGGTCTACCTTGGGTCTACAGAAGCCTCGTGACCAGACTTGGCTTTCTTGGCATCTTAGCTAGTTTAATCTGTGAATACATGTGCCATACTCTTATAAGAAAGAAGATTGCTCATGAGAAAGCCATCCCCAGGCTTATCATTCATTCCTTCTCCCCTCACACTTTCATAATGGGTAGAAGGCTATTTCCCTGCCTATTCAAACTTGAGTTTACCATCCTATCTCCCAGTTCCACGTGTTTCCCACCTAAGTCATAGGATTGGCTGTACGGAAAGTTCGTATACTCTTTGCAAATGGCAATTGGGTTCTTCTAGATGGTTTCTATGTCTAAGTCAGTATCTATCAGGTTATCTTTCAGTTTCTCTTGGGCTATTCCAAAATCATCTGCAAGTGTTGTCTTCTGAGAATTCTGGTGGGGAATTCTTCCAGAAAGATCATAGATCCCAATCTTTCTCAGCAATATGACATGGATTTCCTTATCTCCAGCTGGAGTACTGTCAATCAAAAATTATGATAAAACTTCCCATTTTATTTACTGAAGTATTTTGATATTTCAATGAAGCTGATTTCACTGATATGAACATAACTTTTAACAATCCAATGCATCCATCCCTTCCAATCTTGTATAAGTCTTATTTGTGTTCTCCCACAAATATGTAACACAATGTTAACCAAATGGGCTGCGGGCATTTCTCTAGATTTCTGAATATTGTATAAATACCAATGTAAGATACCAATATCTCTCATTATGTCTAGTCCACTTGAAACTCTTTCTCCTTGCATTTTTCATGCTGTGTTTTATATCATAATAATGTATGTACATCTATTATTTCCCCTATTACAACATAAGCTCCATGATATTATGGGAGATTCATCTTTCATATCTTCAAATCCAGAACAATTCTTAGTATATATTATACATTTAATATGTTGTTATATTGTCCATGGTCCATCAAGGATAGCTTTAAATCATATCACATGGTACAAAATATTGTTTTAATTAGGTGAGGTCAGAATCTTTAGCAGAGAGTAATATTGAAGACTATGCAGACCATCATAATATGTCTGCTTACAGTTGTGTGAAATGCATCGCTATGTTAGAGATCCAATTCATTTTAACTCATAATATGATCATGTATAGAGCTAATCATAAAGTTTCATGTTGAAGAGGGGATAAGGTAAGATGATTCAAAAGTTAAGATATAATTTATCTTATATCTCTTTCTAGACACAAATAAATAAGGACTAACTGTATTCTCATATTGACACATAGAATGTGTTAATATACACATATGTGTAAAAAGACGTATATATCTAATTACATGTAATATATCTAAATGCTTGTATAAGTATATTATGCATGTGGATACATGTGCATATATACACACACACACACAAATACATATATACACACATAAATTTGTATCTACTTAGCAAGGGTTGAATCTTGAACTGAAAAACTGAGCTAAATTCTGGATGAATTTCAGGCTAGAAACAATTGACACATATCTGGTAAAGAACAACAAAGTCCACATTCAGCAAATATTTGTTGCAATGAAACTCATGAATAACAACTATAGGTTGGCTACCATACCTATAGATATGGTAACTTATTCTCAGAAAACCAGTAGTAAGAGTGATAGAAAAAACTAAGTGACATGAAATTGTGAATATGTCATTTCTGAGTTAAAAGTGGCCCTACATGTAGAGGAAGGAATGGCAATTATTCCATTGGAAACTAGGAAACAATTAATAAAACTAAAGAGAAACAACAGCATCCTAGAATGCTAAATCAAGGCTACCATAGTTGGTCTATGAACAGATGTGAACACAATAGGATTCAGCAACGCCCACATGCTGAACAAATACAAGAAACCTAAATGGCCAGTTGCACATTCATTCCTCTGTAGCAACATCAACATGGTAATTAGAATGTCGTCAACCTAGTTATTTCATTTTTGTACCTTCCATCTTTCTTTCCGGTGTTACTAGACATATATAAACATACAAGATGGAAGATAACACATAGAGCTGTTTGGAACAAAACCCACACGAAAAGAATCAAAATAAATTACGCATTTGGAAGTAGGTAGAAGACTTCACTGTGAGATTTCACCTGTAAGTCAAATCATGTTTATAACTGTTACAACAATGACAAAAAACAAGAATGACTATGAATATATAAAAAAAAAATTGATCTCTTAAAAAATTTTAGTGTCATTTAATGCTATATACTATATTTATCTGTACTTGTGTTGTTTCATATATAAGTTCTATAATGATCAAAATTTATATAAATTGTGTACTTTTCCAAGAGCAGAGCATGCTGTTCTCCACATAACAGGTACTTAGTGAATGTTTGAAGGTAGAAGGAAAAAAAATAGCAAGGAAAGGAAGATGGGGGGAGGGAAGAGAGGAAGGAATAAAGGAAAAAGGTAAGAGGAAGGGATAGAGGAAAATGTGGGAGGGAGAGGGATGGAGGAAAGGGTGGAAGGAAGGAAGGAAGGAAGGAAGGAAGGAAGGAAGGAAGGAAGGAAGGAAGGAAGGAAGGAGGAAGGAAGGAAGGAAGGAAGAACTGATTGATTTTTAATATAACAAAAATATCTCTAGCGACATTTCCAGTTTGTTCTATTAAAAATTTCATTTTCAAATGCAGTACATTTGAAAGCATCCATTATTTCCCCCTAAACCATGTTGCTCCAATAATGAAAACTGGAGAGCTAACATATTTGAAAAAAATAACTTTAAAAATTGTCCATCATTTTGATGTTTGGTGTGCCTAGCAGTTCAGGGTTGTTGTCACTAGAGGGCATTGTTAGCTAGAATAGACCTCCTCCACAGGCAGTAGTTGTTGAGTGAGACCACCAGAGAAATCCACTCCATTCACTGTGGTGCTTCCTTTAGACATTTTAAAAAAATCATTTTTTACATCAGGTAAAAACAAATAAGGACAAGGAATTTAAAAAATGAATCCATTTATGATCTGAGTATCATAGATTTAAGGCTATTAGGCATCTTAGAGGACACCTAATCTATCCCTTTCATTTTACAGAAGAAGAAAGTATATAACAAAAATGGTGAAGTGACTTACCCAGAATCACACTGCTAGCCTGAATGACACAGGATTTGAATTCAGGTCAACTGTCTCCTAATTTAAATTTTTGGCAATTTGCCATTTCAGCCCTTTTGTTTCCTAGTGTTAGAAAAACTGGAATTAGGTGTCAATGAAAGCATAAGATTAGGTCTCAAAGACATCATAACAAAGTCTGTATTCTATAGATCAAGGGACCTTTAAATATCTGATCTACCAGTGCAGGTTACATCCTAAACAGGTCTTTGCAGCCTGTGCTACTTTTGTCCATGTGTGCATATATCCTTTGTCATATAGAAGACCTTTGAGTAATTCATTTTTTGTGTGTGTGTCAATTGCCCAGGGTCACACAGCTAGTAACTGTCAAATGTTTGGTCTGAGGCTGGATTTGAACTCAGGTCCTCCTGACTTCAGGGCTGGTACTCTTTCCACTGCGCCACCTAACTGCCCCCAGTAATTCTTTGACTATGTTCTACATACCAGTGTGACACAATACTCAGTAACCAGATGAACAAGCATGTATTAAGTATTTATTATTAATTAGATATTTACTCAATTAAGAATTTATTATTAATTTATTGTATGTCTTAGGAATGAGGATGGGGTTGTGGGCTAGGGAGGAGAGACAAACAGAAACATTCCTTGCTTTCATAGCACTCTATGCTATGAAATATGAATGTTCTATTCTATTGCTTCCATTACATTCTATTGTAATTATGGTATCCATTGAGATTTACTTAAGAAAAAAGTGGGCTAAAAGCATTTGTTACATATACATTCTCTTACAGACCACAGCATTTATTATCTGGAAATGTGTTTGTTTTTCCCCTGCCTTGTGTTAAATAAGTGATGTGATCTCTTCTGTCTCTGCCCATGGGTGCAAGTGTTAATTCAGAAGAGTATGATTAACAATAAACCTGAATGTTTTTCAGACTGCTTCTAATCTTCATCAAAGCTGACTTTTGAAACATGGTCCTCTTCGGAAATTATTTCTAGATCCCTCCAACTTTGCACGAAGAATTTGGGAGGCAGTGTGGTAGAAGGGAAAGCTGATTCTGAAGTCTCAGGATGTGATTTCGTATTCTCCCTCTGATACTACGCATACGACTATGAGCAAGTCACTGAGCTTCTCTATCTTTCAGTTTCATCTCTTAAGTTAGATTAGAGGAACACTAGCATCCTTACCACTTGTAGTTCTATGATCCTACGCACTAGAGGTCCCCAAGATAATTCCAAGCTTCCAGTGAAGAGAAAAATAGATTCATATGGGACAAAAAAAAAAAGAGTTTTGGCCACTTCAAAGGGCAAGACTAGCTTTTCGAAGAGTTATGGTTACATTAATAGCTCATGTTATTAACTTCTGGGCAGCTAGGTGGCACAGTGGATAGAGGGCTAGGTCTGGAGTCAGGAGGACCAGAGTGCAAATCAAACCACAGATATTTACTAGCTGTGTGACCCTGGGCTAGTCACTTAACCCTGTTTGCGGTCAGTTTGCTTATCTATAAAATGAACTGGAGAAGGTGATGGTAATCCACTCTAGTGTCTATGACAAGAAAATCCCAAATGGGGTCATGAAGAGTCAGATGCAACTAACTGACTAAACAACAACAAAGCAAACTTCCACTAGGCCCACGCTAACCATGGGAATTAGCATTAAAAGGTATTCTACGTTCTTCAAATCTTAGAGCAGAGAATTGTCGAACACAGTAACACTGCTGCCCAAATTCCTCAGGCAAGCCTAAACAGGACCTCCAGGTAATGACTCCAGACTTCACTCACTCAGTCCCTTAATCTGTTCCTTGAGGGTCAGCACACTTGGAAAGATTAGGAGACGGGACCCAGAGAACCTGATAACACTTCAGTCACATTGTGTGATGGTGATAAAAGTCTTTTGTGATACCATTCTGCTCCACCTCCCCAACTATACTGGCTTCCCTTCTCCATTGGCAGAACCGGAAGGGGCCAGGTTCACACACAGTGGCAATTATTTGTAATGGGGGCCTCCATAAGAGAGAATCCCTAACTTTCACTAGGATTAATAATGCCTAAGTTTTTCCAATTTGCTCAGACCTGCCAGAATATGTCAAACACTGGCACAGTTTTTTGGTACAATCACCTGCAATATGGAAAGTAGCATCAGAGTAGGTCTTTAGTGTTATCTTATGAGACCAGCACTATAATGAAGCTCTATAAAACAAAACAAGTCAGTGCAATTAGTCAGTCAATTAAGTATGTATAAGTTATAAACAGAGCAGGGGCAGCTAGGTGGCACAGTGGATAGAGCTCCAGCCTTGGAATCAGGAGGACTTGAGTTCAAATCTGGCCACAGACAACTTGACACTTAACTAGCTGTGTGACCCTGGGTAAGTCATTTAACCCCGATTGCCTCATAAAAAAAAAAGAGATATAGACAGAGTATATAGGAGTAGCAGCTGGGAGAAGGGAGAAAGGTGCCATGTAGTAGGTTATACTTGAGCAGAAGCTTGGAGGAAGCCAGAGGAACCAAAAAGGAGGGGTGAAGGGTAATAGAAATACTTTACGTTCTCATATTCATCTTGGTGCAGGAGGATATTGGTTGAGGCAATGTGGTCTAGTGGAAGAGCGACGTTAGTAGAAATAAAACCCTAGGATCTGCCACTTATTATGTGAACTTAGTTACCTCACTTGACTTTCCTCCATCCTTTAATTTCTTCATCTGTCAGCCACAGAGGCAGTAACATTTGTTAAACACTCAATGCAAAATTATACAAAACGGGAGCCCTGTTATTTTCCCCCTACCTATTTCCCAGAGATGTCTGAAAGGTAAAATGAGATAACGTATGTGAAAGTGCTTTGGGAAAAAAAAAAACATAAATATATAGAAGCCATTATTAATGGCGAACAATTCCATTTTACCATAAAATCATATTAAGGAAAAAAAAAGAAAAACACCTCCCATGCTTTTACCTAAATGAAATATTCACTTCAAAGAAGGAGCAGATTAGTGGAACAGAAGGCTGACATTTCCTACTGATGAACCTGAAGTAATAATTCAATAATGCCTCATTCATTTGACTGTCAAGTAATGGACTAGTCTACAAAAGTGAATTTTCCTCTATAATTGGAGCTTCAATCTCATCTCCCTTTATCCCCCATGATTTAACATTATTTAACAACCTTGAATGCAATTTTTTTCTAAAATGTATTACAGTCATTCTTGCTCTTTAACGCAGATTATAAGTGTTATGATTTAAGCTTTTGTGATGATTTTTCATTTTGAATATTAATTACTGAGCAGCGTGGTAATGTTCTAAGTCTGTGGAGGCATATCAGGTTCCTTGCACCTATATTCTTGTTTTGATTGAGGATTATTTGTGGGGGAAGGAGTTGGTGTGTTTATGTGTGACCTTCTTGGATCACTTCTTACTATCATCTCTACGGCTTCCTCCAGCCACCTACATCTTTTTTTCTTTTCTTTTTTTTTTTTTAGCTGCTTCTGGATAGCTGGATAATGAGATTGACATGCATATTTAGAATTTCCATAAAAAGTTGAGTCACTGGTATAGCTTTTATCAGTTAAATTATGCCATCTGCACAGTTAGGTACTGAAGTAGACAAATGGTTTTGGAGTCAAGAAGTCCAATTACTCTAATGGGGAAGACGACTAATGCATAGCTAAGTATATAAAGCATACATATAAAGTGGATGAATACAAATGCATTAAAAACTAGTTAAATATAAGATAGTTAGTGTTAAGTACCCTAGCAAGTGGGGGGATCAAGTAAAGCTTCCTTTAGAAGGTGGTACTTGAGTTGTATCTTAAAGAGAAATGTAAACTGAGGCATAACAGGGTTAAATGACTTGTCCAAGATGACATGATTAGAGACAGATTCAGGACTATAATCCTAACCTCCTAAGAAATGGTCCAGTGCTCTTTCTACAAGATCTGAAGCCCAAGATGTTCCATGCTGACTTTGATTGACACAACTAAAATTTCTGAGTTTGCCTGAAAGCAGCTCAAGAGGAGTCTTAGAAATGGTGTCACTGACTTGGTTACCAATGCCACTTTTTTCTTTGCTTGGTTATTGTTATATGGTCTTATATCAATGAATTAGTGAAAAGTTTCAGTCCTTGGACTGAAACAGGAGTACTTTGGCTTTTGCTTTGTATCTCGGACTCTCAAAATAGTGCCTGGCACGTAATAAGCATCAGTTAATCAATAAACATTAGTTAAGTGCCTACAAAGTTCTAGGCACTGTGCTAAGTGCTGTGTAAATGCTTGTTGACCATCAAAACTAATGTTTAAATGACATTTACTTTGACCATTAATAGTCATCTCTACCTCACAAGGCAGCATCGAAAAAGGAAGAGACCAACATGGCAATTGAAAGCTAATTTGTTTAATATTTAAACAGATCCCATGTGCCTCAAATTAGAATTTTACAGGAGCAATAAGTGGTCCTTTGTTAATCAAAGAAAACTCAGAGGAAGTATCATTTTGATATACATACACACACACATATTTGTATAGTCTCTAGGTTATCTGATAAGCCATATGTTAGCACTGAAAAGCTTAGCATATAAAACTTGTTGCTTTGTTCTTCAGTCATTTAGGTTGTATCTGACTCTTCATGATGGTATTGGGGTTTTCTTGGCAAAGGTACTGAGTGGCTTGCCATTTCCTCATCCAACTAATTTTACAGATGAGGAACTGAGACAATCAAGGTTAATAATAATAATTTTATTATATTATTAAATTATATTATTTTGGATGTATTATTATTTTGAATATTATTTTAATTATGAATAGTGATGAAATGATAATAAGTGCCTGACACTAGATTTGAACTCAGGTGCTCCTGATTCTAGTGTCCACATTCTGTCCACTGCTCCATCTAGCTGCCTAGCAGCTCAAACACCGTTTTATAAATGAAATTTTTTCTTTTCCCCTAATTGCAAGTATACCCCCCATCTTGTATTTAACTATTTTAATGTATTTTTATTTCTCCACTTTATGTGTGTGCTGTATATACTCATATATGTGATACTTTTCTCTCACATTAAAACATAAGATCCTTATGAGTAAGGGTTGTTTCATTCTTTTTACTTGTACCACAGGGTATAGCAGAGTCTCTGGCATATAGCAAACCCTTAATAAATGCTTGCTGATTGGTTCATCACTATAAAGTTAAAACATTAAAATAGATAATTTCTAAGATCTTTTTCAGCTTTCAAAGTCAAAATATATGACTAATAGTTGAGTTTATGCTGTCATTTCCTCCTGGGAAGGAGGAGGGAAATAAAAGATATAAAACCAAGTAAATCAGATTTTCCCAATGCAATGAATTTATGAAATTTTCACATCTGTCTAACTTCCTTACCAGGTACAAGTTTCCTAGAAATATGACTTACATATTAGCAACAAGGGGTGTTTCTATATGTTCAATTTATTTCAGATAGATAGCAGACTTTATTTCTAATTCTTTTCATTATTTAATATGAACCAGATAATCATCAACAAACATATTTAGTGACACAAAGAAAGCCAGAAAATAGGGAATTGCATATGACATAATGAATATATTATATATAACTTTTTTTTAATACTGCATGTTTCTAATTGTTTTAAATCTAAACTGAGACAGATCCATAGCTCTACCCTTAATTCAGATTCTCAAGAGGGACAGATAAAGAGGAGGAAAATTTAAGTAGCAGAAATACAAACAGCATGGAAGTAAACCTGGGCAAGAATGAAAAGCTGCACATTTGATCAATCACTAGACAGTAGAGCAATAGGGTTTAGAGTCGAAAGGATAGTACAGATGAGAAGAGTGAGGCCCTTTGAAAAGAAAATGACTTATCCAAGGCCATACAGATAGCAAGTAAGAGAGCTATAATTCTAATCTAGGTCTCCTAGACAGCATAGGATGATGGAAAGAATATGGGGTTTGGAGTCAGAGGAACCTTGGGCAAATCATATGACTTCAATGTCATCAAGCTTCTCAGTTACAAATGAAGAGTTTGAATCAGAAAATCTCTGAAGTCTATTCCAACCCCAAACTTCCAATCCATGAATCTAAACCTGGGTTTCTTTGCACTAAACCTTTCCACTTTTCCCAAGCATCCTAAGGCATCATATCTGTGACTTTCCCGGTGCTTACCATAAAGCAAAGAATGTTGTATAATTTGTGGAAAGAACCTGACTTTGTCCTAGCATGAATGCCCAGCATGGAATAAGCAAACACAGTGGATCATGTTTACTGGAAAAGATTATTAAAATTCTATCCTATCAATAATGAAATTCTTAAGTGTGTGAAGAAGGTAATTTGAAAACATGAACTTTTCCTTCTTGGAATTCAGCAAAACAAAAAATTAAATGTGGGCTGAGAAAGTGAAGAGTGACAAATTACTATGTATGACAGTGAGAATAGCTGCAGGTGTTTCCTCTTATTGCTGGCTTCTAGACCTGCCTATCAAGAAATGAAGGAATTTTACTTTTCAATCTTTCCTTTTTACCTGTTGGTTTTCATACGGACTCTGGACTGCCTCAGACACTGACTCCGTCTAACATCCCTATTTCCTGTAATGATGCAACACACTTATCAGAAGACTGTGGCAACCACAGCAACTACCTACTGCCTATGGGATAAGCATACAGCAGCAAAGGGGTCAAGTGGGAAGCTTGCAACAAAGTGGTACCGAGGATGAGAAAGGAGCAGCGCCAAAGAAATCGAAAGCTTCCTTGAGAGGTGGCACAGGATTATTTTAGGGGAAAAGATAAGCCCATCAGGAAATATCAAGTTTGCCCTAGAACAGATGGTGGAGGGGGGTGGGGTGGGGGGATACAGTGGAGAGCAGCCCGAGAAGGTGGAGTAGGCCGACAATTACCACACCATATTATCTATTATT
Organism: Phascolarctos cinereus; assembly: GCF_003287225.1. Lineage (NCBI taxonomy): Eukaryota > Metazoa > Chordata > Mammalia > Diprotodontia > Phascolarctidae > Phascolarctos > Phascolarctos cinereus. Next base: position 342,298,212 of record NW_027555958.1, read on the forward strand.
TTTAGTTTGCAGATTCCTATTTATTTCACTCAGGGTCTGCTACTAAGTCTAATGCCTATTTTGAAGCAGCGTATAAGATTCAGAGAAGTGTGGGTGAGTTGAGGAGGATCCGAGTGACTCAGTGGAAACTGAGCACAGATGCTATGGCAGACTGCCACCGTCTCCTGAGAAGGGCACAGACAGCTTAATGTGATTTCCTTGGGGGTTGGGGGCTGCTCCAGATGCCCCCTCTGGGCTATAGACAGTTCATGAAAACTACAGTAAGATATGTCAACAGTCTCACAGACTTCCTCTTGACTGCAGACTCTAAGAGTTCTGACAGCATGAGTTATGACATCGATTGATATTTTCACCGGGTCTTATGTGCTGTAGTGGAGCAGAAACATTTCATTGCTTCTAACTTCCCAAGGAAGAAGAGGAAAATATCATTCTGAAGTTACAAATGAAGGTGCAGGAAAGGGCTAGAACATGTGCCCACAAGTAAGAATAAAAGAGAAAGGATATATTCCTGAAAGTGACAGCATTTATCTGAACCCTTTGCCAACTCTACGTATTTTCAGTTGTTGTTCAGACATTTCTGACTTTTCATGACCCAATTTGGGGTTTTCTTGGCAAAGGTACTAGGTGGTATGTCATTTCCTTTTCAAGATCATCTTATGGATGAGGAAACTGAGGCAAACAGGGTTAAATGACTTGCCCAGGGTCTAACAGCAATTAAGTGTCTCAGACCAGATTTGAACTCAGGAAAATGAGTCTTCTAGTACTCTATCTGCTGTATCACCTAGTTTCCCCTCATTTTTGACTTAGCTGTAATAGAAATTCTTGCTTTACTCACATGATGGCATAAAAGGTAGAAAACTGGGCCTCAGCTAGGGAGGTAAGGAAATGAGACAATTGTATTGGTATTCATGATCCCTCATTTAATTTATTTCTCATGCATGAGTAACTAAAACTAGTGGCTAAATTCATCTTTGGGGATTATCAGTAGGCTTTGATCATCTTGCTGTGCATTTTGTCTTCTAAAATAGAGCTCAACTCCTTCCTTCCTCCCTCCCTCCCTCCCTTCCTTCCTTCCTGCCTTCCTTCCTTCCTTCCCTCTTTCATCCCTTCCTCTCCTTCTTCAAAATTCCAAACTCTTGCCCATCCTTTGTGTGAGTTGCTATCTATGAGTAAAATGCTCAAGAGATGCAAAGAAGGATTGGAGAAGAAACAAAGGCAGCTAGCTACCTCAACAACCAGCCCCAAAATAATGAAGTCTTTTATGCACAGTGAAATGCAAAAATCCAGACTCAGAGCTCTGTTTAAATATGACTATTTCCAAGGCAAACCAAAAACCCTGCATCCTCCTTCAGTTAATATCTGAATCATGGAAGCATATAATGCAGAAGGCATATTGTTATATCTACAGATATTCATTCAACAGGATACTGAATAGAATATGACATTGTGACAAATAAACATTAAATATGTTTTTATTGTTGTTTTTCATTCAATTTTGGGGTTATTCATTTTTGTTTCATTTTTGCAAAAATAACCACTGCTAATAGTTAATTATGGCAAAAATGAGGAAGGACACCTACACTTACACATAGTCTAATTCTGCCAAGGATAATTTTTTTTTTAAGTAGGGAGGGGAGGTTCCAAATGTATTTTTTTATATCCTTCACTGAAATAAAGAGATAAATTATTTTGACTATTATATTTTCAGTAATTGTCAAAACAAAAGTTCTATGGCTTTCTGAGCTTAAAAATTAGCCAGCTGATCATAAACAAATCTCACAATTATATTTTCCCATAACAAAATTCCAGTGGCTTGACCCATGAGTTTACTCAGCTATGTATGAAACCAAATGTAGGTATTGACATTAAGGAACCGATTTCATAGTATAGGAAAGGTTTTTTTGACAAAAGTATGGAGCTGTAAACTTAAATCCATTAGAAGGGAAATTGAGCAGAGTCATTGGAAAATATATTTTGTTAAGATAGGCATTATCTATATAGATAGTTTGTAGTCAGAAACATTTTTCATATGATTGTTAATGATTTGCATTTTTTATAACTTTATGGTCTTTGATAATGTAAGTTGAATAATGGTATTAACCATTTATAAATATTATTATTTGATTTGCTGAGATATCAATTTTACCTCAAAGGTCTTGCACATGAAAATCTCTTTTAAAGTACTTTGGAAACACTCTTATTCAATTGGATTAAAACAAAGTATTTTTATTCCATTATTGCAGTTGCAGGCAATTTTTTCCCCTTCGTTGTTGTCAATGCATGAGAGAAAAGGATATGGGTTGAGTCATGTAGTAAGAATATAGGATAACTGATGAACAGATCCATTGCTATCTTTATAGTATTAATATGAAAGCAGAGAAGAACCCCAACTTGTAGGGTGGACCTTCTATGGTGAATTTATGGGGGATAAGAAAAAAAGGGTTATATAAGAGGGGGCAGGCCTGGATGGAGTCTGATGTGCATTGTTGGGAGGCATAACTATATCTTTGATATCATAATGTCATGAGTACATTTCAGTTGAGTAACTTTACTGACATCACTTTTTAGCTCATACTCCTGATATCTAGGAGAGGCAATTATGTAGCATCATCATCATCATCATCATCATCATCATCGTCATCATCATCATCATCATCATTATCATCATCACCATCATCATTATCATCATCATCACAACATTTATATACCACTTTAAGGTCTGCAAGGCACTTTACAAATATGATCTCATTTTATTCCAATACAAACCTGGGAGGTAAATGCTTCTCTTATTCTCATTTTACAGTTTGGGAAACACTAGAAAGTAGACTTTTAATGACTTACCTAAAGGCACAGAGCTAGTAAGTGTGTGTAGCTGGATTTGAATGTGTCTTCAGCTCCAGTATTCTCTCCACTGTGCCACCTAACTCCCTCAGTATGATGCACCTATATGACTATAATTTATCCTCCCCTACATTAAATATAAAATTTTCATGTCATATAAAAGCTTCTTGCTCATAGCTTAAAAGTTTAATACTTAAAAAAATCATAATAACAATAGATAATGTTTCTATAGTGCTTAATATGTGCCAGGCACTGTGCTAAGTACTTAATAATTATTGCATTTGATCCAAACAATAACACTGGGAAGTAGGTATTATTATAATTATTTTATAGATGAGAATACTGAGGTAGACAGATTAAGTGACTGGCCCAGGGTCACATAGCTAATTAGTATTTGAGGCTGAATTTAAACTCAAGTCTCCTGGACTCCAGGTCCAGCACTACCTCCACTAGGCCACCTCGCTGCTCAGGGTGTCCAAATAATCTAGACACATAGCTGTGTCCAGGATCCAGATCCTGTTTCATCCAGGGTCATACTCTCCAAAGACTGACTCTAATATTTCTCAGATTATGCAAAAAACCATTGTTCCATATCTTTACCTATATTGAGTATCCAGATGACTCTCCTGCATGATTTTAGTAAATGTGTTGAGATTTGACCTCATATTGTCATTAACTGCTTGTAATAAGCTGCACATCCAGTAACATTCAGCTTCCTGAATTATTTCTGATTAAAAAGGAAGGCATATATATTCCTAGTGAGTATGGTAAAATTGGAAAGAACATTTTAGTGATGCCTACTTGAATGGGGGGGAAAAAACTCTGAAGAAAAGCTTTCTAAATAGAGTTAAGAGCCTTGAAGGTCTTCTTCACTTCAGAGTAACTAACTGGTCAGTGCCCTGTTCACTTATCAAATAGAGGCCAGAAACAATTAAAGTAACTTCAAAAGCTGTCTACAAGTTCAGCAAGTAGGGTAGGTACATGGAATTTGATTCAATATGAAATCTTTCTGTGCAACTTAAATCCCTGTCTTGTTTCTCAATAATTAGTAATGTACTATATATTACTGGAAAAAAAAACAATCTCATGAATATAATATTCAGAATCAAAAAGTTAAAGAATGTTCATAGTTTAAATAATAATTAATATATTCCACACAACTCAACTGTAACTTAGCCTTATTTCAGCCAATTCTAGCATCTGGAGCAAGTCTCTGGCACTTGTCTTTCATTCATCAAAGGCATTTCTTCTGTAATACCCAAGTTTCTTCTATCTGGCTTTCAGGACTAGAGAAACTTAAACAACTCTGGTAGTATTCTAGAGCATCTTATCCTTAACTTTCATTCTGGTGAAGCCTGTGGACACTTTTTCACCATAATGCTTTTAAATGCATAAAATAAGATAAATAACCTATGTTAACATCCTTTACTACAGATAATAGATAGTTTTAGCCTAATCATGAGAAGCATTGTCCAGCCAACAGTTTCTACCAATGTAAAATTCTACAGATAAGTTTCTTCCTATAAAAAGTGTTATAAGAAAGGGTAAAATATGGAAATTAAATCCCTTAAATCCCTCTATGCACCTCTAAAAACCTCTCCAGTTTAATAGATGACATCATTATCCTCGGATTCAAGGAGGTTCAGAATAATCTTTGTTTTCAATCCTCCTCATTCTACGTATCCCATCATATATAAATCTCTCTTGAGTCTAGCTCAACAACTTTTTTGCATCCATCCCTTTCTTTCCATTTCCTTTGCAAACATTCAGTTTCAGATACTCATTTCTTCTTGCCATGGGCTCGTGTAAGTTTCCTGTTTTTGTGTAGTATTTCTATTTAAATCTATTCCCTTTCAATAAACTGTATCGATAAATATTACCAATATTCTTTTCTGCTCACATTACTCCTCTTGCACGAAACCCTTCAGCAATTCCACGTTGCCTATTAAATGAAGTAGAACTGAAGTAAAATGTGTGATGTTGGTATTCAAAATTAACTACAACCTGTTCATCATCTGCACTTATTCTTCTATTTCCTATTGCCTTGCCTTTCCTCCCAATATTTTTCATGCCTGAAATGAACTCCATCCACATCACCACCTGTTGAAACATTTCTTTTCCATCAAGACTCAGCTCAGTTGCCCATCTCCTCCTTATTCCTCCAAATGAAAGATATTTTTCCCTCTTCAGACTTCTTGTAGTATTTTACCAGGGATTTTGCTATTATTATATATTAGGCTGAGGAATTTCTATTTTCTCCAAGATGAAATAAGGAGTCACTAAAGGTTTTTGAGCAGGGCAGTGAGAGCCAGATTCACATCATGGGAAATTTATCTTGGGAACTATGGATAACAGATTGTGTGGGAGAGAGATTTGAGAAGGCTACTATCTAGGAACTTACTATAATAGTCCAAATGGAAAGTAATTAAGATTGATAGAAGTATGTGTGGAAAGAATGGGACAGATATGAGAAATATTATAAAGTCATTCAACTAATTGGATATGAGGGGTGAATTATAGAAGAAAGCTGAGGATAGTAAATGACATTTATATAACATTTTAAGTATCCTTGAAGTGTTTTATATACATTATCTCATTTGAACCTAAAAACAACTCTGTGATGTAGAGACTATAGGTATTAGTAGCCCTAGTTTACAGAAGAGGAAATTGGGGTTCAGAAACACTAAATAATGTACCTGCAGTTACACAAAATTTAGTAACTAACAAAGGCGATATTTGAATCTAGTCTATCTAAATTTAAGCCTACTATCCTTTCCACTATGTCACACAGCCATATAAGGAGACATCTAAGGTGTGGCCATCCTTGTGGGTAACTAAAATGGAATGGAGCTGTAGGACACGCAAATGAAGGATAATAAACAAGAGGTCCGGATGTTTCAGGGAACATCAAGCTGAATAGTTAAGCTATCCAAAATGAAACCATAGGTTGGGTTGAGGTGAAAGGCCGTCAGCCAGCGACCAAACTCCTGGGGAAAGGAGAGAGTTTGGTGGATCAGAACTTCATTTATCTGGAATGAGCAAATTTCACAGGATGATGATTCGTTGAGGGATGTTAGGAAAGGGGAGAATTTGGAAGTGGCAATAAAAAAAAAATCAAGGAGTACACGAATAATTTATCTGACCAGGGATTTAGAGAGTGCTATAAAAAGGCAGATATACATAAATGAAATTAACATGGGAACAGTGTGAAATGTTAATGATAGAACAAGGGTTCCAAAAGGCACAACGAAGAGGAAGGCAGAAAGGGCAATGGATGGGGAAGGGCAAATCTTGAAATGGATATGGATAAATATATGGGTAGTATTAATAGAGAAACATGGTTTTTCCCAAGTATTTAGGATTTCTGAATTGCTAGGAATGGAGGAACAGAATGTGTGTGTGCGTGTGTGTGTGTGTGTGTGTGTTGTGTGTGTGTGTGTGTGTGTGTGTGGGTGGGTGTGTGTGGGGGGGTGTGTTACCCCAAGGAGTAGAGAATTACCAGATGGTTGGGGCCTCCATTTTTCCATATCCTGTGATGACAGAGGGTAGTACTGATGTTTGTTACACAAATGGGATACATATAAAGGGGAACTGGGGGCAGGGGTCTAGAGCAGTAATACTTTAAGAACAGGTCACCACAGGCCAAATTAAAATTATAAATGAAATTAGCTCTGTAATTTAATCCCAAGATGACACAAGAAGATTCACAAACTGAAGATATCCTCCACATTCAGCATGAACTGATATCTGTATTGGTCAACTGTCTGAATCCTTGGCCAAGGTCGCACTAGGGATGGAGAAGGGATGAGACTAGATAATCTCTAAGATCCCTTTCAGCTCCAAATTCATGATAATTTTCAAAAAGTTCTTTATATTAGCCTCTCTGGGGCTAATTCCCCACTCTCACTTGAATTAATGAGCTGGGTCCTCAGGGAATGGCTGACTGCTCCTCCCCTCAAGGTTCTAGGGGCTATAATTTCTAATACTGTCTCTAATGATTCTCCTTCAGTATGTTTCTCTGTGGTAATCAGCCAGCCAGATTTCAATTAATTTTTCAGTAAGGGTATTTACTGAAGTGGAAGAGTAAGAACAGTTTGTATAAAACATCTCTCCTGCAAATTCTGGTTTATTCTCTCCCACAAGTACATATAGAATTGAAAGGAAGAGTGAATTTGGCTAGGTAAAAGAGGCCAATTTTTGCCTCATTTCTTACCTAGTCTTAATCATTAAATGGGTTTTGCCTCAGTCAAACTGGGAAAGACCTTAGCTTAAAAAAGCCATGGTCTCCCACTGCATCTGGGGCCATATGCAGCTATCCTAATCTATATCTTACCCCTGGAACCAGTTGGCTCTGGAGAAGAAAGTGAGGCTGGAGACTTTGCACAGCTCTTCCTCACTTAAATCCAATTCACTTGTAAGTCATGCATCACCTTCCTGATGTCATGGTCTTCTTCTAAAATGAAGGATAAACAACAACAGCAGCAGCAGGAACACTGGGGAGACCTTTGTGGCCAAAGGGTAAATTCACAGTTCCTAGTTACTGTAAGTCCTTTTGTGGCAAAGTACCCAGCATTCTTTTCTTATATAAGGGATCACATACCTAGAAACTGATTCCTTTTTTTGCTGCAGCCATCTTTATGTTTGTCGTTGATGTATTGCCCTCTTCATAGTTGAATAAGTGGGCTCTGACTAGTCCAGTCTTTCCCAATGAGATGGGATCGGGGGGAGCAGAGTTCATAAATACTTATGAGCTATTTTTTCTCCTGCCCTTGATGACCTCCAGTAGAGGCACAAGGATCTAAGTCCTCAAAGTTCTCCTGAATTTGGAAGCTCCCAAACTTTACTTCACTGCTAGGCTGAATCAACTGCCAGAATTTCCACATTGCTTCAAGGCTGCAGAGGTATAATCATCTTGTTTATTTAGACAATAATATTATTCCATACAGACTCATAACTTACATGGAATCATAGTGTGTAAACTATCCTGTTCATATTTAAAACTTTATAATGACCTTGTACTGATTACATTAAATTAATTGATGTGTAGGTGTAGAACCTATCCCTCACACATAAGCTAAATGGTACAAAAAGTAAACGAATAACCAAAGGTCCTGCCCTGCACCCTGGGAGCTAACATTAACATATAGATACCATATGAATTATGAAAATATTGCTGGACAAGAAGTCAAAAGACCTGGATTTATCTTCTAAACGGTTACGTTGCCTTAAATCCAACTGATAATATCTTCTCATTACCTGAATTCATAGCACTTTGATTTTAAATTTCTTACTCACTTTATTCTAGTTTTTATTGGTACCTCTTATTCTTCTTGTTATACTAAAAGTTCCCAGGAATCATAAAATATGTCTACTTTATTTTTAATTAATTAATTAGTTAAATTTTTTTGCAAGGCAATGGGGTGAAATGACTTGCCCAGGGCCACACAGCTAGTAAGTGTCAAGTGTCTGAGGCCGGATTCAAACTCAGTTCTTCCTGAATGCAGGGCCAGTACTCTATATGCTGTGCCATCTAGCTGCCCCCTGTCATGTATTTTTATGACATGAGACAACACAGACTAACAGGCCAGTTTTCTAGTCATGAAGAGGTTGGGCCACGAAGTCTGATAAAGATCTCGCCAATAAATAAGTCCAACTATTTACTGGTATATACCCCTACTTTAATTTGAGATTCAACCTTACCACACTAAACCTTTTTAGACTCAAAAGGGTTCATATTTCCTTTCTACCTTCTAAGTCACACTGTGATGATAAGTTAGGTTCTTCAGGAATAATACCACTTCTTTCAAGCCACAAGAACAGCATTCAGTGCATTAGTGAATTCACAATATTGATGGCATTGTCCAACCACCACTTTCAAACAATGTTGTAATGCAACGGTAAATGGTTCCCTAGTGGATTAAAATAGTTGCTCTATCTCTTGAAATACTTTAAAAAATTATCAGAAAGTAATGCACCCTGAGGGAACCAGTATATTACTCTTGCTTCAATTTCCACCTTTAAAATTACTATTGTTATTCAGTAGTTTTCCAGTAGTGTCTGACTCTTTATGATCCCATTTGGGGTTTTCTGGGCAAAGATACTGTAATGGTTTGCATTTCCTTCTCCAGCTCGTTTTACAGACAAAGAAACTGAGGCAAACAGGCTTAAGTGACCTGCCCAGGATCACATAGCTAGTAAATGTCTAAAGCTGTATTTGGACTGACAAAGATAAATCTTCCTTACTTTGTGCCCAGCATTCTAGTCTATTCACTGTGCACCTAGTTGCCCTTAAACTTACTGTAATTTCACCTAATTCTCTTGAAAATTTAAGGATGAAACAGCACCATGTCATGTATGCGCAATGTACTGTTCACTAAATGGCAGCTCATGTTGACAATAATGATGGTCAGTGATTCAGGTGACAACTCGTTTTAATAATGACTGATCATTGAAGTCTTCCTAATTCACAGGAGCCCTTGAAACAGAGATTATATAATTATCAAGGCTAATAATAATTCTATATTCCAGTGTTCTTAGAGGAGGGGTTAGCAAACTCCAGTCTGAAGACCAAATCCAGCCTGACAGCCACCTGTTTTAGTATTCGTGTGGGCTAAGAATGGTTTTAATGTTTCACTCACAGGCTGTACAAAAAACAGGCCATGGGCCACATTTGGCCCACAGACTATATAATTTGCCAACCCCTGCAACAAAGAAACTGTGATCCATTTAGAGGGTATTGTCTCCATTGTGGCAGGTTTCATCCCATTTCATCCTATCCATTGCTGTCCATTAGTGTGACTCATCCATTTCCTCTTAAATGTGCTATAGAGTATTCAATCAACATGCTGGGCATCCTCCCACCTCTTTTTTGATTTTGCATGCATGAAAAGACGAGGGAACAGGTTACCATTTGTTGGAAGAGGAGGATGGAGTAGAACAAATGTGGAGGCTAAATTATGACAAAAAGTCTTCATAGGCTTACAGATCTTATGCTTCTGTGTTTATTGTCCTTCTAGGTTTCGCCTTAAAAGCCTTTGCCATGTCTTTGCTTAATTAGTATAGTCACCAAACTTTCTTTAAATTCATTTTTTTCTCCTTTCATTAATTCACAATGTACACACACTAAGATAAATCTAGCCACTTTCCACATAAAGATTCTTGCATAAGAACATTGAAGACTGTGGTTCAAGTGTGGTGACCACTATTATCAATGGTGAAAAATTTTTAATAAAATGTCTTTGCATACATATATATATTTTTCATTTTTCTTCTGTTTATTTGTTTCTTTCCATTTTCATCCTTGGATTTCTAACTAAGCTTTTAATAATCTTTTAACCTTTATTGTTTCTCTGTCTTATGAAATATACTGTTTCTATGTTTACTTGATACTGCAGGTAATCTACCATCTTTCCCCTTAGTGTTTTTTGTTTTTGTTTCCTAATTATGGCAACTGATTAACACTGGTTACAGTTATTATTATTATTATTATTATTATTATTATTACTATTATTTAGCAAACTCTCATAGTTGGTATAAATGATTGACTTTTAATTTTAAGTAAAGGAGACCTATGTGCTAACTTTTCAATTTTTTATATTTAAAATATTTCCTAATCCTTCAATTATTTCATGATACAAAGAACTTCCTATACATTACCTCATTTGTTTTATTTCAACACTTCTATGACATATGGGGGAATAGTAATATTTTACAGGTGAGGAACTTGTATAACATCTATTTCCCCTACAGCTAAGGTAATAAAGGTAACCAAGAATATGAATCATTTGATACTTCTGTAACCTATTGGTCTTGATTTTCTGTAGCTTTCTCTTTTCCCATTGGTCAAAAGTCCTTTCTGTCTTTCAAAACCTATTTTATCCTTTTAACTATACATGACAGTCCTCATTGCCAAAGTACTGAGGGGAAAAAATGCCTTATTTTCCTACCAAGTGCTTTTGTATGGTAGACTATAAAGTATGAAAGAACAGAGGCTATGACTTGTTGGCTGCCCTGAATATGGATGGCCCTAGGCAAAATTGTTAGGTAGGCAAAGTCTATGTGTCTAAACTTGTTGAAAAATCATCCAACCTTCCAGTGGCAACACATAATTCACAAAGAGATGTTCAACTTTTGTCAGGCTTGCCTCTATCCATCAATTGTTCATTGGTATGCCATACACTGACTAAAAAATAACACAGAATCCTGGGTCATTGCCTAAACAATATACCTCATTTCACTTGATTTCAAAATTCATCATTAAAGTCTCTCTTCCAATTCAACGTCTATGCTTTAAAAATAAAAATAGGGATGCTTCACTTCCTTTTTGACATACTCACCTGAAGTGTTAAATCAATTGAGCATCTGCAGGTGCAAAGGAAAATTGTAATACATAATTTGTCATGATGTTAGCAGACGTTTCCAATAATTAATGGCAACTTGTAAAAGATTCTGTTTAGGTGAATACATGAAATTTCTTTTCCTAGACCTTTGTGATTTCTAATCTGACCTGAGGACTCAACTTAAACTCTGCTCTCCAAATTTACCAAGGATCTTCTATTGGCCTTTTCTCCCTGAAACTGCAAAATTTTACAATGTTGACCAGCCTTCTACTTCTTGATATGTTGCTTTCCAGATTTTCATAATATCAACATCTTGGTTCTTCTCCCACTTGTCTGGCCAAAACTTCTCAGTCTCCTTTACTGGATCATCATCATATCTGATCCCAGATTAGTAATTAAGGCCTTATACTAAACTATCTCCTTTCCTATTTTAATGATTTCATCAACTCTTACTAGCTTAATTTTTACCTCTATTCAGATGGCTTGTGATCTATTTATCCAATCCTATTCTGTTTCCTAAGACATAGTTGCACTTTACCAAATTCTATTGCCTACTGGACCATTGTGAATAGATGTCCCCAAAACTCAACTTGTCCAAGACAGAACTCACAATCTCTCTCCTCCCTTTCTTTCAACTCACTCCTCTTCCTAATTTCTCTTTACTCTTACCAAGCATATCCTTCCACGTATCCAGGTTTGCTAGCTCGGTTATCCTCAGATTTTCACCATCCATTGACTCACTGGTCTGATATTTATTTTATTTTATTTTATGTTATTTTATTTTATTTTACCCCTACATCTTAATACCCACACAGTCACTATCCCTCATCATCTTCCACCTGGATTATTGCAATACCCTCATACTTAGACTCGCTCCTCTCAGTATCTCCAGTCTCCAATCTATCCTTCACAAAGTTGCAAATGTAATAGATTTCTAAAACTTCAATCTGTCCATTAGTTTCTCATTTAGTATTTAGGGTAATTCCCCCCCCCCAAAAAAGCCCCAGGGTTCCCTATTGCTCGTAGGGTAAAATGCAAATTCTTCTGTTTTGCATTTAATGTCCATCAAGTCTGGCTCCATTCCACTTTTTTAGGTTGAATGAGCTTTACATTATGTCTAAATCAACCTATTTGCCTTTCATCTTACATAACATTTCATCTTTTATGCCTGCAATGTGGTCTTTCCCACCCAGCACCTCACAGAATACTTATCTTCTATCAACGTTAAATTCAAACACCACCTTTTAGATGAAGCCATTTCTTGTTTCTCTCATCTACTAATGCCACTGCACTGATATAATTTTGTACATAATTTGTATTTGCTTGTGCTCATATGAAACTCCTTGAAGAGAGAGAATGTTTTCTTTCTATCTTTCTATCCTCAATACGTGGCATATAATAGATTCTTAATAAATCTTGTTGACTTACTACACAATACTAAAGACTCTTGCCATGTGTGGCAACATACAATTAGATGCTATGTGTAATTTTATGATGCTTAATACCTTCTAAGCATTGTTTCATGATCAGTGTTGCAAAAAGTGTACTTTTCAAGTAAATATTTTGCTTGATTTAACGTATTAAAATTGTTGCATTTAAAGTTTCACAATCAACATCATAAAGTCTTTGAGACTAAAAAAGAATACCTTTAATTCCAAATGAAAGCCAATGTGTAAAGAAGAAAAAATTAACCATTTTCTTACTCATTTCTGTTTAGAGTTAACATATACTTAAAAGAAATAATGTATTTCAATTTGTCTAAAGTCTCTGCACTTTGCGACCCACGCTGCTACCAAATTGACGATCCTGAACTATATCTGACAATGTCACTCTCAGAGTTGAAAAACTAAAGTAACTCCATAGTGTCCCTAGGATTACATAAATACTCTTTTGGTATTTGAAGCCCTTTACGATATGGCTCCAACCTACTTTGCAACGGTGGAACAGTAGAGAAGACTACTGGATATGGAGTCAGGAAGACACTAGTTCAAATCATGCCTCAGATCTTACTAGCTATATGTCACTGACCAAGTCATTTAACTGTCCTCTGCCTCAGTCATCTGTAAAATCAGATAAGATAAACACTACCCTCACAGAGTTGTTGTGAGGATAAAATCAGATTATATGAAATCTGATTTGATATACACATATGTATATTTTATATACATGACATGTATATTTTGCATACATATATGCATAAAGCTATTTGCATATTCATATAAACGCTGACTATATAAATGCTACCTTTGTAGCCTTATGATTTATTATTTCCCTTCACACACGATATGGACCCAACCAGGACGTGTGCTGCTCCTCACACACATTATTTCATCTCTTGTCTCTGTCCATTTGTACAGGCTATTTCCCACTTCTATCTCTTACAATATTTAGGATCACTTTCTATACAAGGCCTTTCCTGATCTCAGTTATCAGTATTCAAATAAAAATTACATTGCATTTATTTTGCATTGTATGTGTGTATGTGTTTATTTTACGAGTACAATTTCATCTATTAGAGCTTAAATACTGTATTCAAACTTTTGGGACACTACACAAAAATACACACATACATACATTCATACATATGTGTTTGTGCATATATGTGTATGTATGTGTTCATACCTATGTATCTAAGTGTGTATGTATGTACACATGCGTATAAGCACATATACAAGTATATATGCATGCATGTATAAAATATAACCTGTTTAGAGTGAGAAAGCATTTTAAAGGTCATTCTGGTTCAACCCTTCCACTTTACAGATCAAGTCAAGAAGCCTTTGTTTAGGTGCTTGCTATGTGCCTTGCACTGTGCTAAGTGCTACGGATACAAGAAAAAGCAAAATTTACCCCATTCCCCCTATATTCAAATGGGTTGAAACAACATACAGACATCTATGGCAGGTGGGGGGAATCTGTGGCCTCCAGGCCACATGTGGCCCTCTAGGTCCTCAAAAGCAGCCCTTTGACTAAATCCAAACTTTACGGAATAAATCCCCTTAATCAAAGGATTTGTTCTGTAAAACTTGGACTCAGTCAAAATACCACACCCAAGGACCTAGAAGGGACACATGTGGTCTTGAGGCTGCAAGTTCCGCATCCCTGATTCATGCGTATATCAGGTATAGAAAGGTATAGGATATAGTGTCAGAGGGAAGGCACTAGTCCTAAAAAGGATGAAGAAAGGCTTCTTGCAGACAGTGGGATGTTTCATTGAGATTTGAAAGAAGCTAAAGAAGGCAGGAGGTGAAGATGAGGAGAAAGAACATTTCAGGAATGTTGGACAGTAAATTAAAGCAGAATTTGGATATGTATGGGGATTAGCAAGGATAAAAGTATTGCTATATCCTAGATTATGTTGAAGAGACTAAAGTCTGACAAGAATTGAAAGGTAGGAAGGAATCAGGTTGTAAAGAGCTTTAAAAGCCAAACAGGAGCTTTCATATTCGATCCTGGAGGAAGATAGATAATAGAGTCCCTGGTGTTTCTCCAGGGAGGAGGAGGTTGACAAGGCCAGATATGCTTTTTAAGAAGATGACATTGGGAAATGAATGTTAGATGGACTAGGGTAATGGAGAAACCTGAAATGGGAAAATCAATGAAAAAGCAGTAGTGAGGAGGCTTACATGAGAGATAGAAGAGATAGAGGTAGAATTTATAGGACTTGACAACAGTTTGAATACAGGGTCTAAGACATTGGAGAATCAAAAACAATACCTCAGTTATGAATCTGGGCAACTTGGAGAATGGTGATACCCTCCACAGAAATGGAGAAGTTCAGAAGAAGGTTTGGGGGAAAAGAAATAGAGTTTGGTTTTGGACATGTTGAATTTAAAATGTCTATTGGAGAATAAGTTCAAGATGTCCATTAGGAAGTTGGAGATGAGAAACTGGAGGTCAGGAGAGAGATTCGTGTAGCAAGCTGGAGATAGGGAAATGATGGAGACTGCCAGCTCCTCTCATATCAGCTTTTTCCCAGAGTATTTTCCTTCAGCAATAAAAAATGATGTTGACATTATCATCTTCTCTCTCTCTCTTGAAGCTGAGATCAAAAAGCATGAAACACCTGCAGCAATTGCAGAGCCTTAGAAGACTCAAGCAACTTGCAGCAGGTCCAAAGATGAAAAAGCTCTTCCTTTTTTCTCTTATCTCCCCCCTCTTTTTTCTCCCTTCTCTCTCTTTCCCTTTTTCCCCTTCCTCTCTCTCTTACTTCCCTGTGTTCCCCCTCTCTCCTTAACTCTCTCTATCCCCAACTCTCTTCCTCCTTCCTCCTCCTCCTCATCAGAGCCAGAGAAAGAGTAAGGACTACAAATCCACAATGTTCAAGGAATGGCATAGAAGGAGACAAAGTTTAGTTTTCAGACAATAAGGGTGAGGGGTGCGTGGTAATAGACCAAGGGCTAAGATAGATAGGGAGAGCAAGTTCATTTTTCTATACTTTCCAGCCTTATTGGTATTGGTGGAATTATAAGATTTGTATAACCATTCCCTGCCTTCCAGCCTCATTCAATTCTCCTTTAACTGGAGAGCTCCCTTTGTTGTCAATTCCATTCATTAATTTCCATGAAATCCACAGATTAGCACACAAGAAGTAGTTTATTTTTCAAAAAGACCCTTGGAAAACCA
Source organism: Phascolarctos cinereus (assembly GCF_003287225.1). NCBI lineage: Eukaryota > Metazoa > Chordata > Mammalia > Diprotodontia > Phascolarctidae > Phascolarctos > Phascolarctos cinereus. The sequence goes on from NW_027555958.1 coordinate 342,314,018, forward strand.
TGTAGCATGGAAGAAAGACAATACAGGCACCATCTAAATCATGCTGGATCCCACTAGGCCACATACAGCTATCAAAGAGGCTCAAAACACTTGCAAAATAAGTAAATTATCTGATTGTTGGGTGGAAATGGAACAGCCAGAATAAAAAGGTCACTTCCAGGGTTCAGTGGTAAGTGTTGACAGATTCAGGCAAATGGACTAAAACTTGGGAAGAATGAAACAAATCAGCTCTGGTGGATATCCTTTTATTTTCTTTGCCGAATTGTTCTTCTAAAAACTTGCTATTTTTTCATCTTGATTGAATATGTCCAACTTTCATTTCCTTTTTTCTTCCTTCTAATGTTGTTTTAAGAATGTGTCATGGAGAAAAAAAATCAAGAAGTAGGTTAATTAAATGATAGCAACTGTACATTAACTGCCATTATATTGCTAATGGTTTTCTGAGTCAATCTTTCTCCACAACCAGAATTGGGAATAATAGAGTAAACCCAGCACTGATTTAAATGCTTTATTGGCCCATATGGCCCCAGCTAGCAGCTAGGGAGAGCAGGTTCAATGTGTAAAACATATATCAATTCCAGAGTCTCGCAGTAATTCTGGATTTCATATTCTTAAGGCATAATCCTACTTTTTCCTATCATCAAGACACTCAAAAGCATAAATTCTTCTTTAGGGACCACAAAAAACTCAAATAGATATTAATGATTCCCCATTTATGTTGTCATTTATCCTCATTATATTATTATTTGCATAGGTCAGTATAATGTTACTTTAAGAAGAACAATGTTCTGTTGCTTGGCAATAAATAGTTGAAATATATTTGCCTCAGTACGCATGGATTTCTGGTAAAATTAGTTTGGTATTTCTGTGGCCTTATATGGGCCAAGGGCAGGGCACTTCCACTCCTCCTGGTATCTTGCCATTTTTGTCTGTATTTTGACCCCAAGGAATTTTTTTTTTTGTCTATACCTGTACTTCTTGAAGTTAAATGCTCACAAGAATAATAAAGTGAGATAGCCCTTAAGGTAAGTTTAACTAAACAAGTTTAAGTTCTAAAACCATAAAGGTCCCTTCTTGGGTCCAGGCCAATACTTTCTTGATCTGCCACTTTTACCTTGCATCTCAGTTTATTTTTCTTTCACATTAACCCCTAGGCTATTATAACATCCAAATTTGAGCAAATTCCTTTTTTTTCTTTTCTTTTTTTTTTCAGCAAAGGCACTTAAATCAAGCCTTTGTATTTCAAAAGATCATCACTATGAAATGAGATACTTAAAACAAAGCTAAACATGACATCTATATACTGATAAACTATAAAGCAGACTAAATATACATTACATATACTATGTAAGGTGTACTATAAACAAAGAAAGCGAAATATAAAGCCTTTCTGTTCTAGGCCTTTAACAGATGTCAAACTACTAAAGGGAAGTGGGGAGGCGTGGTCAGGGCATAAGCAGCTACCAAATCAGATAGTACAGGAGAAGCTCATGTCTTTTTTTTCCCATTGAGGAATTAAATAAAATAACCTATTTATTATGGGGATAAGTACAGGAAAAAATTTGGATAAATAGCTACTTAGACAGTTCTATGATTATGGTAATATAAGTAATCCTTCCACCAATGCAGATGGAATATCTTCTAGGTACTCTTATCCTGTGTGATTTTTGTATACTAAGAAATCTTCTGTATAGAATTTATTCAAAATGACAATTTGAAATTCTACAAATAACGTGATTACTATGTCCATTTCCTTTTACACAGAGATTCCATTGCTAAGCCTGTAGGTCTCTAGAATGGCACTATATGCATAAAAATATCTATAGCAGCACTTGTTGAGAATGGAAGCAAAGCAGATGGCCATCAATTTAGGGCTGGCTAAACAAAATGTGGCACAGGCACATAATGAAATGTTATATACACTATACCAAACAAACACAATGAATATAGAGAAACATAGAAAAAAAAACTTGCATGAACTGATGCAAAGCCAGGAAAAAATTACACACAATGATTATAACAATGCAAATTGAAAGAAAAATAGCCATAAAATATCTAAAAGTAAATGTTGCAAAAATATTAAGAACAGGTTTGTTCCCAAGGAAGATATATTTAGACACCCTCCCTACTCCTTTGCAGATGCTGGAGTGCAATACTGCATATAATGTCAGATTTTTTCATATGTTGATCAATATCCTTCAATTTTTCTCTCCCTTTTCTTTTTTCTTTCAAGTGCATTGATAAAAGGGATGGCTGTCTGGGAAGGGGGAGGAAGAAGGATACATGGGGAAATCTAGGTGATAAATAAAATACATCAATAAAAACCTGTGTTGTTTTTTTTTAAAGAAATTTAACATGCTGAAAGCCCTTTTCTCATTCTTTTCACTCTCCCAATGGTATCAACTTGGCACTGAGACTGTGAATCTATTATCTTTTAGCCTTCCTATATGACCAGCCTACTTACTTTTCTAGATACACATCCTTGATGGTATGTGTGATTTATCCTATGCATTGTTGGTATTTATATGTCTATACTATCAGATAAGATAATGTATGAAAGCAAACAAACAAAAATCCTCTGCTTGGCATTCAAAGCTCTTTATAATCTATTTCCAGTCTTCTCATACTTTTCTCAATCTCATATACTCTGATCCAGTGACACTGATCTCCTTTACTGTTCTTCACACAAGACACACAATCTCCAGACTCCAAGCATTTTCTTGGTCTGTCTCCCATGCCTAAAATGTTCTCCCTCCTCATCTCTGCCTCCTGGCTTCTTAAAGCCTCAGCTAAAACTCCATCTTCTACAGGAAACTTTTCAGGACTTTCTCTTCCCCCTTCCCACTTTTCTTAATGATTTGAAATTGATCCTGTGTATTGTTTCATTGTACATAGTTGTTTGCATGTTATTTCCCTCATTAGACCATGAATTCTTTTAGGTCACGGACTACCTTTTGTCTTTCTTTGAATTCCAGTTTCTAGCATAGTGCCTGGCAAATAGTAGGCACTTAATAAATGTTTACTTACTGACTTGTAAGAAAGCGCACTTTTGGGGCAGTTACATGACTAGAGCACCAGCCCTGGAGTCAGGAGGACCTGAGTTCAAATTTGGCCTCAGACACTCGTGACACTTACTAGCCATATGACCTTGGGCAAGTCAGTTAACCCCGATTGCCTCACAACAACAACAACAAAATGATAGCACTATTAAATATGTTTAGGTATCTTTCTACATTTTGTTCTAATCTGTTCAAATAAATAAAATAGCTATTCCCACAGCTCTTTAAGGGCTTTTGCCCCAAAATATATATCTCTTCTTGCTCTCTGGCAATTCTTATTGGGTCTTACTTCCAGGTAAAACTTCAGAGGTGCTTACCTTTCAAACAGTAGTTGGAAATTTATACTTTTGAAGGCACCTTTTCCACAGATGATGGGTGATGATGATGATGACGACAATGATAATTTTACACACACGTGCACACATGTGCGCGCGCACACTCACACACACACACAAATAAATGACAAGGAAATAGTAGTAGTTGCAATGGTAAATCCTAAGTAATAGGAAATTGCTGAAGAGTGTGTTGTTGAGCCTGAAGCTGTTCCAAAAGTTGCCAAACTAATCACTTGGTACATTTGTTTAAACTCTTTGTTAAATTTATGGCTCTATTCAAATTATTACATGAATTAGTTATCACAGTCCAAGTTAAACAGCTGAGCCCATATGGTTAGATAATATAAGTTGTTGTTTTTGTTTTTACATGAAAAGTATCAGAAGAAAATTTTTTAAGCTTAATTCTCACTTAAGCATATCTTCCTGACCTTGAGAGAGTAAGGACAAAAGTCATCAACTGTACTCTGGCCTTTTGGGCTTAGTATTTGAAGCCCACAGGTAATTTGCATTGCCTTGGTACTAATTACCAGTGTAATGAGATAATCACGGGAATTTTCTCATTCTAACCCAAAAAAGTGTGGGGGTAAATAGTCCCTGAGGAGTCCCAGGCTAGTAAACAAACAAAAGAAAACAAACAAAAAGTTTTTTGTTTTTGTTTTCTTGTTTCTTTTTTTTTTTTTGCTTGGGTTTTATTGTTGTTTTCTACTTGCATTCATGAAAGTCAGAGTTTGATTCATAATAGAGCTTGAATAACCCAGAGATTATTTCTTCTCCAGGAAATTTCTTCACTCTTTCATGCCTCTCTAGGCTACACTCCTGACTCCTCTCCACAGAACTTTCTCTGTTATGCCAAAGAAACAGCTATACCTTGCCAGTTCATTCCACCCCTGAACTACTCCTCAAATTAGAAGCACATTTTGTTCTCTCTCTGTTATTGACTGGTTCTCCCAGATGCTCCATTATAAGGGGTAAGCCTAGGCCAACCATGTCTTCATTCCTCTGTAGGCTACACACCTGACTCATCTCAACAGGACTTTTGTCTACCACACCCAGTGCTCCTCTTTCTTTCTTCCGCCTCCTCCTCCTTTTTTTCTCCTTCTTCCCCTTCCTCTTCCCCTTCCTCTTCCTCCTCTTCCTCTCTCTCACCCCCACTTCCTGATCCCCTGAATTTTGGGGGGGGGTGTGTATGTGTATGTAAGTAAGGTGAATTTTAGTATGTGTAAGGAGGATTTTGTTATTTGGTTTTAGATAATAGTTCCAGGATCATAGATAATATTTCTCACAAATCATGGTTGAAAATATCTGCACTATGCTTGTACAGTAAGATGTAGGGATGACATAATGTGCACCTGTCCTGTACTAGGTCATGATGATATTGCTGAAGCTAACCTGTGAGATTAATGTTGGCAAGATGCCTTCTTTGTCTGTTGCCCCTCTAAAGCAAGTGGGCACTGGTCAGTGAGTAGGGGAACCCATTTTGGGATTTGGGTAATGCATAGAGGAATGCATGTACCTGTTTTGATTGGTCCCCATCAAGGCTTAAGGGGAATCTGTGTTTGCTTCAGCTGGTCCCCATTGAGGCTTAGGAGATGAGGAGTTATATTCCTATTCTTTTCCACCCCTGCAAAAAATGTGATTAGGGGATGCTGTAGGAGCTGGTGCTCCCCTTATCATCAACTCCCTTTGAGAAAAATTGACTAGCATAAAGTAAGCTTACTTAACCCCTCCAAAGCTGTCTTCCTGTCTGACCAATCAAAAGTGAACCTGTTCTAGAACAGCTGTTAGAGGTAGGAACCCTGCTGTGTTCTCTTGCACAACAAATGTTGTTACCTATGTGTTACCTGTGAAACAACTGGCGATAAGGATGGGATTTGTGTAGACTAAAGACAAAACTAGGGGTTTAGTGGGACTAGGATGGGCATCCCAGGACGTTTTCCAGTTATTGCGTTATATTTTGTAGCATAGTGCTATGTACCTTTCCCCAGGGATGGGAAGATGGAATATGCATTGGTGGCCATTCTAGCACAATTGTTTTAGATAAATATTAACCCAAAGAATTCCTTGAACCTAGAGTAGTTTAGAGGGACCTATTTTTGAAGATGGACATGAAATACATAAACTCGATAATATAATATATATGAAATTATACATACATATATATATATATATATAAAACATTGTATGTATGTATACATGTGAAAATTAAAAGTTTTCTTTTATCATTTGACTACTTCATAAATTGATTTCTTGCAGGTAAATGCATTATATTTTCTCGTCCATATAGACTAAACTTTTCTCTACTGCCTATGAACATATTAATATTATTTATCCATAAAAATTATTTAGTTGATCCACTATTCAAATGAATTATCCTCCTATAATCTTATCATGTATCTTTACCTTAGTGATAAACTAATAATAGTAGTTTATACTTACTGCTTCAATCTTTTAACTACATACTCCTCATCTCCTTGGGATAAGGTTTCTGATCCCATCACTCACTGAAATCAGTATAAAAGTAACAATTTAAGCCAAAAAACAAATCTATTGTGTTTATATTTCTAGGCAAGATGATATTTTGATTCTCTCTCTCTCTCTCTCTCTCTCTCTCTCTCTCTCTCTCTCTCTCTCTCTCTCTCTCTATGTGTGTGTGTCTCTCTCTGTCTCTGTTTCTCTATTTTATTTGCCCCCAATTGTATGTAAAAACAATTTTAACAAAATAGTTCCAAAATCTCTCCCTCCTTCCCTTTTATCACCCATCTTTGAAAAGGCAAGTAATTTGATCAAATTGCAAATGGAAAGCTTCCATCTGCATTCAGAGTTCATCAGTTATTTCTTGGGAGGTGGGTGCAAATTTTCCTCATAAATCTTTAAGAATTGTCTTGGATTATTGTATTATTGAAATAGCTAAGCCATTTATACTTGATTGTCATACAATATTGTTATTACTATGTAACATTTTCTCCTGGTTTTGCTCATTTCACTTTGCACCAGTTCATGTAAGTTTCTTCCAGGTTTTTCTGAAACCATCCTGCTATAACCTTATCATATATCTTTAGTTTAATAATAAACTGATAATAGTAGTTCATACTTACTACTTCAATCTTTTAACTATGTACTCCTTTTTGGCAGGGTTCCAAATTGCTTTCCAGAGTTGTTGAATCATTTCACAACTTCACAAATAGTGAATTAGTGTCTCAATTTTCTCACATCCCTTCCAACATTTGTCATTTTTTTTCGTTCTGTCATAGTAGCCAATCTGATATGTATGGGGTGGTATCTCAGAGTTATTTTAATTTGCATTCTTCTGATCAATAGTGATTAAGAGCATTTTTAATATGATTAAAGGCAGCTTTGATTACTTTATCTGAAAATTCCCTGTTCATGGCCTTTGACCATTATCAGTTGGAGAACGGCTCTCATTTTTATAAATTTTACTCAGTTCTCTATATATTTGAGAAATGAGTCCTTTATCAAAGAAACTTACTATCAAACTTTTTTCACAATTATAATTACTATGCATTTTATTCCATCTTATTTCCCCCTGTTTATCCTATTCTCTCTCTCCTTTCAGCCTGTTCACCCTCAAAAGTGTTTTGCTTCTGACTACCACCTTCCCAATTCCATCCTTTCTTCTAACAGTGCCCCATTCCCCTTCTCTAATCTCCTTATCTTCCTATTTTTTTCTTCTGTAGGTCAAAATAGATTTGTATTCCCATATAGGTGTGTTTATGTTATTCCCTCTTTGAGCCAATTCCAATGAGAATAAGGTTCAAGGGTAATGACAAAACTTCCCCCATCTTCCCCTCTACTGCAAAAGCTATTTTGTACCTCTTTTATATGAGATAATTTACCATATTCTACCTCTATCTTTCTCCATCTCACAGTGCATTCCTCTCTCATCACTTAATTTCATTTAAGATATCTCATCAAATTCAACTCATACCTGTACTCTCTGTCTGTGTATACTCTTTCTAACTGCCTTACTAATAAGAACGTTAGGGGCAGTTAGGTGGCGCAGTGGATACTGGAGTCAGGAGTTCAAATCCAGCCCCAGATACATAATAATTCCTAGGTGTGTGACTCTGGGCAAGTCACTTAAACCCAATTGCCTCACTGAAATAATAAGAAGAAAGTTTTTAGGAATTTTTCCTCTACCTCTCTGAATTTTTATTTTTTTAAAGTTCTTCCATGGCCTGGAATAAAATAATAGAAGTTTACCTTCCCATGTAGGAATGTAAATACTTTAACTTACTTAAATCCCTTATGATATCTCTTTCTGTTTACCTTTTCATGGCTCTTAAGTCTTGTATTTGAAAACCAAATTTTCTATTCAGCTATGTTCTTATCATCAGTTATGCTTGAAAGCCATCTATTTTACTGAATATCTATTTTTCCCCAGAAGAATTATACTCATTGTTGATGGGTAGATGATTCTTGATTGTAATTCTTGATTGAAATTGCACTGTGAAATATCATATTCCAAGCACTCTGATCTTTTAATGTAGAAGTTGCTAAATCTTATGTTATCCTGACTGTGGCTCCATGATATTTGAATTATTTCTTTCTGGCTAATTGCAATGTTTTTTTTCTATGACCTAGCAGCTCTGGAATTTGGCTATAATATTCCTGGGAGCTTTCATTTTTGGATCTTTTTCAGGATGTGCTCGGTGGATCCTTTCGATTTATATTTTGCTCTCTGATTCCAGCATATCAAGGTAGTTTTCCTTGATAACTTCCTGTAAGATGATGTCTAAGTTCAGTTTCTTGATCATGGCTTTTATGTAGTTCAATAATTTTAAATTACCTCTCCTGAATCTATTTCCTAGATCAGTTGTTTTTCAAATAAGGTATTTCACATTTTCTTCTGGTTTTAGTTCTTGTGATTTTGTTTCATGGTTTTTGATGCCACATAAAGTCATTAGCTTCCACTTGTTCGATTCTCATTGTTAAGGAATTATTTTCTTCTGTGAGTTTTTGTACCTCCTTTTTCATTTGGCCAATTTCTATTTTTTAAGGAGTCCTTTTCTTCAGTGAATTTTTGTACAATTTTCCCCATGTGGCCAATTCTGCTTTTTAAGGAGTTGTCTTTGGCGGATTTTTTGTATATCTTTTTTTTTTCCATTTGACCAATTTTGCTTTTTAAGGAGTTTTTCCCCTTTATGGGATTTTTGTACCTTTTCCCATTTGTCCTAGTCTGTTTTTTGGTATTAGTTTCTTCTATATTTTTGGTGCCTTCTTTATCAAGCTGCTGACGCCTTTTTCATAATTTTCTTGCATCACTCTAATTTCTCTTCTTAAATTTTCCTCTACCTCTCTTGATTTTTATTTTATTTTATTTTATTTTATTTTATTTTATTTTATTTTATTTTATTTTAGGCAATTGGGCTTAAGTGACTTGCCCAGGGTTACGCAGCTAGTAAGTGGATTTTTATTTGTTTTTAAAGTTCTTCCATGGCCTGGAGCCAATTCATATTTTTCTTTGAGGCTTTTGATGTAGTACTTTTGACTTTCTTGTCTTCTTCTGAGTTTGTGTTTTAATCTTCCCTGTCACCATAGTATCTTTCTATAATAAGGATCTTTTTCTGCTGTTTGCTCATTTTTCCAGCCTATTTATTGACTTTTAAGTCTATGCTAAAGTGTGCCTCTGTTTCCAGAATGGAGGGGACACTGTCCCAAGCCTCAAGATTTTTATGCTGCCATTTTGTGAGATAATTTTGGGAACCTGTAAATTTTCAGTTCTTCTAAGTTGGTATGATCTAGAGAGAGGTGTCTTTACTACTCTTCTAGCCTATGCTCTGGTCCATGAGTGACCATAAGCTTTCTTATCCACCCTGGAACTGTGAACAGGGTCATAACTCCTCTACAACCTCAAGTTCTGGTATGCTAATGCCTCTCCTTGCCTTTGGACTGTGACCTGGATTTGAGTGGGCAATGCAACAGAGTTCTGCACTCAGTGCCAGCAAAGAGACCGCTGTAATTGCCTTCTGGCCAGTTGTCTGACCCCCTTACACTCTGTGGGCTAAGAGCTCTGCAAACTGCTGCTACTGCAGCAGATTCAATCACCCCTAAGACCTGCTGCTGGTTTGTTGGTGTATGGCCTCTCCTAGACTGTATTACACTCTCACCCTTGTGTGACAGATCTTTTCTGCCAATCTTCTAAGTTGTTTCTGTATGGGAAACTATTTTGTTCTGTCTTTTTGTGGGTTTTGCCACTCCAGAATTCCTTTGAGGCACTGTTTAAAGTTGTTTGGACGAGAACTTAGGAGAGCACAAGGGAGTCCCTGCCTTTTCTTTGTCATTTTGTCTCTGCCTCCTCAGCCCCATATATTTTTAAAGTGAAGAGGGGGAAGTAATTAATGGCTGACACTAATTACTTGATGTAGTTTTGAACAAGTAATTTAGCATCTCTTGAACTAGGTTTCCTTATTTTCAGAATGAGAGCATTGTATTAGATTATCTCTAAATTTTCTTCCATCCTTCATTAAATCTATAATTATATGCATACCACTAAAAAACGATAATCACTTTTAGGCAAACTGTCTATTAGCCAGGTGGAGAAATGGATAAAGCACTGGGCCTGGAATTGGGAAGAACTGAGGTAAATGAACATGTATTTAACTACTTAGTATTGTTCATATTTATGCTGCATATACATATTCACTTCTTACCTAGTCTTAATCACTGACTTGGTATTGCCTCAGTCAAACTGAAACCTTGGAAAGACTTTAGCTTAAAAAGGCCAAGGTCTCCCACTACATCCAGGGCCATCTCCAGTTGTCAGGATCTATATATTGCCACTGGACCCAGATGGCTCCAGAAGAGAAAGTGAGGTTGGGGACTTTGCATAGCTCTCCTTCACTTAAATCCATGGTCCTCTTCTAGAATGAAGGACAAAGGGCAGCTATGTGGCACAGTGGATAGAGCATTAGTCTGGAGTTAGGGGGACCTGAGTTCAAATCCAGCCTCAGACACATAACACTCTCTAGTTGTGTGACTCTGGACAAGTCACTTAACCCCAATTACCTCACCAAAAAAAAAAAAAAGGAATGAAGGACAAACAATAATAGTATATACTTATACACGCATATATAGTATATATCATACTATAATACATACACATGTGTATATATGTATAACTATATGTGTGTATAAAAAGTTTTCTTCCTATTTGAATGTAAGCTTTTAGAGAATAGTAATTATTTAATGGATTTCATTTATATCTTCACTGCTTAGCATAGTGACTGACACATAGTAGTTGCTTAATAAATATTTGTTGATTGCTTTCCAGATTCTGGATCTATGTTCCATGGGAGAGTTTCACGTCCTTTCTCATCTTGGCCACCTTTCTGTAGGTATGCACCGCCTGTTAATATTGCTCTTAAAATATGGTATCTAGATATAAAATTGTTAAAATAATTATCTTTTTTTTAAGGCTGGGGGAGATATACTGTTTGTATAGAAATCTATGTGGTTTCCCCTCATTTTTAAGGGTTTATTACAGATGAAAAGTTATGGGCTCAATAATAATTGTTATGAACCCCCCATTAGGAAAATTTGTTAATTTTGTGGGATCTTTTATCTATCTATCTCTCTCTCTCTCTCTCTCTCTCTCTCTCTCTCTCTCTCTCTCTATCTGTGTATGTGTATGTACATATGTACATATATGTATGCATATATACATATACATATACATACACATAAATGTGTGTTTGCACACATACATACACATATGTTTATATTCTTGACCGCCACTGCTTTAAGAAATAATGCTTCAGCAATCCGTGTGGTCCATATGGATATTCATTCTGTTCAAAGAGTATGCTTCCTCTTTAGTTCTGGAGGATATTTAATCTGTTGGAACATTTTTAATGCTGGCCATGCTTTTAGCTGATCACAATGTAAACCCATTATTACCACAATCAAGGGCAAGGAACGTCAAAGATCATCTGACTATATTTAAAAAAAATGAAAGGTTCCATATCCAACCACTGTCATGGGCCCCACTAAACCATCTAGAAAGTCTAAAAATGAGTTAAACAAAGGAAAAAGAGGAAGTGTTTACACACACACCCATACACATGGAAAGGGGGAAGAGGGGGAGAGAGAGAGAGAGAGAGAGGAGAGAGAGAGGAGAGAGAGAGAGAGAGAGAGAGAGAGAGAGGAAGAGGAAGAGGGGGAGAGAGGTAGAGCCCCTTGGCTTCTTTTATGGCTAAGGAAAAATTTAGATTATTTTTAGTAATAAATCTGGCAATACTAGTAATAACAGCAACAGCAACCAGTACCACCACAATAATAAATATCTAATATTTACATATCATTTTGTGGTTTGCAAAGTAGTTTAGAAACCCCGTGAGGTAGGTTCTACTATCATCACCACTTTACACATGAGGAAAATGGAGAAGATAGAGGCTAGTGACATGTCCAGTGTCTGACTAGTAAGTGTCTGAGGCAAATTCAAACTTAAGTCTTCTTGACTCCAAGTCTAATAGTCTTTCCACAGTGGTACCCTTGGGTTATGAAAGAACAGATTATATTAGAGTATCTATGTGTAAAGAGACAGGTTCTGAGGGAAATTTGGAGAAAGTACTGACTTTTTCTTGCATCTTCAGATGCATCTTCAATTATACTATACCTATAACGCTTATGACTTTCTCTTTTCTGACAAAGTTCAATCTAAACTTTGCTCCTCAAGGGTGTGCTAGAACGCCATGCTTGTGTCAGTCTCTGGAATTCAAAGGCTTAGAATCTGTATCAGTTTTCAGATCTTCTATACATTATCTTCTATACATTACATTCTATATATTCATGTTCTATGCATTACTTAGGGCATGGCCAAGTCTCACACACAAGTAGTTTTGAGTGATTCAAAGAGGTGTACAGTCCCCATTCATTCTTGATTCTAATCTGTTGATTAATTCAAGAAGAGTAGTCAATAACATGTAAGTACTTTTTTTAAATATAAATTTATTTATTTTCAGTTTTCAATACTCACTTTCACAAGATTTTGAGTTCCAAATTTTCACCCCATCTCACCTCTCCCTCCACCCCAAGATGACATGCATTATGAATATCCCTTCCCCTAGTCTGTCTTCTCTTCTATCTCTTTCCCCCTTCTCTTATCCCCTTCCCCTTCTATTTTCCTGTAGGGCAGGACAGACTTATGTACCCATTTCCTGTGTTTCTTATTTCCCAGTAGCATGTGAAAACATTTTTTTAAACGTGTGTTTTTAAAACTTTAGCTTTCAAATTTTCTCCCTTCCTCCCTCCCCACCCACCCTCATTGAAAAGGCAAGCAACTCCACATAGGTTATACATGTGCAGTTATGCAAAACACTTCAATAGTAGACATATTTTGAAAAACTAACTGTTTCCCTTAATCCTATCCTGCCCTCCCATTTATTCTATTCTTTCTTTTGACCCTATCCCTCCTCAGAAGTATTTGCTTTTTATTACCCCCTTTCCCAATCTGCCCTCCTCTCTATCATCCCCCTGCTCTCTTGTCCCCTTCTCCCCCTATTTTCCCATAGGGTAAGACAGATTTCCTTACCCAATTGAATGTGTATGTTATTCCCTTTGTAAGCCAAATCCTATGAGAATAAGATTCACTCATTCCCTCTCACCTTCCCCCATTTCCCCTCCACTGTAAGAGCATTTTCTTTTCTGTTTTTTTTTTTGTGAGATAATTTACTCCATTCTTCTTCTCTGAATATAATCCTCTCTCATCCCTTAATTTTATTTTCCAGATATGACCCCTTAACCTTCAACTCACCCTGTGCCCTCTATCTATCTATCTATCTATCTATCTATCTATCTATCTATCTACTATACATATATTTTTTTCCTCCAACTACCCTAATACTGACAAAGGTCTCATGAGTTATAAATATCATCTTTCCATGCAGGAATGTAAACAGTTCAACCTTAATAAGTCTCTTATGATTTCTCTTTCCTGTTTACCTCTTCATGTTCCACTTGAGTCTTGTATTTGAAAGTCAAATTTTCTATTCAGCTCTGGTCTTTTCATCAAGAATGCTTGAAAGTCCTCTATTTCACTGAATGACCATTTTTTCCCCTGAAGGATTATACTCAGTTTTGCTGGGTAGGTGATTCTTGGTTGTAATCCTATCTCCTTTGCCCTCCAGAATATTATATTCCATGCCCTGCGGTCCTTTAATGTAGAAGCTGCTAAATCTTGTGTTATCCTGATTGTGTTTCCACAGTACTTGAATTGTTTCTTTCTGGCAGCTTGTAATATTTTCTCCTTGACCTGGGAACTCTGGAATTTGGCTACAATATTCCTAGGAGTTTTCCTTTGGGATCTCTTTCAGGAGGAGATTGTGGATTCTTTCAATTTCTATTTTGCCCTCTGGTTCTACTATATCAGGGCAGTTTTCCTTGATAATTTCTTGAAAGATGATGTCTAGGCTCTTTTTTTGATCATGGCTTTCAGATAGTCCAATAATTTTTAAATTCTCTCTCCTGGATCTATTTTCCAGGTCAGTTGTTTTTCCAATGAGATATTTCACATTTTTTTCTATTTTTCATTCTTTTGGATTTGTTTTACAGTGTCTTGATTTCTCATAAAGTCACTAGCTTCCAATTGCTCTATTCTAATTTTTAAGGAAGTATTTTCTTCAGTAATCTTTTGGACTTCCTTTTCCATTTGGCCAATTTTTCTTTTTAGGGCATTCTTCTCCTCATTGGCTTTTTGGACCTCTTTTGCCATTTGGGTTAGGCTATTTTTTAAGGTGTTATTTTCTTCAGTATTTTTTGGGTCTCCTTTAGCAAGCTGTTGACTTGTTTTTCGTGATTTTCTTGCATCACTCTCATTTCTCTTCCCAGCTTTTCCTCTACTTCTCTTACTTGCTTCTCAAAATCCCTTTTGAGCTCTTCCAAGGCCTGGGACTGATTCATATTTTTCTTGGAGGCTTTGGATGTAGGAGCTTTGACTTTGTTGTCTTCTTCTGGTTGTATATTTTGATCTTCTTTTTCACCAAAGTAAGATAATATAGTCTGACTCTTTTTGTGCTGCTTGCTCATGATCCGGCCACTTACTTGAGTTTTAAACTCTTTGTTAAGGTAAGAGTCTGCTTCCAATGTGGAGAATGTACTGTCCGAAGCTTTGGGGGTTTATATAGCTGTTTTCAGAGATACTTGTAGGGACCTGTAAGTTTTTAGTTCTTGCAAGGTGGTATGATAAGGGGTGAGGTGTTTACTCCTTTACTGGCCTGTGCTGTGGTCTGTTAGTGACCAGAAGCACTCCTTTCTGTCCTGTAACTGTGAGGAAGGTTTCCTGTCCACAGTCAGTACAAGCTCCATCATGCCATCACTCATCCTCACCCCAAGACCCCCGTCCAGAACTGTGATCTAGATCCAAGCATGGGTAAAGCAAGAGATTCCTGCCTCAGCACCAGCAAAGAGATCCCTGAAATCCCCCTCAGATCAGCCACTTGATTCCCTCTCAGTCTGTGTGCTGGAAGTGCGGGAAGCAGCTGCCCACTCCAGGGACACGCTTTTCGGGGAATAGGAGTTGAGACCCTGCCTTCCTCTCTCAGCACCACAAAAACAGACTTTTCCCACTGACCTTCTAAGTTGTCTTTGGCATTGGTGGATTGAAGAGTCTCAAAATCACCACAGCTGCCCTAATTCAGTCCTCTGAGGCCTGCGTGCCCATGCCATCTGCGCTTCTCTACCAGCCTGGCACGATATACCTTTCTGATAAATCATCCAGGTTGTCTTGGGCTGGAAATTTGTTTCACTCTGTGTTTTTGTGGGTTCTGCTGCTTCAGAATTTGTTTAGAGCCATTTTTTATAGGTATTTGGAGGGGTTTGGGGGGGAGCTCAAGCAAGTTGCTGCTTTCACTCTGCCATCTTGTCTCTGCCCCCCCAACATGTAATTACTTTTAAGTGGGTGGGATAATCAATGGGGATGGATCTTTACAAAGAAATAAACATATATTTTGTTTGATCAGACCACAGTATGCTGAGTTTATCATCTTTGACCAAATGAGCTCTTTTCATTGCTCAATAACACTGTAGAGTTACAATGAATGCACACTTCAATAGATCCTATAGATCTCTCTTTCTTGTTTATGTCTTTCTTGACACTATTCAATTGCTCAGTAACAGAGGAACATATATATGTGACTACGTATTTTTTTAACTGGACCTATTATTTCTTTAGTGTAGGCAGCTCCCAGTATTGCAGTTTTACCAACATAGATAAATGTTTTGCAACTTAGAGTCTTAAAAAATTAAATGTGAACAGTAAGACATTTAGTGACTTGCCCCAGGTCACACAGATAGCAGATATCAGTGGCAGGAATTAAACTCAGACTTTCCTGACTCCTTTACCAGCTTTCTGTCTCTTTCCCCCATTGTGAGTATATAGATAGATAGATAGATAGATAGATAGATAGATAGATAGATAGAGATAGAGATAGAGATATATCTATCTATACATAGATAGATATAGATATAGATATAGATATAGATATAGATATAGATATAGATATAGATATAGATATAGATATAGATATAGATATAGATATAGATATAGATATAGATGTAGATATAGCTATAGATATAGATATAGATATAGATAAAGATATAGATAGATAAATATAGATATAGATATAGATATAGATATAGATATAGATATAGATATAGATATAGATATAGATATAGATATAGATATAGATATAGATATAGACATAGACATAGATATAGACATAGACATAGACATAGACATAGACATAGACATAGACATAGACATAGACATGGACATGGACATGGATATGGATATGGATATGGATATGGATATAGATATAGATATAGATATAGATAGATAGATATAGATAGATAGATATGTACACAGAGAGAGAGAGAGAGAGAGAGAGAGAGAGAGAGAGAGAGAGAGAGAGAGAGAGAGAGAGAGAGAGATTGGGCTCACTGTCCAAATTCATACTGAGATTAGCAGAGTGGGTCCTTAGAAGATAGCTATTGCCTCTTTACTCAAGGTTACAAGTTAATCCTCAGGGCTTGTGACTCCTAACAGTACTGTTCATGAGCTTCCATTCAATGTTTTTTTCAATATCAATCAATTAAAATTTTCCACAATATAAATTAACGATTAATAGAAATTAGCCTTAAGAGAGGAATACTTACTGAGACGGCACAGCCAGGACTACAGTATAACAACTCTCACCAAAATTAGGAGCATACCCTCTTCTCTACTCACCCACTCAGTCCCTGTGAAGAGTGTGGGAAACTTAAAGCAGTCGTTACATAATACTTCCATCCCAAATGTGGGATGTATTTTTCTTCCCATACTCTCACACACAAGGTACCTGGGGATAATGTGCTCAACTGTGAAACATAAAGATACTAAAACAGACATGTAGGGAACACACACAACTAAGGAGTACTTTCTGCCTTTACAGGTCATTGTTTTTTAATTTTCTAACATTCCACATGAATCATTTCTGGGTGTGGTATTGTTGATCATCTGTCAGTGCCTTGCTTAGCTGTGGCAACTGTTTTTGGGCTAAGTTAGGCCAAGAAGCTCACTTGTCAAAGCCAGCTGTAGTGGACTTGATTGAAGATGCTGCTGCTGCCTATAGTTCTGGAATATGTTTGGCAGAAACTTGGATCACTTTGATGGATTTCCTAGTAACTCACAGATACTCTAGGCTTTCCCATTTTTAAGTATTAATTCATCTAATGTTAGGAAAGAAGAAACCCAAAAGAAGTAATAGCACCCATCACTCATGGACATACAGGTTAAGAGGGGAAACAAGACAATCACAGCTGTTGTTCTTTTTCACCTAAGGCATTTCTCTTTGAAAGTATCAGGAAAGAAAGCAAGAGATTACCGCTCAAATGTATATTTGTACGTATGTGTGTGTATGTATGCATGTGTATAGATATATGTGCATATAATGCATATACACCCATATGACATATCATGTGTGTATACATGCACAAGTGCACAATGTGTACATATATACAACACAACCATACAAATATATATATACATACATGCATTCATATACATGTACATGTATACATACATGTATGCATACACATATACACACATACTCAATTCCATCTAGGGAGCCAATTAATTTTGGTTTTGTCTACATATAGTAAATCCATAGGAAACAAACTATAGTACATGTTGTGAGAAGTATAGGAAAGGATCCTTCTGTTATACATTTTTGTAAGTAGGCTCACTAAATTTCTACATGGATTTTACCAGGAAAGATATATTACTATTTCTCTAGCAAATGGGACCTCATTGGCAAATGGCACATGCACATGCACATACACCTACATATATATCTATGTGTGTAAGGAATTAGAAGTTACTTTGTATAGTTTTATACACTGATGAAAAGCTTGAAGAAAACTTAAGTTACATATTGCATATGCATCTGCATTAGGAATATCATCAATCCAGACCGGGAATTCCATCACCACTTCAGAACCGAGCTCTATTCTTGTCAAATATGCAGAGATATATAGTATGAAACTGAGTCTAGAATGGCAGCATGGTCTTTAAAAAGTTGACAGACTGATTGTAGTGTCAATGCCATATCCAGTTCTAGGTAACCTTGTTTCTTTATAGAACAACACTCAGCATTCTACATAATTAAAAAACCTGATCCTTACTGGCAAAGAGATGAGACCATTAATTGCATGTGTGTGTATAATGATGAATATAGATGTACAACTACCTTTCTATAGTTATTTCTTCCACGTTGTGGGGATTAGAGGCATGATGCCCCCACAATCTGGAAAATCTGCATAAATTTTTTTTGCTCTCCTTTCATACCAAAAGAAAAGTCTGATTTTTCTTCTTTTTTTTTATGGGGTGTTTACAGTACCTTATTGTAAAATTTGGGATAAGTATTTGGTCATAGGCTCTGTGTCATCTGCTGGTCTTCAAGTGTTGTCTAGGCTTCCACAAAACTTCCCAAAAATTCCTGTTTAATTTCTTATGCCAACCTGGGATTTATGGAAACCACAATGGGGAAAGTCACAATGTGGAAGGGATAACTGTATATTTGTACCAGACAGTGCAATTCACCAAGAGGTTACTTAATAAATGTTACCCATAGTTAGTGCTGGAAAAAAGAAATACATGAATAGCATGATTGATAATTGCAAGAGATGAAGAACTTTTATTGCTTTGAAATTAACTTCCTCAAATTTTCTCTTTGAAAACAAAATATAGCCAAAACTTGCCTATTTTTTTACCTGTTCCCCAACATCCCCTTTCTGATGCTAAAGTTACAGATGAATTGATGGAAAATGTCACACAATGGAGCAGATGCCCCTTGTTTTTTCTTTGGGATAAGACATAATGAAGCACTGGAAGAATTATTGGATGAGAATGATCTGCAAATCATTAGTGATGATCTTTCATTTAGATTGCACTTTTCAAAAAGGTATTATTTTAGCATAAATTCCATATTGAGTAAACATAACAGAGAGGAGGGAGCAGTATTCCAATTTTAAAGTGTTTGTGCCTTTTTGAAAGATCAAGTAAAATACATGTTCATTTAGTTTATTTCAATCACTTGACATTTTCTTTTAGTGTTTTTTCTACTCTCAATTCTCTTCCTCAACCTTCTCATTAAAACAAGCAAACAAATAAAAAAAAAACCTGCTTTGAATTGGGAAATGAATTGATGAAGATATAATTTGTGATCATTTAACAGCTCTCTCTTTCAAATACATTAGCCACCTGCACTAAATGCAAACATTGAAGGCACAGTTTTCACATGGAAAATAGACTTTCTCTTTAGCAATTTAAAACTCTTTGGTTCCCCTAGAAACTACTTGTGTCTTGGATCTGATTGAGTTATTTGATATTTTGCGCTATAATTGATGGGTAGATAGAAATTCGCCAACATTTTCTTTCAAAAGCATTTTTCTGGTTCAGCTAGGAGACACACATTTAAATTAACTTCATTCAGTGAGGGTCAAGAATCAATAAAAATATCCCAATTAGATTAAATGATTTTTTAAAAAATATTAATGGTTAGAAGAAAGTGAGTTTTCTTGTACTTATAGTGAATGGAAGTAGTCAGTAGATAAAATCCAAAAGAGAAGTTGAATAAATATAGACTTAGAACTAGATTTTATTTTGCTAAACAATTGCCTTTTTATTTTTAGTTTTGAGTCAGACTTATAATTTCATTTATGTAGAGAACTACCAGTGAGTGACCCCTGTCTACCCATGTAGATTATCAGTATTGGGCAATTTATTTTTAGAGTTGCTTGGGGACACTGATATGTAAAGTAATAATAATAATAGATTGTTTATATAGCACTTCAATATTTGTAAAGCACTTTAAATTTATTACCTCATTTTATGCTCACAAGACTTTGGAAGGTAAGTGTTATTATTACCCCTATTTTACAGATGAGGAGACAGAAGCATATAGAGGTTAAATGACTTGCCTAGGGACACACAACTCACAAGTGTTTAACATTAGATTTGAATGCCAGTCAATTTGATTCCAGATCCAGTGTTTTATCCATTTCCCCACTGATTTTTTAAGTAGCTTGCCCAAGTCCACATGGCCAATATGTGTCAGAGATGAGATGTGTATCCAGATTTTTCTGATTCCCAAGCTAAGTCTTTATCCACTATGATTAGTTTGTAAAACAGTGGCAGAATTTTTTTTGGGGGGAGGGATGGAATTTTTAAAGGTGATATTGTATTTTGCTACTCTATTCAATGATATGTGAGCTTGAATAAATTGATAATTTGTTTTATATGCTTTCTCAGAGAGAGAAAAATACAAAAATAATGGCTAAAAACCCACAGGAAAAAAATACTTTTTGTAAAAGTTAATCAAGAGAACATCTGGAACTAACACATATCCCTCTTTTGCAATCTTTACAACAGCTTAATAATATTGACATAGTCATGTATCAAGGTTATCTTTGGTGAAATTATGAGAAAGGAAGAGGGGAAATTCTGCATCGAACTGCAGGTTTAGGGTCAGAAAAGTGACTAGAAAGTACAGAACATAGAAGATCTGAAATTATTTTTTTTTATTACCAACCAAACATTTGACTCAGTTGAAAAAAACGAATCTTTAATGACTGTTCAGGTAAGAAGTACCTAGCAAACATGTTCCAGTTACATAAAACTCCTTAATAAATGCAACCACAGAGATGATTCAACTTGACAGTTCTATCATTGTTGGTAGGGTAGTATAGTATGTAGGAATCAGGTCTTGGAGTCAGGAAAACCTGAGTGGAAGTCTTGCCTCTTGTTTTGGGACTCTAGTTGAATCCCAGTACCCTAAGAAAGTCTCTGAAATTATAGGTAGCATAGCTGCTATTGATCTGCACTGACAGTTTCTTCCTTTGGAAGTTCCTTCTACCAATTAAGCTATAGGTCAAGCAAGGAGAACAGGGGAAGCCAAGTTGACAGACAAAAGGCAAGGATTTGTCTGAGCTCTCCCAAATTCCCCTCCAATCAACTTTAAATAATGGCTCAAAATGAATTCTGTATTGACAGAATCCACAGAAGCAAAGGGTGAAACATGTTTTGACCCCAAGACAACTTAGGAGGTTAGCAGGAAAGGTCTGCAGAGAGGGACAAGTGGATTGCAGTCCAGTAATGCCTAGGCAAGACAGCAGCAAGTCCCACCTTAGTAAGCCAGCAACAGGCAACAAGCAACAGCAACGGCAGCAAGGGCTTCCAGAGCTCTCAGCCCAGAGATGGTAAAGGGGTCAGACAACTGATAAGAATGACATTATCAGAGTCTTTTTTGCTGTCACTGGATGCAGGGCTCTGTTGCATTGCCCATAGCCAGATCTGGGCCACAGTAAGGGATTGAAGTGCTATGTTGAAGTCCTAGGGTGAAGAGGACCACTAGTACACCTGAGCTTGTGGCCAAAGGGGAGTAGGAACCTTATCCACAGTTCCAGGGTACGATTGGATTGCTCACAGACCAGAAAACAGGCCTGGAAAGTAGTAAATATAGCTCTCCTTGGATCATAGCATCTCAGAAGAAATAAAAACTTATAGACCCCAAGAAAGAGCTCTGAAAGTAGCTTCACATAAAATCTGAAACTTAGTACAATGAACTCTCAACCCCAGGAGCAGAGCTCAACTTTGACATATAAACTTAAAAGTCAAGAAACAGGCTGGAAAAATTAACAAAACAAAAACAAAAACAAAAACCCTGACCATAGGAAGTTGCTACAATGACAAGAAAGGTCAAAATACAAACTCAGAAGACAAGAAAATCAAAAGCGTTATATCCAAAACCACAAAGAAAAATGTGAATTAGTCTCAGGCCCTAAAATAATTTCTGGAAGAACTCAAAAAAGATTTTGAAAATCATCTAAGAGAGGTAGAGAAAAATTGGGAAAAGAAATGAGAGTGATACAAGAAAATTACGAAAAAAAGTCAACAACTTGGTAAAAATAAAAAGCACAAAAATACTGAAGAAAATAATACCTTCAAATAAGAATAGGCTAAATGGTAAAAGAAGCACAAAAATCCACTGAAGAGAGAACTCATTAAAATAAAAAAGGAGAATTGGCCAAATGGGAAAAAAAAGATATACAAAAATTCACTGAAGAGAAAAAATCCTTAAAAAGCAGAATTGGCCACATGGAAAAAGATGCACAAAAATTCATTGAAGAAAAGAATCCTTAAAAAATAAAATTAGCCAAATGGAAAAGGGGGTACAAAAGCTTACTGAAGAAAATAATTGTATAAAAGTTAGAACTGGGCAAGTAGAAGCTAATGAATTTATGAAATGTCAAGAACAATAAAACAAAATTAAAAGAATTTTAAAAATGTAGAAGAAAATGTGAAATATCTCATTGGAAAAACAACTGACCTTGAAAATATATCCAGGAAAAATAATTGAAGAATTATTGGATTACTTGAAAACCATGATCAAAAAGAAAAAAAGGGGGGTGCCTAGACATTATCTTTCAAGAAATTGTCTAGATATCCAACATGTCCTGGTATCATTTACCCAAGGTAAAATAGAAAATGAAAGAATCCATCAGTAAAGTCCTGAAAGAGACCCAAAAATGAAAACTCATAGAAATGTCATAGCCAAATTCCAGCCTTCCTAGATCAAGGAGAAAATATTGTAAATAGCCAGAGAGAAACAATTCAAATATGATGGAGTCACAGTCAAGGTAACACAAGATTTGACAACTTCTACATTAAATGATCAGAGGGCTTACAATTTATTATTCCAGAGTGCAAAAGAACTAGGATTACAATCAAGAATCACTTGTCCAGCAAAAAAAGTGTATACTCTTTTTAAAAAATTTATTTTGATTTATCAACAATCACTTGCATATGTTTTGAGTTTAAAATTTCTCTCCCCCTTCCTCCCCACCACCCTACCCAAGATGGCACACAATCTGATATAGGCTATACATGTACATTCCTATTAAATATATTTTCACATTAGTGATGTTGTAAGTAAAAATTAGAACGAATAGGAGGAACCACCAGAAAGAGGAAAATGTCTTAGATCCTTGTATTTCTGGGAAGGGTTAAGTTTATCAATGTTAGTCATCATACAGTGTAGCTGTTATTGTGTACAATGTTGTCTTGGTTCTGCTCACTTCACTCAGCATCAGACCATACAAATCTTTTCAGGTTTTTCTGAAGTCAGCCTGTTCATCATTTCTTATAGCACAATAGTATTCCATTACATTCATATACCACAACTTGCTCAGCCATTCCCCAATTGATGGGCATCCACTCAATTTCCAATTCTTTGCCACCACAAAAAGAGCTGCTATGAATATTTTTGTATATGTGGCTCCTTTTCCCATTTGTATGATCTCTTTGGGATATAGCCCTAGAAGTGCTATTGTTGGTTCAAAGGGTATGCACATTTTTATAGCCCCTTGGGCACAGTTCCAAATTGCTCTCCAAAATGCTTGGATCATTTCACAATGCCACCAACAATGCATTGGTATTCCAATTTTCCCACATCTTCTCCAACATTTATCATTTTCCTGTTTTGTCATGTTGGCCAATTTGGTAGGTGTGATGTGGTACCTCAGAGTTATTTTAATTTGTATTTCTCTAATCAACTGTGATTTAGAGCATTTTTTCATATGACTATAGATGTATTTAATTTCTTCACCTGAGATCTGCCTGTTCATATCCTTTGACCATTTATCAATTGGGGAATGACTTGTATTCTTATAAATTTGACTTAATTCTCCATATATTTTAGAAATCAGGCCCTTATCAGAGAGACTAGTTGTAAAAATTCTTTCCCAATTTTCTACCTTCCTTCTAATCTTAGTTGCCTTGGCTTTGTTTGTGCAAAAATTATTCAATTTAATGTAATCAAAGTCATCCAATTTGCTTTTTGTAATGTTCTCTATCTCCTGTTTGGTCATGAATTCTTCTGTTCTCCATAGATCTGATAGGTGAACTACTCTTGCTCTCCCAGTTTGCTTATAGTATCAGCCTTTAAAAAATATATACTCTTTCGGAGGAAAAAATGGATATTCAGTCAAATAGAGGGCTTTCAAGCATTCTTGATGATAAGACCAGATCTGAATACAAAATTTGGTTTTCAAATATAAGACTCAAAATACATTTGAAAAGGCAAACAGGAAAGAAAAAGCATAAAGGATTCAAAAATATTAAAATATTTATATTCCTACATGGGAAGGTGATACTTATGACTCCTAATAACTTTCTCATTATTAGGGTAGTCAGAAAGAATATACATAGACATATATAATATATAATAATTATTATACTTATTTATAATATAATTATATAATCATATATTTATATTATTTTATATATTTATTTATATTATATAATTTATTTATAAATTTATTTCTATTATCTAATATAAACTTATATATGTACATATAAATATAAACTACCAAATATTATTTTATAGAGCTAAAATAAAATAATAACAAAATTCTTCTGGAAGAACAAAAGGTCCAGAATATCAAGGGAATTAATTAAAAGAAATGTTAGGGAAGATGGCCTAGCCATACCAGATCTTAAATTGTATTATAAAGCAGCAATCATCAAAACTACTTGGTAATGCCTAAGAAAAAGAGTGGTCGATCAGTGGAATAGGTTAGGTACACAAGACACAGTAGTCAATAACTATAATAATCTACTGTGTGATAAAACAAAAGACTCTAGCTTCTGGTGTAAGAACTCACTATTTGACAAAAAAATGTTGGGAAAACTGGAAAATAGTATGACATAAACTGGGCATAGACCAACATCTAAAAATGTATACCAAACTAAAGTCAAAATGAGTGCACAATTTAGATATAAAGGCTGATACTACAAGCAAACTGGGAGAGCAAGGAACAGTTTACCTGTCAGATTTATGGAGACATATATTCATTTGACCTTTCCAACAATTCTATGAAGTAGATACTGTTCTTAGTGTTTCATAGATGGGGAAACTAAGGCTTCTAGAAGTTAATTGACATAGAGTGACATAGCTATAATATGGGATATGATTCAAACTCATGCTTTTCCTAAGTTTTTCAAGGCCAACACTCTAGTCACTCTGCCAAACTGGTTCTTCTAATATTAGAAATTTTCTTTTAAAAAGCCCAGAAGTTGTAATTACTAGCCATGATGCTGGAGTGGTACTAAGCAGGCAAAAGCTGGTAAAATAAAATAAATACAAAATAAAATAAAATAAATCAACTGGTAGATTCTAATTAGAATGTGTGAGTTATGGAGCCTTCATCCATCCCTTCTCCCAGATGTTTTTGCTGCCTAGAATTATATTTGGTTCAACTTCATATACCCTGGGGATACACAAATGATCCCATTTTGAGGTTTAATTTGGTATAAATATAGTATTTTAAACTGAAAAAAAAAGTTTGTCACCGTTAAACAAATCTGATTCAGAGCCTGTAAATAATAACAAAAAGAAGCAAAAATTTAGAATATTTGTATCTTTTTATTAGGAGGAATGTAACCCAATAATGTGATCATTGCTTTAAAAAATAGTGACAGGGACTGAAATTGGGACTAGACCTGTATTTTTATTGGTGTAGAGAACCCCTAGGTAAGGAAACTTCTTCTAACAAAGGAGGTCAGCATCTTTTCTATCATTTATAGTCTCAGAAAATTATCTAGACCAGTGAGGCCAAACTCAAGTAGAAACCAGGGCCACTAAACTATATACCTTAGGATTCCTATACGCTGTATATTGACATAGTTTTAAAATGCAATACAATCTATATTGTATTATATTTTTAACTTATTTTGCCAAATATTTCCCAATTACATGTTTATCTGTTTCAGATTGTATTTGGGAGTGTCAAACACAGGCCATGTGTTTGACATTTCTGGCCTAGTGCACTAAGATGTTATGGGACTTTCCCAGGATTGCCCAGATAATATATGTCAGAGACAGGACCTAAAACCATGTCTTTCTAGCTTTGAGGCTTACTTGCTATCAAATAAACATCATTGATTAGAGGAAGAATATTCTAGCACCTTCTTTGATTTGATTGTTATGTGAAAATGTTTCAGGGCTGAGACAACTTCTCTCATAGAATAATAGATTCTTGGATCTGAAACATCATCTCTCTAACCTTCTATGCAGTGTAATATGGAACTACTTACAATGAATTCCATTACATTGTTGGGTTGATCACATTGTTAGAAAATTCCTCTTATATAGCTAAAATTTGTCTCCCTATAATGTGAAATCATTTATTTTAGTTCTGTCTTCTGGAAGTACAGAAAGTAAGTCGATGGGACATTTTCCAATAGGCCTGATTATGAAAGGGTTTCATGAAGAAAATTAGTTTTCTTCTTGACTCTTGAATTTGGATCCTGAAGGGTGTTTAGTGCTTTGATAGATAAACTAGAGGTGTTTGGGATATGTGATACAGAGAGAATAATATTAATAAAGCAAAGTAAGACTTAGGGTCAAAAAGCAATCAGGCCTTCTTCTTAATAATTGTGCTACTTTAAACAAGATACTTAACTATAGGAATGTAAAATGAGGAGATTGGCTTAGATCACTTGTTCTCAAAATATAGTCTGAGGACTCCTTGGGGCCTCCAAGAACCCTTCAGACAGTTGACAAAATTATTTATAATCATACTAAACTATTTCATTTCCAAAACAATAAATATGACCTACGCTTAAAAAAAAAAGAACATTAGGGAAAGCCCTCAATTTTTAAAATGTAAGATAGTCCTAAGATAACAGTTTAAGAAGTACTAGCCTAGGTGATTTTTTTAAAGTTATCTTCTAGCTCTGTTACCCCAGAGTAAGAGAAGTAATCAGGATTTAATAAAAGTCATTAACAATTATTTCTTAAATTTCTATATTTAAGGAATAATGATGCAGACACCGACATCTATGTAGCAGTCTCTTTTGGTTTGCATTTTGGGATATGGCTATAGAAGATTGGCATGGATGAGTATAAAAACAATTGAACCAGCATAAAAGATTAACACTTTATTTGTAGGTCAAAATATAGGTTTTTTTTAATACTAGCTATGAATTTTAATCTAAGGCAGAAAGTGGCAAAGAAAAATATAATGCAACATAATGTTAATTTGTGGTTTTCTAATCATTATGCAGTGTGTGTGTATATATATGTATATGCATATATACACATTATATGTATATATATATAATACAAATTTCATTTTGACATCATGAAGAAGATGAGATATAGTATAGTGTGTCTGGAATACAGAGGAGAGTAGTGGAAGATAAGGCTGGAAATGAAGGCATGCTATATTACTGAGAACCTTGTTGAGTATGAAGATCAAAGATTTGACTTTATTCAGTAAGTAAATAAAAAAAACTGAAAGGAAAGATAGAGAGGAGGAAGAGGAGGAGGAGGAGAAGAAGGAGAAGTAAAAGAAGTAGTAGAAAGAAGAAGAAGAAGAAGAAGAAGAAGAAGAAGAAGAAGAAGAAGAAGAAGAAGAGAAGAAGAGGAGAGATTTGTTAATGTTTCCTTTGCTGAGTGCTGGGTATGTAAATATTAGCAAACAAGAAAGGAGACCTTTAGGATTACAAAAGCACATATGAAAAATTAGACTAATATCTATATAAAGGATAATTTTTTTAAAAAATTATTTTATTCTGAACTTAAGAAATAAAACAAGCATTTCCATAACATAATAGAATAGGAAAAAAAGATAATTGCACATGAAATTGAAAACCTATTATATACAAATTGCTATGCCTTTTAAACATATAAAGTTATCATGTAACTTTCTTTCTTTTTTCCTTTTTCTCTCCCCTCCCCAAACCTACAGATGGCTACCATTAGATACAAATATGTATGTGTATGTGTATACACGCACACACACACACATACACACACACAATATATGTGTATATGTATGTAAAATCATTCTGTACAAGCTTCTACTTATCACTTCTTTCTCTGGAGAATTTTAAAAGGTGGTTAGGCCTAATGGAGTAAGATGAAGAAATGATAATAAAATGGTCAATAAAAAATGAGAGTTTGGTCTCAAGGGACTAGTGGGTATGGAGAAGGTGGGGTGCCAGTGGTGGCAAAGAAGTCAAATCAGCAGGGATGGGAACTAATTGGAGTTGGGTATTAAGAGAGAGAAAAAGAGTCAAAGATGATGCTGAAATTTTGATCCTGGATGACAGGGAGAACAATAGAATTGTCAAAAGAAACAAAGAAGTTAGGGGGAAGGAGAGATTGTTTATGTCTGTGTGTGTGTGTGTGTGTGTGTGTGTGTGTGTATGTGTGCAAATATGAGTTTGAAAACCACAAGGGGCATATTATACAAGTGAAGGTATACAATGCAGTTAGTGCTATAGGACCTGAGATCTGAAGAGAGAATGAAAATAGAATCAATAAATGCTCATATAAATGGTAGTTGATATGCTATGCTTTTTAATATCCCTCAGAGCACAGTGTAGATCCAGAGTAGATACTTAATAAAAAATTCTTGACCACACTACATTTTCCTCAATTATAAATGAGTGTGTTGAACTAGATGCTTTGATTCAATTCAATGAAATTTTATTGAGTGCCTGGCCTGCTGTTGAATACCTCTAGGGAAGAGGATGCCACAATTCATGCTAAGAATGAATTTCAGTGTTTAATTGTGCTTCTGACAAGGGATTTTTGTTTCTTAGGCTGAGTTTCATTATGCTAAAATTGAAGTCCACTGATTGTTTTCCTACTTTACTGTGATATAAAAGAGCTTCTTTTGTTATTGTCCTTTTTTGAATAACTTATCATATGCATGAAGACTATTGCTAATCAATTGCTGAGCTTTCTCTACAGAAGGTCAAATTATCCCAGTTTGTTCTGCATTGATCACATCCTCTAATTATTTGGCTGTTTCCATTTTCTTTTGGTATCATTCCAATTCTGCACTTTTATCAAAAACTGTGGGGTGTAGTAGTAGTATCATTGTTCTGCATGATTGTTTCTGAAGTACTTCCTCATATCTCACTTAATACAAAAATCCTATCATGTAGGTACAGGCATGTAGGATAGAGGTATCTTGAGTGTTATTGCTGTTTTCCAGATGAGAAAGATGAGGTTAAGAAACTTTAAATGATAGCAAGCAGTCACCTTACACATTGGAGGGAAATTATACTTTTCATTGTTTCATGGCTGCAATTGGTTCGCTAAATGGAGGGAATGCCTTGCCTCCCTTCCTTTGGGGATATCAATCAAAAAATAAACAAGAATTGATTAAACATTTACTCCATGCCAGGCACTGGACTAAGTCTTATGGATAGAAAGAAAAAGAAATACAGTTCCAACCATCAAGGGATTTCCATTCAAGGGGGGAAGATAATCTATACATAAATTGGTATAGAGTAAAGAGTAGATAGAGGGCAGCTCTAAGAAGGCACTAGTACCTCAGGAGACTGAGAATGGTCCATGCATAAGATATCTTTTCACTGAGAAATTAAATAAGCCAAAAAATTTTGAGTGAAAATTGAAGAGGAAAAGTGTTCTAGGCATGGAGTCAGGGATATGGAGCATTGTGTGAGGAACATTAAACAGATCAAGGTGGCTGAATTGTGGAGTACATAGAAGGAAGTAATCTATTAAGATGCTGGAAAGATTAGAAGGGTCTGGGGTATGAAGAATTTTCAATTTCAAAAGAGTTTATGTTTGATCCTAGAGGTAATAGGGAACCATTGAAGTTGATTGAGGGGGAGAGGTGACATGGTCAGACCTAAGTTTAGAGGAATCATTAGCAGTTCGATAGAGGATGAATTAGAGTGGGGAGACACTTAAAGAAGGAGTTTAATTAGAAGGCTATTGCAATAGTTCAGGTAATAGGTGATAAAGGCCAGAATTATAAGAGTTAGCTGTGTAAGTGGAGATAAAGGTGTATATGTGAAAGATACTGTGGTTGTAAAAATCACAAAGTGTAGAAACTAATTGAGTATGCTATATAGCATAATTAAAACTAGTTTTATTTTAATTTCTTTTTAAATAATCATTAGCTTATAAGATTGAATCACTGGTCTCATCTGATTCCCATCCCTGGAGATCTTCTAGCAGATGGTGAATAATTAATTGTTGATGATGTTTTATAGGGATTCCTATTCATTTGTGGGTTGTGTTCCTTTCGTATTGCTATCATTTTAAAATATTCTGATTCTGAATCTGATATACGAGTTTAATGAATTACATATAATTGTCAAGATGAAAGCCTTTTGTCTCGCTAGTTTTTAAAAAATAACAGTACTATGAGTTTCTACAATTTAGAACTTGTGCAGTCTTCTATGCTCTTCTCTTTCAAAAACAGAGATTAGATAAACTATTGCTGTAGTGGAAAGATCAAGAAGGCTTGATTTTAAATTCTGGTACTGTCACTTACTGTGTGACCTTGAACAAGCCATTTAACTTCTCTGGGTCTCAGTTTCCTCATCTGAAAAATTAGTCAAGTGGACTAGCTGACATCTAGGATGCTTTTCAGCTACACACACACACACACACACACACACACACACACACACGCATATGTATATGAATATATGTATACAAATACATACATATATATTATATATATAAACACACATATATATATACATATAAAATCATGTAATTAGCAAAATCACATGACCAGTAAGTGAATAGCTCATCCAAGATTCAAATATGGTGCTTTTGTTTTTAAAGTGTAAAAGCAGGCAAAGCCTTTTATTAATCTCATGAAAAATTTAAAAAATTATTGTAGTTTTACCCTTTGACGTAATCAGAAAAAAGAAAACTCATAAATCTTTCTGTAACAATTAGTTAAGGAATGATGTCTTGTCCCATCTTCCTTATTTGCTCAGGAAGTACTGTTTCTTAAAGTAATTGGGACAGTGACTGAACAAGGGTAAGAAATACCTAAGAGAAGGAAAATATCTATTTGATAGCTTTAATTAAAGGAAATGTCTGTTTGCCTTCACCTTTGACCATGTGAAGGGAGTGGGTCCTCCAGGGACTGAATACTTTTAGGAAAATGATTCTATAAAGGTATGCTAAAATTAAGTGACTACTGTTTTGTCTAATAAAGCAAACTCTTAACTGAACCATTACTCAAACTAAGGACCTTTGATCAATCTTGAGGAAGAAATAGGCTTTGTTTAAGAATCCTATAAATTGAGAATTCAAAATAACTGGAGATAGAAAGATATGTGAAGCCATAAGAGGACAGTGTCAGCTTGGATATTTTTTCTCTCTCCAAGCAAAACAATACTTAGCTTAGAATAATGATAAGATATTGTAAAAAGAACATTTTCTAGCAAATTTGTGCCTACAATACAGAGTACAGTATTGGTGGATTTATTTTTTCTTTGACAAAAGTCTGCCTCTTTTTTGACCATATCATGCTGCTTGAATCCCAAGTCCAAAAAGATTCAGGACTTTTACCAGTAGTCTGAATATGATCAGGGAAATTTTCCCAGCATTGAAATGTTCTAGTTATCTGAATAAAACATAAACATTCTAAAGACCTCCTTTTGAAGTATCATAGTTTAACACATAGATTTTTTTTCTCCCTTTTGAAATATTTGGTTATCAATATGAGTGTGTGGCTAAAAGAGAAGAAAAAAAAGACTCATCAGAAGTCTTTTCAATTGGAAGACTCCCATTGATTTGTGCCCATGAACACTGATTATAAATCTAGTTGCTACTCACTATATCTTCTGTTGTTTTTTTTTTTATTTTAAGCAACTGGGGTTAAGTGACTTGCCCAGGGTCACACAGCTAGTAAGTGCCAAGTGTTTGGTATGAGGCTGGATTTGAAGTCAGGTCCTCCTGACTTCAGGGCCAGTGCTCTATCCACTGTGCCACCTAGCTGCCCCTATCTTCTGTTTTAATGATCTGCCCATTTCTTTTTTTTCCAAATGTGTTGCTCTATCCATGAATTCTGTTGTTTCCCATCATTGCATAAATCTCTAGAAATACTGTCTAAATACAACCTGCCTTTCAAGGTACAACTCAATTCCACTCCTTTTGGGAAAGTTTTCCTCATCACTCCACTTGATCTCCCTCACTTATACTACATGTTGCCCAATATGCTAGTTTATGATTTTTATTAAGCACTTTCTAAGTACAAGGGAATTTTTTTAAGCAGTTTCTGTCCTCAAGAAGCTTACATTTTACTAAGAGATTTCAGAATAGTAATAGATCAGGAAATATATGATGATTTTAGGAGACAAAACCATAAAAATTAATGGGAACAAAAAAGGCTTCCCATATAAGGTTGTACATGAGAACCCCAAGAATTCTACGAGATAGAGGTGAGGAGGAAAGGCATTCCGGTATGGGAGGCAGCATATGTATCAAAAGTCATAGAAACTAGAGATACAATGCCAAATTTACACTTACAGTAAGTAGTGCAATGTGGACTAAATTAAGAATGTGCCAAAAAGAAATAATATGATATAGATCAAAGATGTCTAGGAGCATTAGAGGACATCGAGTCCAAACCTCTAATTATAAAGGTGAAGAAACTGAGACCCAAAGACGTGACATGACTTCACAGAGTCACACATGTAGTAAATGGAAAAGCTGTTATACTTCCTGTAACAAGTCTATCTTGGCAGATAAAGAAACATGGGTTCAAGGAATTCCAAAGATGAACAGAAGCAAAGGATACATCAATAAATCCTATGGCAAATAGAAATGAGACTGGTCACATAGCATGAATGAGAATTAACAGGTGGATGGACAATCAGAGTGTTCAAATGACACCTTGTAATGTCATTATATCGTAAGGTCCTTGAAGGCAGGGACTATCTTTTGCCTCCCCCCCCCCCAGCACTTAGCACATTGCCTGCCAGATAGCAGATCTTTAATAAATGTTTATTGAGTTTAATTGAATTATAATGCTGGAAGGCAGCAAGAAAAGACTCTAGAATATTGCATGCATCCCCTCTGGTAAAATTTTAGGAGAACATGACAGAGTTGCCATGTTTTGAGGGTAGGGATGGGTTGCAATCTTCATCACTGAAGAGAGATTCTAAATTGATGAGGGAGGGCATAGAGGTCATATGTCTAGTACTGAAGTGATGAGTATAAATTAGAAAAGGAAAAGACTCTAACTAGGATGATAAATTAGGAGGGTATTGCAATAGTTCAGCCTAGGCAGGATGAGGGCCTGAACTAGAGCTGTGTGAGCTAAGAGAAGGGAATAGGTTAGGATAGAAATAGAATCAACAAGCTTGACAGTTGATTAAACATGGGGGAGGGAAAGGAGAAGAAAACATCAGTGATGATTTTCAGAACTTAGTGAAAGGAACAATAGTAATGCTTTTGACAGAGGTAGGGAAGGTTGGAAGTGGGATGTATTCTAGGAGAAAGACAATGGGTTCTATTTTTTGCGTTTAAAATTGATATCCAAGTGGAGTTGTACAGTTATTGATGCCAGACTGAAGCTCTGGATACAGTTTAGTATGGGATATGTAGATTAAGAATCATTGGCATAAAGGTGATAAATGAACTGTTGGAAAGTAAGAGAATGCAGAACCCAGAACAGATTTGGGAGGCATCTCTGTTTAGAGAGTGGAGTGATCCATCCAGAGACTGGATGATCCAACAAAGTTGAATAAGAGAAAGCAGTCAGATAGGACAACAACCAGAACAGATAATGAGGTAGCTTAGCATTGCAATCACCGTTGAGAGGAAAAAAAGTGAGATCTGAGAAAAGACCTTCAGATTTAGCATTTTTAAAGCATCTATCATGTGTCCAGGACTGTGGTAAAAGCTGTTGGATTCCAGAAATAGTCAACATAAACACTATTGTCATGATGCAATGGGAAAGGAGTCATTGAAGAGTTACCAATATAGATGTCACTAACATAAGTGATTCCTTTATATGCCAGCCATATCCTTTATCTCAAAGGCAAGCAAGATGTATAGTGAGGATGGACAGAATACAGCATCCTTTCTCTTGAAGACATTCAAACATACAGATGAACTCTCCGTCACTAGTGACCTCTTTCAAGAAACATTGTGGAATTATGATCAGCTAGATTAGCTTTCATTTTTGTCTTTCCTATTAATATTGATGAAAATAGAAAGACAACTATATCAGGATTTCCAATTATTTCTAAATGATTATAATTCATTAAAAAAGAATGACTCATGAGAAACATGTAGTTTGTGTGTTTTATTAAAATTAATAACTGAAAAATCATAATGCCCTACATATATTACCTCATTTAATTTTCCCAATAATTCTGTGATGTAATTATTTTTACTTCAATTTAAAGACAAGGAAACTGAGGCTGTGATGTGCACATGATTATAGCTACTAGCTATTAAGTGGTAGAATCAGGATTTGAAACCCGATCTGATTCTATCTAATTTGTCTGTTTGTTTAGTCCAGATCTATGATGCAACTGATGCAGGAAAACACTCTGAATTTTCATGCGCTGACCATGGCTTTCTGATAGTCCAATAATTCTTAAACTATCTGTTGTCATTCTATTCTCCATGGCAGTTGTTTTTCTGATGGGGTATTTCACACTATTTTGTTATTCTTTGGACTTTGTTTTATTGTTTTTTCATGTCTCATGGAGTCATTAGCTTTCACTTGCCCAATTCTATTTTTTTGGGGGGCCAAAGACAAGGTTTATTAGAACACCAATCAGCGGTGAGTAAGATTTAAAGAATCCACCATATTGGCCAGACTCTAAGCATTTGTATTGCTAATGCAAGTGGGCCAGATCTTAAGAATCTGAGCACCTTAAGGTAGATAAGATGAATCTTATATGCAGAAAGACTGTGAAAGGGAGCCTGAAGTGGCCAAGTAGTCTGGGGTGATTAGAGGAGAGGTCTAAGGAGGATCTAGATGGGAGTGGCCAGTAAGCTGGTGTGAACAGAGACCTGGACCATGTGGCCAAGGGAGAATGGAGTCTAGATAGGATTAAGGGTGGGAAGTGTCCAGGGGCAATCTGGAGGTAACAGAACAGAATTGAGAGATTGGGTTTAGCCACAAAGAAAGGCCAGTTGAGTGGATTATAGCCCCAGGCAAATGCCAGAGATTTGGGAAAAGTCCAGGGATTTTCTTTTTTGGGGTCTAGATCACAAAGATGTGGTCTTTTCTTTTTAGGGGTTCAGATCCTATCCCCATCATTCCTCCCTCAAACAAATGGGACCCAAATTCTTTTGGGGTAAGGGGGCAAAGGTCTTGGCTTCTGACACAGTTCTAATTTTTAATGAATTATTTTCCTTCAGCCAGCTTTTGTACTTCTTTTTCTATTTGTTCATTTCTGCTTTTTAAGGAGTTATTTTCATTCTTGTTTTTTAGGCAATTGGGGTTAAGTGATTTGCCCAGGGTCACACAGCTAATAAGTATCAAGTGTTTGGTCTGAGGCTGGATTTGAACTCAGGTCCTCCTGACTTCAGGGCTGGTGCTCTATCCACTGTGCCACCTAGCTGCCCCCAGGAGTTATTTTCATCAGTGAATTTTTGTACCACTTTTTTTTTCAAATTTGGACAATTTTTTTTCTTTAAGGTGTTATTTTCTTCAGTATTTTTTGTGCCTCCTTTAATAAACTGTTGTCTTTTCATTTTTTTTCTTTTTGCTCTCATTTCCTTACCTAATTTGTCCTGTATCACTCTTATCTGAATTTGAAAATTTTTTTTAAGCTTTTCCAGGAATTCATGTTGTGCTTGTGTCCAATTCACAATTTCTTTGGTACTTTGCTTGTAGCTGTTTTGACTTCATTGTCTTCTCAGTTTGTATCTTGATCTTCTCTGTCACCATAGTATCTTTTTATGGTCAGATTTTTGCTGTTGTTTTCTCATTTTTCCATGCTATTTCTGCTTTTGAACATTGTGTTAAAGTCGGATTCTGTTGCCAGTGTAAGGGAGGGGGTAAAGGGCACTGTCTTAAGCTTCAGGCTTTTTTTTTTTCCATTTGTGGCTTCAAAGCTAATTCTGGGAATTTGGAGGTTTTCACTGCTTACAAATTGGTGAAATCTGGCAAAAGGTATGGTTACTTGTCTCCTTGTCTACACTCTTCCTTACTGAGGAAGGACCTCTGATCCCTTGGGATTGCAATTGATATTGTTCCTCAGGGTCCCTGATCCTTTGCGACCAAAAGCAATAGTGCTTCTCAGGGTTCTTACTACTTCTTGACCAGAAGAGCCCCAATTTGCCATTGAACTATTGGCCCAGAAGTGTTTACAAGCATTACATGCTTTGAATCAGCCTCATCCCCCATGTCACAGATCTCTCTTTCCAACCTTCTAAGTTGTCTTGGGCTGGAAGAGTATCTCATTCTGACCTTTTGTTGGCTCTGCCACTCAAGAATTTGATTTGAGGTATTATTTTAAAGTCATTTGGAGGGTAATATTGGGATAGCTCAGCTAAGTGCCTTTTCTATTCCACCATCTTGGCTCTGCCCCCAGAGGGTCTCTTTTCCCCCCCCTTATACATGTAGCTATTCCTCCTAGCTTTGTGTTATCTGAAAATTTGACTATTTCATTAGGCTTTTCTTAACCCTATAGAACATAATTGGGATTTCAGAAGCAGACTTTAGCTGCTGACAATTAGAGTTGTCTCTAAGTCAAATAATCTGTCTCAGGAGATAATTTTATTCCTCCCTTTCTGGGGAGGTCTTGAGAAGAGGCATTACAATAACTTGTTGAAGATGTTGTAGAAAAGATTCCTGTTTAGTTACATGTAAGATTAGATTCTAATGAAACTCTGGAATTACGGGATTCTCTTTCGATACTACTCTCCTGTATTTTCATTTCTTTCCAATCCCCAGTTCCCATTTCAACAATTGAACATATTCATGTTCTATCTTGGATGGAAGCTATTGTCTTTCCCATGAAGGCAGGGAAATGTCTGGTTCTTCTTTGAATGTTCGACAGTGACTAGGATGATGCCATAACCATAATAAAAATTCAACAGATGCTTGTTAATTGAATAAATTAATGACAGAGTAATAACTTCAAGAAATACTTCTAATGAGCTGCCATAAAGGTCTGTCTTTGGCTTAGTCCCCTTTACCATTTTTTTTAGTACTGATTTAGACATGTAGAAAGAAGGCCTACTTCTCATTTTGCAGTTGGCAAAATGCTTAGAGGGATAGCTAATATTTTGGATAAAATAAACAGGATTCAAAAATATCCTGTCACAAGATAGAAATAAAGGCTGAAACCAACATAAATGTAGAGTCCTATACTCAACTGAAGAAAATCATTCATAGAAGATAGAGGAGACCTAGTCTGATAACAAATGTGGGAAAAGATCCAGAGGTTTTAGCTGAATGTAAAGCAAAAATGGAATGTCTTGCTTTAAAAGTCGTTGCCATCTGAAGCTAAGTTAAAAGAAATATCCAGATCAGCCTATGCAATGTTCTTGCTATCCTCTGCACTATCTTCTCAGATTTTGTTTGGATCTACATTTGAGGAGGATCAAGGATACTGGGCAAACTAAAGTGTGCCTAGGAAAATATTCCTGAGATGATAAGGCTACAAAAATCTTTCTAGAAGAGGAATGGCTGAAGGAAATGGGGCCATTTAAGGTGCCATCTTCAAAAAAGGTCAATGCTGTCAGGAAAATGGGAAAGAAAATTTGTTCTGGATGCCTCCAGAACCAGACATGAATACCACTTTAATAAAATAAAATTTACTTACCATGTATTTTCTAGATAGCTAAATAGTACAGTGGATAGGGTGATAGACCTGTAGTGAGGAAGATCGGAGTTATTTATTTGCCTCAGACACTTACTAGCTGTTTGACCCTGGACAAACTGCTCATCTCTTTCTCATTTTTCTTACTTATAAAATGGGGTTAGTCATAGTATCTATCACCTAGGCTGGTTGTGAGAATAAAATGAGATATATTTAAAGTGTTTTTTAAGCCTTAAAGCATTATATAAATGCTAGCTACAATTAATGCTGTTCAGAGCACTGTGCTAGGCACTAGGAGAGATATAAACCATAGATAAGATATAGTTCCTGTCCTCACGGGGCTTATAGCAGATACAAAAAGAACTATAGAAAACATACCAGTGGGTTTTGCTTATCTGGCAGAAGAGGGAAACTAGCTACTCCCTCTCTCTTACCCCCCTCCTCTTTCCTGGGGAAGTCACTCTCTCTTTCTCCTTTCTGGCCTTTCTACCTCACCTCTGCCTTTCCAAAATGGGAGGGTGGGTATCTTTAACCTGCTTTAGAGGAGAACAATGAGGAGGGCTAATAGAAGCCACTGACTCCAAGGGAAATGACTGTAATTTTCTATTTAACGCACATTTTCCTCCTACTAGAACACTGCTAACCCATTTAATATCTGGGTTTCTTTTTGGTTCTGATTCATTTAATCCATTGACTGCACCGGGGGTTAGTGGAAGCTATAGTAAGGTATCAATAGAAATCATTTTGGTTCACCTTGAGCCCCCAAATGCTGATTACAGTAAGTTAAAAAGAGAATCACCTCTGTGTCTCTTGCTTTATCTCTCTTTGTCTCTCTTTGTTTCTTTCTTTCTCCCTCCTTTATCTTCCCCCTTCAATCTTAGCCACCCTTTTGTCTTCCTCTGAGAAAATGAAATACATGCAGAACAGTAATACACTGGGTTAACCAGTTTTGTTTTAACACTAGTTTTCAAAACTTAGGAGGAAAGAAATATAATTTTTAACCTATTCTCCCAGGATGGAGAAAGGAAAAGGAAGAAAAAGGGTTGGCGTTGTTTATTCTTTTCAAACATAGACAGCTATGTATATAGCCATTGTGCCTTCACTCTGAGTGGCCATACATCATTTATCGACATTCTTTCCCTAACATCTTACTTCATAGTAGGAGAAAAGATAGTAATAGTGGCAGCATCAGTTATAAGCAACAACTACTTATTGTAAAGGTTGTGTGAACATAGTTGAAGTTACTTGACCACAGAATCAGTTGGATGGGGCATACCTTGCTTTTCTAAACTATCCCTGCAGGCATCCCTCATTTTTTTATTTTTTCTTTCTTCTTTCTTTCATTTTTTTTTAATGGCATCATGCTCTCAGTCCCTTGAACAGCCTTCAGGACACTTGCATGCTTCTCATGTCTCAAGAGATTTCAGCTCTCCCTCTACTTAGGGATAGGATGGTGGGACGTTGTTTTTTGAATGGGACAATTATAGCCACAAAGTGGTCTTGGATCACAATATTTCACTGATTTATCTCCTGTCGTGTAAGTGAACCTCTCAGTTGCACTCTAACTTCCTGAAAAGAGAAGAATTCAAAAATAATAGAATATAAGTTCATGAGAGTTACAAAGCAAATGGG
This sequence comes from Phascolarctos cinereus, assembly GCF_003287225.1. Classification (NCBI taxonomy): domain Eukaryota; kingdom Metazoa; phylum Chordata; class Mammalia; order Diprotodontia; family Phascolarctidae; genus Phascolarctos; species Phascolarctos cinereus. Next base: position 342,353,182 of record NW_027555958.1, read on the forward strand.
ATGATTTCAAGCAATAATTATAATTTTAATTGGATTTTAATAAGAAGATTGGGATTTAATGTAACTATATGGGAACAGTTCAAAAAGGAAGGTTTTGGACTCACCCAAAGAAGAACTTCTAATAATGAGAACTGTCCAACATGGAGGGAAATTTTTTCCTTGTGAGAAAATAAATTCCTTTAAAAAATTTTTTTAATTAATTCATTTTTAGTTTTCAACATTCACTTCCATAAGCTTCTGAGTTTTAAATATTCTCCACTTCCCTCTCCTCCCCCCTGCCCAAGACAGCATGCAATCTGGTAAAGGCTGTACATATACATTCTTATTAAATATATTTTCCCATTAGTCATGTTGTAAAGAAGAATTAGAACAAATAGGAAGAATCATAAGAAAGAAGAAATAAAAAAAGAAAGAAAGAAAGCAAATCATTTTTAGGAGGGCTCCAATTATTCCTATGCTCTCTAGTGTTTTTAATAGGAATGAGTATTGCATCTTGTAAAAAAAATTACATCTATTGAGATAATCATATAGTTTCTGTTGGTTTTGTTGTTGATATGGTCAATTATGCTGATAGTTTTCCTAATATGAAACCAGCCCTGCATTCCTGGCATAAATCCTATCTGATCATAGTGTATTGTTCTCATGATAAGTTGTTGTATTCTTCTTGCTAATATTTTATTTAAAATTTTGCATCTATATTCATTAGGGAAATTGCTCTACATTTTTTCCCCTCTGTTTTGATTCTTCCTGGTATAGGTACCAGTACCTATTTGTATCATAAAAAGAATTTGGTAGGACTTCTTCACCTATTTTCTTGAATAGTCTATATAGCGTTGGAATTAATTGTTCTTTAAATGTTTGATAGATTTCCCTTGTATTCCAAGCCCTCCGATCTTTTAATGTAGAAGCTGCAAGGCCCTGCATTATCCTGATTGTGGTTCCATGATATTTAGATTGTTTCTTTCTGATTACTTGCAGGATATTCTCCTTGACCTGATAACTCTGGAATTTGGCTATAATATTCCTTGGCATTTTCAATTTGGGATATCTCTCAGGAGGGGATTGGTGGATTTTTTTTTTAGGCAATTGGGGTTAACTGACCTGCCCAGGGTCACACAGCTATAAGTGTCAAGTGTTTGGTCTGAGCCCAGATTTGAACTCAAGTCCTCCTCACTTCAAGGCCAGTGCTCTATTCACTGTGCTACCTAGCTACCCGGATTTGTGGATTCTTTTGATGGCTATTTTATACTCTGGTTTTAGGACCTCAAGGCAGTTTTCCTTGATGATTTCTTGAAAGATGCTGTCCAGGCCTGCCCCCCGCCTTTTTTTTTTTTTATCATAGCTTTCAGGTATACCAATAATTCTTAGGTTATTTCTCCTGAATCTATTATCCAGGTCAATTGTTTCTCCAATGAGGTATTTTATGTTTTCTTCAATTTTTTTTTCAGTCTTTAGATTTTGTTTGAGTTATTCTTGGTGTCTCAGAGTCATTAGCTTCCACTTGCCCAATTCTAATTTTCAATGTATTGTTTTCTTCAGTTAGCTTTTGTACCTCCTTTTCCATTTGTCCAATTTCCCTTTTAAGGACTTGTTTTCTACAGTTAATTTTTGTTCTTCCTTTTCCAAACTATTGACTCTGTCTTTGCATACATCTCATTTCCTTTCCAAATTTTTCTTCCATCTCTCGTATTTGACTTTTTCAATCCTTTTTGAACTCCTCCAAGAAGGCTTCTTGGTCTTGAGACCAGGTGATATTCCCCATTGTGGCTTGAGATGCGGGTATATTGACAATGAATTTGTGTTTTGATCTTCCCTGTCCCCATAGTAAGAATCTATGGTCTTTGTTTTTCTACGTTGCTTTTTGCTCATGGTGTTTGCCCTTTTAGTGGCTTTTAAAGTTGATCTCTGGGGGCAGCTAGGTGGTGCAGTGGATAGAGTACCAGCCCTAGAGTCAGGAGGACCTAAGTTCAAATCTGGCCTCAGACATATAATACTCACTAGTTGTGTCACTCTGGGCAAGACAATTAAGCACAATTGCTTCATACATACAAACACACACACACACACACACACACACACACACACACACACACACACAAGTTGATCTCTGCTTCTTGGACAGAGGGAGCACTGCCCCACATGTCTTGTGCTGGGGGCTAAGGTCCTGGTTACTGGCTTTGTGTGCTGGGGCCTTGTGCTCTGGCAGCTGGAGGCTGTAGAGGTTGTAGCTTACCTGGTGCTAAGCTGGAGCTGGTGGTGGTGGCCAGTGTGCGCTGACTTTCTGCATTTCTCTGGGGTTACACTGAAACTCCCAGGGTGTGACGTGGGGATGAAGGTGGTCTGGCTGCTGGAGGTAGCCTCCTGACCCAGGGCTGTGCTCAGCCACTGTTATAAGCACATCCACCACACAATAGGTGGTTCTCTGCACTAGTGTCTGCTGGTTCCACGTGGTGTTGGCACTTGCCTGCTCCACTTCCCTGTGGCTCAGGATCTCCCACTAGTTTGCTGAGATGGGGCCTCCCATCCTAAACTGGTCCCTTCTACACCAAGAGAGACCTTTCCTGTTAATGCCCCTAGCCTCACAACCTAAAAAACTGCTGCACCCCATCTTTCCGCTGGCTTCACTGAGAGGTGGGTGGCTCCATGGCATGTGTAGGGTGTGGATCCGTATTAACATTTCATGCTGATACTTTTATCCTCCCCATAGGAAACATGTGCTAATTTGTTTCTGTTTTCTCTCCAAAGAAAATGACCTTTACACAGGAAATGAACCAAAAAAATAATTTACAGGGAATTAATTCTCCAGATAAAGGATATAACAAGAGAACATCTAGAAAAGGCAGTGGTTATTACAAGATGCAGCATGGCTTCAACATGGTCAGTTCACCCTAACCTAACCTCATTTCCTTTTTTTCCACTGGATTATTAAACTATCAGATGAGGAAAATACAATGGATATAGTTTATCCATCGTTTATCAAAGTCCTTAATGTGGAGAAGATATATAAATGTGGATTAGAAAATAATACAATCAGATATAATCAGAAGTGTTTAGATGGCTGGACTCAAAAAGTAGTTGTTATTGGTTCAGTGTCAACATGATAACAAGTCTCTAGTAGTGTGCCGCTAGGTGCATTTGGCTCTATGCAGTTTAACATATTTTTATCAGTGCCTTTCATGAAGGCAAAGAGAGTATGCTCATCAAAATGACAAAACCAAAGTTGAGAGGGATAGTAAACACACTGGATGACAGATAAGATCCAGAAAGATATTGATAGGCTAGAACATTGAGTTGAATCTAACCAGATGAATTTTAACAGTGATAAATGCAAACTCTTACAGTTGGGACCAAAAAAAAAACCCAACCAAAAAAAAAACAAACTCAAACCACAAATTAATATGGGAAAGCAGTTGTGGATAGTAGTTGTTTTGAAAGTATTTATTGAGTAAACTCAATAAGAGTCAATAGTTTTATGTAACAGTCAAAAAAAATATTGCAATCTGGGACTGCATTATTAGTGGTCATACCTTCTAGAAATAGGGAACTGATAGGTCCACTTTCCTTTGCTCTCATTAAATTTTGTCCAGAGTATTTTACTTAGTTTGAGGTGCTAATATTTAGAAAGAATTATGCTAATTTGGAGAGTGGCCATGAGAGATCACCCAAGATGATGATGGGCCTTGAGTTCATGTTCTGTGATGAATGATTGAAGGAATTAGGCATATTTCCCCTGCATAAGAGAAGACTTATGGTGGATATTATATATGTATTAAAATTTTGAAGGGCTGTTAAATGGAGCAGAGATTGAACTTCTTCCATTTGGCTCCAGAAGGTAGAACAATAAAGAAAAGATAGAAGCTACAGAGACTCAAATTTAGCCTTGATGTTAGGGATAGGGGAAAACAAACAACAAAACTTCCCTCACAAATTGAGATGTCCAGAACTGTGATAAGTTGCCCAAAGAGCTGGTGGTTCTCATCCTTGGAGATCTTCATGTAAAGACTATTTGTTGGGTATGTTACAGTTGATATTAAACAAAATGGCCTCTGAGGTCACTTGTTCCAAGATTCAAATTCTATATTTCTGTGATTTTACTTCTATAGATAATGATTTCACCCATAGAATGAATTGAATGGTGGAAATCTCAGACCTGGTTTGAAATGGTTGAAATTTTTGATCTGGCAAAAGGTCCTCACATTAAAAGTTCCCCTCCCCCTCCAAAAAATAAGGAGGGAATTTTACCCTTCTTGATCCTTTCTTCTACTATCTGTAAGCTACCTAGGACCCTCAAACTCTCACTCCTTTCTTTTCTGTCAACACTTGGCTGTTATCAGGGAAGGTATAGAAGGATAGGAAATAACTATTTTAATGGGAGTGATGCCATTTATACTAAATAAATGAAGTTCTATTGTTGGGTTTATAGACATCAGGCTGGTTTAGGGGCAGTAGTTATGAGGAGAATATATTTTTTCTGGAGTTCCCAGAACTACATCATACACATACCATGTATGAAACCATCCCTCGATGTATTGCTTGATTCAGCTTCAGTTTGAATTCAGGACAGCCCTATGTCTGACTGAAGGGAGGGAAGACCTTCTTCTCCTCATCCAAAGTGTAACCTATACTCCTTTTTTATGGAGGGAAATCAGATTTATGGTAGTGCCCATTAACTTTAAATCAGTTCTTTTCTCTTCTCCTTAACTTGATCTCCCTTGATATTTCACATCAGTTCTAAAGATAATGAAAATTACAATATTTAGACAATATTTTGAAGTTTACAAAGTAATTGCTTTCCTATCAATAACATAGTATGTTTGGTATTGCATTTTACAAATAAAGAAACCAAGTCATATAGAGATTAAATGACTTACTGAAACTCACATGGAAAGGGAGAGTTTGACCCAATATTTTAATCCAGGTTTTCTGGCTCCTAAGCTAGTGTTCACACAATATTTTGCTTTTGCTCATACTAAAGGCTTACTAATAAATCTGCATCTTTAAACATGAAAATTAAACCCCAAAGGCATAAAAACCAGAGATGTTAGTTTTACCTTTTGTCTGCAAGCTACTTTCCTGAGGGATTTCTTTAGATCTGTTTAGTTTCTTTTAGGCCAAGGGTTTCTGGGTTAATATATATTTTCATGAGTGTTGAAAGAAGAAATTGTGTTGGAACACATATTCAAGGAAATAGAACATACAAGTAATGTTGCTCAGAAAGGCATTTATTTAAATTTTCAAATGTGAATATACTATTGGCATTTTTTTAATCAACTTTATTATTGTAATTTTTCTCATTTTTATCTAATAATTAATGAACAATCCTATTCCTAGAGAAGGATTATTATTATAGAATTTTTTCCCCTTATGTTTTATTGATTGTAAAAAACAGAGAAGCCATAAAGCACATGAGGTCTAAGGGATTTTTAGTTTCTCTAGTAATGATGAACAGTCACTGCAACCTGAGTACTTCACTTCAATTTACTGAACTTTGAAAGTAACAAATTAACAACTGACATTCAACTTCAGAGAGCAGCTAGTGGTCTTTGCAGAAGCAATTTTGTCCCTTCCTCAACCAAACACAATATTATGTTCTAATCTGGCTTTAAATAAGTAAGTTTTTCTGGATATTATACTTTTTGCAACAGGTTTCAATCTGAACAGTGTCATAACTCAAAGGGCATAGGAGAAAGAGTCATGTATACTTTTGTGATAGTAAAACACTGGAAACCAAATACCTGTTCATTCACTGGGAAATGACGAAACAAACTGTGGTATAGGGATGTAATAGAATGGTACATTAAGATATGGTGACCATGAAAATTAAGGGAGACTTGGGAGGACTTATATGAACAACATGAAGTGAAGTAAACAGAATCAGGAGAAAAAAATTACACAATGACCACAATAACATAAAAGAATGTTGAAAGACATTACTCAGATCAATACAGTAATCAATTTTGACTTCAGAACACTGGTGATGTAGCATGTCTTCTATCTCTGAATAGAAAGGTTGTCAACTGAGGATTGAGGCAGACTATGAAAAGTCAACATGCTGACTTGTTTTATGTTACTATTTATTTGTTACAAAGGAGTATTCTGCTCGTAGAGGAGGAGGGAACTAAGTCATTGGAAAATACCCCGTTGTTAAAAAATCAGTAATTGTTTTGAATTTTTTAAAAGAAAGTCCTCAAGGTGGGATCAAGAGGTTGATTCAAATCTCACTTCAGACACTTAAAATTTATGTCTATGATCAAGAGCGTTAATTTCTCAGGCATTGTGACATCATCTGTAAAACTGAGATAACATTTGCACAACATTTACAGGACTAGTAAGGAAAGTGATTTGCAAACCTTAAAGAAGTGGCATGGTACTGAAAGAAGTTCCCTACTCCCAATGAAATCACAAGTCCAGACCAAGTGCTATATAAAGGTGTTATCATTTTTCAAGCTCCTCATGAACTTTTTCATTTATTTTTCATTTAGGATTTTGTACTATGTAATATAAAATTCACTGCATAGTGCTGCCCATTTTGTAAGTCTCATGACATTAGAATGCTATTCCCAGGAAATGTGATCCTGCATTCACTTTATCCTATCTTTATTCTTCCTTAGGGCTGCTTTAAATACTTTGATTTAAACTTGGCTCCTTTCTAATTTTACCAATATCTGTTTCTGTCAAACACAAATTAATCCTTTCAATTATTATCCATCAGTGGATAGTAACACACAATTCAGGCAAAATTGTCATTTCACAAATATGAGATAACTTTTAAATAAAGCCTAAGACAGCTCTGTTGAGAGACCCAGTGATAATCCTCATTGCTGTGCATTTAGAAAGCTATTCAGCTTAATGATTGGACAAGCTTTTAGTGGTAAAAAATCAACCCTGCATTTATACAAGAAATAGAAGTGACGATATAATGGCATGGTGTAATGCTGCTAGACACCTGGTTACTCTTTTTGGAACAGACAATGAAAAGGATAATTTAAATGGTTAGGGAGTGAAAGATCTCCAGGGTTGTCCCATAGCCTTAGCACAGTAGTATAGTAGCACATAAAGGTGTAATGAATTTAAAACCTGTGATATCAATGGCAAAAGCTTATTACCACTCAGGTAATAAGGCTGATTTTCACAGCACTGACCATCTCTGTAGGGCCTCTGTTCTTCTGAGACAAAGATCATGGAATGAAAGACATACAAATTGGCAGAATTACAGTGAAGACATGAAATGAATTTCAACAAATTGAATAGTTTTGCCATATATCCAATGGTGGGTTTAGGAATTTTGAACTCCTCCAAAAAAAAAAAAAGGACTCTCATATTTCTTTTGTACATTTAAATACAATCGATAGAAATTTTTAATAAAGCATTTATTTAGTATTTGCTATGTGCTACATACTGAAGATACTAATACTAAAGCTAAGATAGTCCTTGCCATTAAGAAGATTAAATTCTAATAAAGGGGAATGGTAGCTAGAGAAGGGTATCGGGTTTGCAAAATTACAAGGATGGTGACCAGAGCCCTCACAGATTGGATTTACATTTCTGACATTCCCTTCCTGTACATGCTTACTGATTTCTGCATTGGATCACCACGCCTTAGGTACAGTCTCACCCTAGTACTTCCCTCAGTATCTGGGATCTCCTTACCCTGGAGATCTACCACCACTGACTTCTTTTTTTTTTTAAATATACATTTATTTATTTTCAGTTTTCAATATTTACTTCCACAAGATTTTGAGTTCCAAATTTTCACCCCATCTGACCCCATCCCCCACCCCAATATGGCATGCATTCTGAATATCCCTTCCCCTAGTCTGTCCTCTCTTCTATCTCTCCCCCCCCTTCTCTTATCCCCTTCCCCTTCTATTTTCCTATAGAGCAGGATAGACTTCTATACTCCATTTCCTGTTTTTCTTATTTCCCAGTAGCATGTAAAAACATTTTTTTTCAATATATGCTTTTAAAACTTTAGCTTTCAAATTTTCTCCCTTCCTCCCTCCCCACCCACCCTCATTGAAAAGGCAAGCAACTCAACATAGGTTACACATGTGCAGTTATGCAAAACATTTCCATAGTAGACATGTTGTGAAAAACTAACTCTATTTCCCTTAATCGTATCCTGCTCTCCCATTTATTCTATTCTTTCTTTTGACCCTGTCCCTCCTCAGAAGTATTTGCTTTTGATTACCCCTTTCCCAATCTGCCCTCCTCTCTATCATCCCCCTGCTCTTGTCCCCTTCTCCCCCTATTTTCCTGTAGGCTAAGACAGATTTCTATACCCGACTGAATGTGTATGTTATTCCTTCCATAAGCCAAATCTTATGAGAATAAGGTTCACTTATTCCCTCTCACCTTCCCCTTTCCCTCCACTGTAAGAGCATTTTCTTTTCTGTTTTTTTTTTTGTGAGATAATTTACCCCACTCTACCTCTCCCTTTCTTCTTCTCTGAGTATAATCCTTTCTCATCCCTTTATTTTATTCTCCAAATATTACCCCTTAATCTTCAACTCACCCTGTGCCCTATATCTATCTATCTAGATATCTATCTATCTATCTATCTATCTATCTATCTATCTATCTATCATACATATAATTTTTTTTCCAACTACCCTAATACTGACAAAGGTCTCATGAGTTATAAATATCATCTTTCCATGCAGGAATGTAAACAGTTCAACTTAATAAGTCTCTTATGATTTCTCTTTCCTGTTTACCTCTTCATGTTCCACTTGAGTCTTGTATTTGAAAGTCAAATTTTCTATTCAGCTCTGGTCTTTTCATCAAGAATGCTTGAAAGTCCTCTATTTCACTGAATGACCATTTTTTCCCCTGAAGGATTATACTCAGTTTTGCTGGGTAGGTGATTCTTGGTTGTAATCCTATCTCCTTTGCCCTCCAATATTATATTCCATGCCCTGTGGTCCTTTAATGTAGAAGCTGCTAAATCTTGTGTTATCCTGATTGTGTTTCCACAGTACTTGAATTGTTTCTTTCTGGCAGCTTGTAATATTTTCTCCTTGACCTGGGAACTCTGGAATTTGGCTACAATATTCCTAGGAGTTTTCCTTTGGGGATCTCTTTCAGGAGGAGATCTGTGGATTCTTTCAATTTCTATTTTGCCCTCTGGTTCTACTATATCAGGGCAGTTTTCCTTGATAATTTCTTGAAAGATGATGTCTAGGCTCTTTTTTTGATCATGGCTTTCAGATAGTCCAATAATTTTTAAATTCTCTCTCCTGGATCTATTTTCCAGGTCAGTTGTTTTTCCAATGAGATATTTCACATTGTCTTCTATTTTTCATTCTTTTGGATTTGTTTTACAGTGTCTTGATTTCTCATAAAGTCACTAGCTTCTAATTGCTCTATTCTAATTTTTAAGGAAGTATTTTCTTCAGTAATCTTTTGGACTTCCTTTTCCATTTGGCCAATTTTTCTTTTTAGGGCATTCTTCTCCTCATTGGCTTTTTGGACCTCTTTTGCCATTTGGGTTAGGCTATTTTTTAAGGTGTTATTTTCTTCAGTATTTTTTTGGGTCTCCTTTAGCAAGCTGTTGACTTGTTTTTCATGATTTTCTTGCATCACTCTCATTTCTCTTCCCAGTTTTTCCTCTACTTCTTACTTGCTTCTCAAAATCCCTTTTGAGCTCTTCCAAGGCCTGGGACTGATTCATATTTTTCTTGGAGGCTTTGGATGTAGGAGCTTTGACTTTGTTGTCTTCTTCTGGTTGTATATTTTGATCTTCTTTGTCACCAAAGTAAGATAATATAGTCTGACTCTTTTTGTGCTGCTTGCTCATGATGCTGGTAACTTACTTGAGTTTTAAACTCTTTGCTAAGGTAAGAGTCTGCTTCCAATGTGGAGAATGTACTGTCTCAAACTTCAGGGGTTATACAGTTGTTTTCAGAGATACTTGTGGGGACCTGTAAATTTTCAGTTCTTGCAAGGTGGTATGATAAGGGGCAAGGTGTTTACTCCTTTCCTGGCCTGTGCTGTGGTCTATTAGTGACCACAAGTACTCCTTTTTGTCCTGGAACTGTGAGGAAGGTTTCCTGTCCACAGCCACCACAAGCTCCTCCGTACCAGCATCCCTCCTCACCCCAGGACCGCCATCCAGAACTGTGACCCAGATCCAAGCATGGGCAAAGCAAGATATTCCTGCCTCAGCACTAGCAAAGAGATCCCTGCAATCCCTCCCTGATCAGCCACTGGATTCCCCCTCAGTCTGTGGGCTGGAAGCTCAGGAGGTAGCTGCCCCCACCCCAGGGCCACACTCCTCGGGGAACAGGAGTTGAGACCCTGCCTTCCTCCTCAGTACTGCAGAAACAGACTTTTCCCACTGACCTTCTAACTTGTCTTTGGCAATTGTGGATTGGGGAGTCTGGAAACTGCCACAGCTGCCTGTGATTCAGTCCTCTGAAGCCTGCTGCAGGTTTGCTGAGGCCTGTGCCCTCACGCCATCTGCGCTTCTCTCCCAGCCCAGCACAATACACCTTTCTGATAAATCATCCAGGTTGTCTTGGGCTGGGAATTTGTTTCACTCTGTCATTTTGTGAGTTCTGCTGCTTTAGAATTTGTTTAGAGTCATTTTTGTATGAATATTTGGAGGGGTTTAAGGGAGAGCTCAAACAAGTCACTGCTTTCACTCCGCCATCTTGGCTCCACCCTCTGACCACCATTGCCTTGTTACCCTGAAATATTTCTTTACTAAGCCAGCCCCATTCTCCTATTGGTGAGTTCTGTCAGGGGCTTCCATTTTTGGAAGTGGTTCAAGCCAGCCAACTTTCATTCCCATCCTGGCTTTGTTTCTGATTTTCTATACTTTAATATCATATCCATTTACTGGTACTTTCCCTCTCACCAACCTCTAATTTTCAGTTCTCTGTTTTATTTTCCTTATTAAAACACAAGCTCTTTAAGGATAAGGACTTTTTGTCTTTTTACTTGTATTTGTATCCTCAGTGCTTACTATGGTGCCTGAAATATAGTAAGCAGTTAATAAATTCTTGTTACCTACCTACCTGTTACCTTTGATTCTATAGTAACCCACTTAGCAATTCATGAAGCAGTACTTTATTGTTCCTCTATCTTACTAAAAATAATGTAAAGCTATTCTCCAACTGCTTCCTGTTGGTTATGATGAATTTTCATTGTCTGTTGAGGCAGAACTAAGGTCAAAATCTTTCCCTCATTTCTCTTATTCCTACTAGTCTTTAAGTATAAGGATGACTGACTGAGCTCTGGAGAAGTGGGTGGAGAAATTTATTTCATTAACTCCATCTAGCTACAAGTCAGAGTTTAGTATCCTAGACAATCCTGTGCTTGGGATGGTAGCACATCCTACTTAATGCCTTCTGTCTTTTCTTACAAGCTTTATGAGATCTTGAAAAGTAGCTAGCATATTCCCTCAGTGGCCCTGGTGCAGGAGCATAGTGCCTACTGGAACAGTTAAATTGATAACAGCAGCAACAGAGAGATTGTCTAAGGAGAAAAGAATTTCCCTCAGAGAGAGGGACTAGTAGAAAGAAAGGATGCCTACTTTGCATTAATTAGATATTATACTCTATAGAAATAAAATGAAAAATACCCAATTAGCAAGTAAGTTGCAAATGTCTGTGAGTTTTGGAAATTAACCTCTCAACTATATTTATTCAATAATTCTATTTTGCTCATAATTCCATTTGCTATTTGGGAATAAAATAACTTGATCCATACCTGATTCATATTAGAACTATGAGTACCTACCTCCTAAATTCTTGCTGGGTAGTGAAATTGAGAATTAGTTTTAAAAAAATAGCATTAATTCCTAAGAAATCCAAGAGGAAAATGAAATTGAAGCACTATGGAGTCTAGTCTCAGTTTTAACGTGATAAGTAACCTAAGTTCACTGGACCCAGGGAATCACCATGGTTTGCTGCAATATGCCTAACAGATGAGTCATGTCTATATCAAATAGACAGGACAAGGGTATATAAAGAGCTGAGGCTGATGAAGGTTGCTAGTCTCTGTGGCTTCAGCTAATGTAGTTAGCCAATGTGCTGGAATTCAGTAATGGTTCCAGAACTGGAAAGGAAGATGGGGCAGTAGAGCTAGAAGGAGGGAAAGGCTACATGGAGAGTACATGTGTCTTCACCCCTTGCTTGGCAAGCTAAAAGCTAGAAAATAAAGTAAAATATGGCAAGAGCAAGCTTGGCTTGATATAGTGGGCTTGTGCACTACTCAGTCAATAGTAATTATGCAGTTTAAAGGTGAAGTCTTCCAGTTGTTTGTCTCTGGTCCAAAAGTATAGTGAGACAGTAAAAAGATAGTCTTGTAGTTTGCCAAGTTATTGTGGCATACAATGTTTTACATGAAAACTAAAGCCACATACATAACTAATGTTCAAAAAGCTGATCTATGTGTTTATCTAATTGAAGAGGTTTAACTAAAATGGATTCCATATGAAGGCATTTAATGGGATTCTGGAGTTAGCTGGTAAGACTCTTTACATATCCCTTGATGAATTAGGGGACCTTTGAATAAATAGCTTGAAACCCACCACAGCATCCTGCTCCCTGCCCCGCCATCCCTGATAATCACCAAGCTATTTTATTTGTGTACAATACACTGTCTAGACTAAGAAGCTTTTCAAGGCCTGCTTGGATGTCAGTAACAATTTCTCTATCCTCCAAAAGATGTATTATGAAGTCTTAATTCAGTAGTCAGAGTACATGCAGAAAACAAATACAGCTTATGAAAAGTTGACATTATTGTCACAATGACACAATCTCTCAAGATTATTTCAATAAAAGCTGATTGAACCAGGTTAGGTAATCACAATTTTATTCTTGTTAGCACCCATAGTTTGGGATTGTATCAGACCTCTGTGGGTATGGTGGTAGAACATAGGTCCAAAAGACAGTTTTCTTCTAGATTGTATATATAATTAATTCCTAAAGATTCAATTTTTTAAAACAACCTACCACTACCACCACCACCACCACCACCACCACTACCACCACTACCACTACTACTACCACTACCACTACTACCACTACTACCATTACTACTACTACTACTACTACTACTACTACTACTACTACTACTACTACTACTATCACTACTATGACTACTACACTACTACTATTTAACATTTATATAGTATGTACCTGGTACTGTACATTAGGCTAAACTTCAATACTTTGAACAATATGTAATGACATCAATGTTCATAAAACCTCTAGTGAGATAGATTGCGATCTATTTATACTCACCTATCTTGTGCAATCTTTGTCTATTATCTACTGTAAATTTAGCATGAGTCCACTCAATATACTGGGAGCTTTCCTAGAGATACTAGTGGAGTACAGAGACCATCAAACTTATTCTTAGTAAGTAATTTAGTCTTTTTCTGCCTTATATTGCCCTGTCACTTACTTTCTGACTCATTTCTCTTTGATAGTGGGCATTCCTCTATGGCTGGTTTGCACTGGGCGATTATGTTTTACCTAATTCCCTGCCCTCAGTAGCTTCTGGAGGACTAAGACTAGTTGGGGGATGGAGAGAGAATGTTATGTGGGTTCTAGTCCCCTTCCTTTAGGACCAGGACAGTCTCTGTTCACTATACCACATATTACTGATGAGGAACTTTAAAGGAGAATAAAAATATGAGGAAATTATGATAGGAAGAGAAGATGGACTCATCATATAGTGAGGGTGAGAGAGGACAGGTAGGCAACCACAGTGATTCATTCATGTACTCACAATGTCAGGAGAAAGAAAGAAAAGGCTTCCAGAATGTGAGGTGGACTCCCTATGGTGATCTTATAGTAGGAAACAAACAAGAGACCCACAGGATTGGTAGGAACAAATGGGTTATGGACTGTGTCATTGCAGGGAAATTTCAAACTGATGAGGTCAAAGAGTCATTTCAGCATTTGAAAATTTTAGTATTTCAATCCTTGAAAAACTGTAAACCTTCTTTGATGTAGGAAACCATTTTCCTGAGTTTGCTGTGTTTCAGAGGAATGAATCTCAGTGTAGTAAACCTTCTAGTGATTAGTCTTTCTGTGATTAAGAAGGATCATTCTTGGATTATAGTCCCTTTCCAGGACTATACACAGAGTCTTTTCAGAGCTTACACTCTGAGGATGTTGCTTTCAAGGACCCAGGGCTACCACACTGGCACATTGATTCAACAGAATAGAACTTTAATGGAGAATAATTTTAGTTTCTTTACAAAATGTAATTGGATGAGGGAATCAGAATTATGTTGAACTCTATGACATCCCAACTCTAATATCTGAGTAAGAAAATCTATTTTTCAATATGATATAATAATAAAACATCTTATTTCTACAAGAAATATTCAGTAACTGAAACTAAAATAATTTTTACCTGAATTATTTGGATAATTTCTTCAGTTCTCCATTTTGCTTTACTTCTGTAGACACTATGTAAATCAGAATCTTTAGGTCTGTGAAGGGTTTTTTAAATTGCTATTAGCAAGGGTTATTAACTGGGATCCATAATTTTTTGATTTTTAATATTTTGATTACTGTAATTTGTTTTTTGCAATCTTGTTTTATATTTGATACATGTAAAAATAATATTCTAACAAGAGATATACAAGTTTCACCAGACTGCCAAAGAGGCCTATGGCACACACACAGTGGTTAAGATCCTCTGTGTTAGGGATTTATCGTTCTTGTATTCCTCTGAGGATAAACTAACAGAACAATAAGCTGAGATTTTAACATAAAGATATTATGTGGGGAGATATTCTGACTGTGACAATGTATTTTGTTGGATCATGATTAAGGAGATAAGGGTATGTTATTTCTTGGAATTCCTTCACATGGGAAAGGTTCTCTCTCTCTCTCTCTCTCTCTCTCTCTCTCTCTCTCTCTCTCTCTCTCTCCCTCTCTCTCTCTCTCTCTCTCTCTTTCTCTCTCCCTCTGTTTTTCTCTCCCCCTCTCTGTTGGTCTAAATGTAATCTTAACTACACAGTAAATAGATGGATGAGGCAACATTTCAAAAATACTTTCCTTTCTTATGAATCTATCAAGACAACCATGAAGGAACTCATATTCCAGCAGGGCAAGAAAATAACAAAATAAACAAATGCCCACCTCTTTCCTTCCTTTGTTTGTTTCTCTCTTTCTTTCTCTCATTCTCTCTCCCTCCTTCTCCCCACCCCCCAACTCCAGCTGCCTTTTCTGACAACCTGCTTGACATTTGGTTAAAGGATGATTTCCTTGAAATGATGTTCTGTCAACTGCCTACACTTTAGACATTGACAATACTTGCTTCAAATTACTTCCTTCTTTTTCTCCTTTACTTTTCCAGAGGTGAATTTCATCTCTCATGTAAAGATCTACATATTTTATTAGCAACCATATATAGTCATGTTCAAAAATTTAAAGAAACAATTGCAGTGAAAAGAAACAGAGAGACTGGAAGAACAGAATGTGAATAGAAATAGACAAGAGTTGATGTTCCAGAGGTTACTGCATTTCTAAAAAAAAAATCAATGCCCTGGGGTTGCTTGAAAGAAAGAAGAGAAGAAAATGTCAGTTTCCTTGTTAACACTTGTGACAAGTTGACGGCTTCCTGGTGGAATTCACATTAGGGACACGTGCTTTCTTCCATATGGCATTTTCAGCAGCCCTGTCTTTCACTGCTGATTTGGCAGCCTTTCCCATCCCCTCAGATACACACAGAGAACACTCACTGATACAGATCTACAGTCTTTCATAAAGAAGGAATGGATGCTTTTTTAGTTACTCTTCTTCTGATTGTGGTCCCAATGGAAGGAAGGAGAAAGTTTTACAAATACCTAAATAGTTAGGCTTAGGGATGATTTCAGGTGGGGCAATGAAATTTAATTAAGTTTAATTTAACAAAGATTTTTTCCAAGTACCTACTGTATGCAAAACATTATGCTAGGTGCTGGGGATAGAAACAAAAAAAGGCTAGGTTCCTTCCCTCAATGAACTTACATTCTACTTGGGTCCCACACTATCAGGATGGTTAAAATGTGATATCTTGATTATTCTTTTCATGTTAATTTTGGCTACAGCAGGCAATTATCTCTGGAATTTGATATTTTAATATAGTCTAGGCATCTGGGTATACTATACACGATATATTGGATACGCTATTTAACACCTGCATCTACTGGTACCTTCTTGTTTCTCCATAAATTTCCACTTATATTAATCTGAATCATAGAATTCCTTGAGCTGCAGAGGATCTTATAGGTGATGTAATCCAATCCACTAATTTTACATTTAAGGAAATAAAAGGCCAGAGAAGTTAAATGACTTCACAAGGTCCCACACAATGGCAGAATAAAATTTCAAACTCAGATGCATGATGCCAAATTCAGTAAATCCTAGTTCAAGGCTCTTTCTATTGTACTGTCATCTTTCCAAGGGGATAAAAGCTCCTTGAAGATAAGACTTGCTTTTTCATTTTTTTTTAAATTTATATCCTCATAACCACTTTCGTATTAAATTGGAAATTAATAAATGATTGTTGGATTTTATTGGATGGCTCATGTGTGGAGCATTACTCTATCCACCATGGGTCCTCAGTGAATGTTTATTGACTCTCTATAATCTACTATACTTCTTGTTCTCAGGTGCTTCTACCAATTTGGGTTTCCATGCATTGTCATAATTCAGCAGAAAGAAACCAACTTGTAGTGTTAAGATGATGCATTAGCATCTTCACTTTCTATTATTTCTGCATGTTTTATTACTTTGTGCTCATTTTCAAAGTTAAATGAGTCTAGAAATCTTGAAATAATACATTCATTAAACACATTTCTTTGATAAATATATTATAGACATTTCCTTGCTCCCAATATACTATTATAAAACATGGGCAATACTTTGTTCTTTATCTACGAGGAAAGGCTAAACAAGAGAGGATGTCCACCACCAGTCAGTGAATGGCAGAGAAGGGAATAGAGTTCAAATCTAATGTTCTATCCAACAGACCACTTTGCCTTTTAATTAATATGATCTCAAGCATTCTCAGTTAACCTCTAGTCCTTGCTGCCAACATTTCCTGGTTCAGCTAACCTAAATCTGCCTTCTGTTATAAGAACTGTGATTTTATTGAGATTCACAAAGACCAAGCATAAAAATTGATGTTGGTTTCTCTGATTCTAAGAGACATAAACTCCTCAACTTAGTGGTTATTTTATAGACAGAAAACCTTATTTCCAAGCATCATACCAAAAATATAAGAATACCCTTGATTTAGAAGACTGCTATGTACCCATCTTTGCAGAGGTGGGAACTATGGATATGGAAAACTGCCCATAATGTCAGTCATGTTGATGTTTTCATTGATCAATTTCTCCCTCTTGTTCATTAAGAGACAGACAGACGACAGACAGACAGATAGACAGACAGACAGACAGACAGACAGACAGACAGACAGATAGATAGATAGATAGATAGATAGATAGATAGATAGATAGATAGATAGATGGTTCTCTCTAAGGTAGAGGAGGAAGGGCAATTTTGGGAAATGCAGATAATATGAAAACAAAGCATAGCAATAAAATTTATCTTTAAAAATATAATGAAAACACATGAGCTATGTACAAAACAATGCATGATACCAAATTCTGGAGAGAATAACTTAGTTTATGCTATTATTGAGATTGCAGCAGGGTGAGAATTCGGGAAAGGAAATGGTAGAAGGTAATGGGGAAGATTCTGAGGGCTTTGGATAAAATATATTATTTAAACTTTCTAATAGCTAATCATTATGGCAAGATGTGGGCTTCTTTTGTTCTTTACTGAGGACTGAGATTTTGAATAAATGCTTGCTGTTTCAGACTGTGTAATATAGTGGAAAAAATGTTAGGCTCAGCATAAGGAGGACTGAATCCAAGCAATATTCCTAATACCAACTGATACTCATATGGCATTTTCAAAGTGCTTTACATACATTATCTCTTTTCCAACTCACAATAGCACTGTGAGAGAAGTGCTGCAGGTATTATTGGCCCCATTTTATAGATTAGGAAATTAAGCAGCCTTGGGGAGGTTGAATGGTTTATTCATAGTTGAATATACAGACCACGTTAGAGCTAGGAGTTGAACCCTCATTTCTCCTGACTCAGTTTATAGTCTTCATTCAAAACAAAAAACAAAACAAAACAAACAAAAAGACCTCTGTAACTGGAAAAATCATTACATATTTCTGAGCCTCAGTCTTCTAATCCATAAAATATAGAAAAGAAGAGTAATCTTTAAGGTCCTTCACATCAATAAAATTCCATGATTAATGACTAATATTACTCTTTCAGATAGAACATAACAGGGCAAGGGGAAGGGAATAAGCATTTATATAGTGCCTACTATGTGCTAGGCATTGTGCTAAGTATTTTACAAATATTATCTCATTTGATTTTCACAACTCTGTGAGGTAGAATTTGAGGAAACTGAAGCAAACAGAGATTAAACACCTTCCCCAGGGTCACACAGCTAGGAAGTATCTGAGGGCCAGATTTGAACTCAGGTCTTCTTGACACCAGGACCCACATCCTACCCACTGTGCCAACTAGCTGCCTACCAGGGTAGGTTGTCTTTTGCCTGTAGAAGATATTTCCTGAAATCCACCTCAGTTTCTTCAAAGATTTTTTTATATTGCTTACCGTTCTCAAGGCAGATCCCTGTAGTGACCTGCCACCATTCTGCAGGCCTTCATTAGAACACATCAAGCTTTCTAGAGATTTAAATATTAACGTAGTAATGGGGGAGGAGGGCATGCATATAGCAGTGTTTATAACTGGCTCTTTAAAAATTACCCTTAATGATTCCATTTCCAAGGAAGGTGTCAAAATATTAGAGAATAAGAAAGTTAAATAGTTTTGGCATGCATGTCACAGGCACATGTTTAAAGTGTTTTAAATCAATGCTTGGTTGGTCCTTGCTGAGTTTAAGATTTTGATCATCAGTTATGATGAAGATTCTAACTGGAACAATGTTTACAAATAAGCTGAGAATTGTGCCTATACAGATTCTGGACACAGATGCTATTGGTTTATGTAAATTTGTTCCCCCATCCCACCAGCCTCCTGCAAATCTCATAAATATTACAATTTAACAGATATGACATTACCATTTAATTTTTTACCATAAATTGTCTACATTTTAATATTCTCTTTCTCCCATTCATCAATTTCAATGTACATAATAAAAATCTGTTTGATTGCCAATTACCCTGGGAAATTTAGCATTCCATTCACAAAGGCAAACTCCCCATAGCTCATTGCTATTTATAAGCCCATTGTGTTTGGTTAATTGATGCTCTTTCCATTGCTCAGACGACAGGGTTCTCGTGTATTTCTCTAGTATATCAATAATTCTACATAATTTTAATATTTTATTCGGTCACAATTGATTCTTCCCCCCCCCAATGGTGATAGCTACTCAACATCAGAATTTATAGTAAGTCTTACTCTGTTATACGAAGCATTTGCTCCCTTCCCCAAAAGCTGAAAGCTGTGAGGAATTTTTAAACTTTTTAACTCTATAATATAAAACTCCAAGAGCTTTCTAGCTCCTTTCAAAAAGCAAACTCTCCTTCGGAAAAGGGAGGAAATTTGAAGTATCCGAAACAGTTAAGAGTATAATTTTCAGGCAAGTTGCTGATCTGTATCAGTCGGAGCTCCCTTTCCTGTTGAAATCACATGTAGTGCTTCACAGTTTACAACCAAATACAGTGATAGCTTACATTTAAAATGGAACCTCATCACATGGGCATTTAAGTTACCCAAATGCAACTATATGGAAAGTATAATGGAAGGAGGGAGAGAGAGAGAGAGAGAGACAGACAGACAGACAAAGACAGAGAGAGAGAGAGAGACAGAGAAAGAGAAAGAGAGAGAGAGAAAAGAAAGAGAGATGGCTTTCCTGACACTCCTGGTCAGGTACAGGTCTTTTGTGTTCCCCTTGACTCCCTTATGTCTTCTCTTGCCTCATGGTAATACAGTATGAAGAGTCAATTATTTGCTGATGGTGTGGTCACCTTCAAAAATAATCCAAATGGTTAGCAAGCACTTACATTTTGATTTACCAAGTGTCACGCTACCTTTTTAGTATATAAAAAAAGTAAAAGCAACAAAAAATAAAGTCATTGCCTTCAAGGAACTTAAATAACAGATATGACATGTACATAAAAAGATGGAAAATACATACAGAGTCTATGAAAGGTAGTGTTCAGGAGAAATTAAAAGCAGTTTAGATTCCAAGAAGGGCCTCCTGCAGAAAGATACACTTCAACTAAATCTAGAAGGAAGTCAATGGTTCTAAAATGTGAGGAGGGAGAACACTCAAGTATGAGTGCCATTGAGATCAAAGACATGAAGATAGGAGATGGAGTGTTGTGTGTAAGGAACAGCAAGTAGACCAGTCTAGCTAGACTGTATGAGTGTAGGGAAGCAATGTATAAACATAAAACATAAGATGGGTCCAGGAGTGAAGAATTTTCTCTGTCAGAAGAAGTTATATTTGATCCTACAGGTAAAAAGGGCTCATTATCTTCTACTTTAAGAAAAGCATTTTGCCAACTCTGTGGATGATGAATTGGCATGGGAAAGAACTTGAAGCAGGAAGACCAGTTGGAAGGCTATTGCAAGTAAAAGATGATGGAAGCCTGAATGATGATGGTAACTATGTGATTGAAGAGAAGGTAACATAGTCTAGATATGCGAAAAAAGAAATTATATGATTTGGAAATTGCATGGATATATAGGGTAAAAGAGAATGAGAAGATGGGATGATACCAAAGTGGTGAACCTGAGTGGCTTAAATGATGGTAGTGCTTTTAACAGTAAAAGGGAAGTTGGTTTGTTTGTTTGTTTTGGGAGGGGAGATGGAGGAAGAGATGAAGAGTTTGGTTTTGGACTTATTGAATTTGAAATACCTATCAGAAATTAATCTTGAAATGTACAATAGTCAGTTGACGATGTGGGACTAGAGCTCAGCAGAGAGACACTTTCAAGATTATTTTCCCCTAATCATTAGTTTTAATAACCCTAATCTTTTTTCTACAGAACTTCCAAAAGTTTTAGTGCTTTTTTAAAGCTACAGTATGAATCTTGGGACACCCTGTTCCCATCCCTAATCTGATCAATAGCTTAGCTTAGTATATTAAAATAGTTTGTGTCAGTTGGCTCCATAGCAGCCATCTCAGATCCATTGCTCTCTGATACAGACTGATTTCTTTTAAAGAGACATTAACCCTCTTCAGGTACAATTTTGAAAGAACCTGTACTCGATTTTATGTTCAATTTAAGCAATTTTCAATGGTAACTTTGACTATATGGAATTTTTACCATAAATTATGACTTCAGGACCTAACCAATGCATAAAATATCACACACGCGTACACACATACACACATACACACACACACACACACACACACACACACACACACACTACTCCCTTTAATCCTCAGAACAATCTCGTAAGGTAGGCAAAGAAGGTATCACAAGTCTCATTTTAGAGATTAAGGAATAGTCACAGAGAGGTTAAGTGATTTGTCACAGGTAATACAGAAAGTAAGTTGGGAGCTGTTGACGCATACAGATTTTCTGATCCTAAGAAGAGCTGGGATTGCCTTTTTTCTCACATTTACAAGTTAATTATGTACTGACTGTCTCAAATTAAAGAATTAGTTGAATTACTACTTGCACTTCTATTTATTTAGATCTCACCTCTTTCTAAAGGAGTAGGGATAGAAGTATTAAGAGACAAATGCATTTTTTTGTAGTCTCCAATTGATCTATAAATAACTTTTGCTTGCTGTGTTCATTGGTTTTGACATTTTTATTTTCTATCCCATAATTGTCACTCAGAAGTTTTACTCTTTTATTCTATAATCTTTACTGCTTATCCTTCTCTTTTGATTTAGCAGACTATTTTCTATTCTTGACTGCATGTCTTGGCTTAGACTGAAAGTCATCTTCAAGCCAGGAATGTGCTGATAGCTCAAGGTGGGATGCTACCACTACTAATCCCTTCCCCATACCTAATCACTGTTTCTACCATCACTAATGTGGCTTCTATCCTGTTTTTACTGTTTGCCTTGCTATTTCTGAGTCATACATGAAGTTTGTAAGCCTTGTTGAAGAAGAGGGATACTTGCAACGATAAGAACAAAATAGCTCAAACTTATTGTCTTCCTAAAGGTCTTAGAATATGAAAGCATAGCCATGCTCAAAATCAGAGCCATAACAAAGAATTTTTTCCACCTAGGGCAAGCATCACAATCTTTACCTGGGATAGGCTTTTGAAACATGTTCCCAGTTGAGCAGAGTTAGGGGAAATTGCTACATGGTGGGGAGTCAGAAACTCCTGATACCAGTTCAAGGCTGTTGCTGGTGAGGTAAGAGATTAGGGAGAGAGGATTCAGAGATGGGAATGGAGTTTACCTTAGCATATCACCTAAGTAACTAATTATTCTTTCTAAGGAGGTGCTAAGCTTTGTTATTTCAACCTGCCAAAGAATTGTAACTGCTGAAAGTGCTCTATACATTTAGTGCCCTGAGTAAAATTCCTGGTCATTCTGCCCAAATTATACTTCTGTTAAAAACACTATTTAAAAATGAAAAAATTAACAGGATGAGCTATTATCATACAATGCTCAACTCACCAATTTAACATACTTTTATCACTTAGAAATCTATGGGAATAGAGTTCTCTTGATTATTCATGAACTTAGGTTCAAACCCAGGTTCTGCTGCTCAGTCACCTGTGTGATCTTTGGCAGGTCACAGCTTCTCCAAATCTCCAATTTATCATCTTTAAAATGAGGGTAATTAGATTAGTTAGCTTCTAAGGTTCCTTCTTTCTTTAAATCTACAGTTCAGTAACATTATCTTATTTAAAATTTCCATTAACAATAATTTTGATAGTTAGCATTTGTGTAGGGCTTTAAGGTTTACAAAGTACTTTAAAAACATTATCTAATTTGATCCTTATAAAAACCCGAAATACATGCTATCATCATTCCCTTTTTACAGATAAGGAAACTGAGATAGAGAGAGGTTAACTGACTTGTCCATGGCTACATAGCTAGTAAATATCTGAGGTGATATTTGAACTTGGGTATCCCTGACTCCAGTCTCTATCTACTGCACCACCTAGCGGCCAGTATAAAAATAAGTATATGTAAGAGTATTGGTTACCTTCAATCTGTATTACATCATAGATTTGTGATTTCATTGGACTGGGTAGTGATAAGGACCGCAAAACCTCGTTGCCTTGGGAGACAGACAGTATTTGTGAACTGATAGTTTGAAAATGTTTATCATTTACTAGTTAATTCATTATTGATGAGCCTCTTGGGATGAAATTAGTCATATCTATCACAATGTCCAATCCTGAAGCTTTTTCAATTGTTAGGACCTACCATAACCTATGTTCTACTAGCACTGAGAACTCAGGCTCTGATTCAGTACATAATGAACCAATTGAATGGGACCTTAGCTAGGGATACTTATATACCTCTTACATTCATGCTTCCATGCTATGACTCATTAACTTATTTTGATGGAGTTAATATTCAAGAGAAAATCTATTCCTACCAATTCAGCTGACACCGTAGGGACTATTGGCTACAACTTTTCACTATTGTTTTCAGAAATGCATTTTGTAACCCCTTAGGGTAATCAATCCATATTAGCAGATCCTGTAGAAGTCATCTAGTTCAATTCACTCATTTTGTACATAAAAAGCAGAGATCCAGAAAGGGAAAAAAGGCTTTTCTAAAACAGAATCATTTATTTTAGAGTTAGAAAAGAAATCTTCAGCAACTCATTTCTTCCTTTTGGGCCCCAATTTTCTCAGGTCTAAAATGAGAGTGTTGGGGCAGTGAGGTGGGTTAAAAGATAGGGTGCCAGGCCTGAAGTCAGGAAGACTCATCTTCATGAATTCAAATATTGCCTCAGATACTTACTAGCTGTGTGACTCTCAGCAAGTCACTGAGCCCTGTTTGCCTCAGTTTCCTTATCTGTAAAATGAGCTGGAGGGAAATGGCAACCCACTCCAGTATCTTTGCCAAGAAAGCCACAAATGCGGTCGCAAAGAGTTGGACACAACTGAAAAATGACTGACTGATAATGGCTTCTCCAGTACCAGGATTTGGAATTGCATCCTCTCACTCCAAATCCAACATGCTTTCATAATCAGAAGAAGACAGGATTCAAACTTATTTCCTCTGAATCCAAAACATTCCTCTCTTTCATTTGAAATGCATAGTTCAAATCTTGTTCTGGTGCTATTTTCCTCAATGGATTCCTCATTGCTTGAACCTCCCTGAACTCAAGTGCCCCCTCCTATACAAGGTGTGTTAGAACTGTGTCTTGTTCTGGTCCCCCTAACCACCTACCTCTTCTAGTCAGTATAGTAAATGTTTATAAATAGCAAGTACAAATTAACAATAGCTGAAAGTAAGGTTGAAAGGGGGAATCCAGAAGTCATGCATAGGCCATCGCAAAGATCAGAGAAATGCAATTTGCAAACTGTACCATATTTAACCAAAAATCACCTCCTGAGACTATGTGCAAAGTCAAGGAAAGCCATCTAGGCTTTGCTGTAACTCACTTTTGGTCCCATAATATGTAAACCTCAGATAAGCACAGAATAACAAGTGTTGCTGATAACTCTGAGATAACATAAATGTTAACTTTAAAGTAATGTTGACAACTTTGAGAAAATGTAGATACGTAAATGAATTACCTCCAAAGTGAGATAAATGAGAGTTTATCTGCCCCCCCAAAACCTTATAAAATGAGACCCCAAATTCCTGCGGACTGTTCTATTTCCATCTGAGTCCATGATGCTGATTGCTCCCAAAGCTAATCCATGGTTGCATCAGTTGCTCTCTTTGCCTCTTCCCCTCCCATCTTCTTCCCCACACTGACCACCTTCCCCTATCAGACCATCCCTACCCCCAACCTGTCTTCCTCTGTATCATCTTCCACCATTTTTCTCTATACTTTCTGTGCTTGTCTGACCCTTCACTCGTCATACCTTATTAAAATGTGATTGTAGCATTATTCCCTGCTGCCAGCAAGTACTAAAAGAATCAGGTGTACCTACCTCAATTTCATAAAGACGTGAATTAATTAGCAATTCACTAGGCCTTTCTATACCTCCTGGTTGTTATTACTCTATCATTCTTGTGTCTTGTTTACATGTTGTACTGACTTATTAATATACACATTAACTCCCCTTCCAGTATACTCCCTACAAATTCCCTGTACAATGGAGGCTTCTTGAGAGCAATAACTATTTTGCCCTTCTTTCCTAAAACCTTTCATAGTCTTTGACACAAAGTAGGCACTTAATGCTTATTAAATTGAAATGCATTGTACACTAACTTTATAAATTACTTTCCTTATAACTCATATAGAGTTAGACGATGCAAGCGTTATTTTCCCAATTTCACAGATGATGAAAGTAAACTGAAGTCATTTTTCAATGGTTACATTGTTAGTGTGTTAGTTAGTATTAGTCTGAGCCAAGATTCAAACCTTGGACTCCCAACTCCAAGTCCTGGGCTATTTCCATTCTATCACAATGCTTCCTATAAGAGTTATAACGTTTTTTATTAGACAACTTTATAGGATAAAGGACCTTGTGACATAATCAACAATGGGGCATATGTAACATGACTGCATACAGACATGAGCTTAACAGAGAGACAGATGACCTGCTAAGATTTCTCTTCAACCTCTTCCAATTATGTATTTCTTGTATGGGATACAAATTGTGCTTGACAGCATTTTCCCAGAGCTGCAATTGTATTTTAACATCCTACCTCTCTAACAGTAAAGAGCAAGGAAGGCACTAGAAAAGTGAACTATTAACTTAGACAGCTATAACTTAGACCAGGCCATTCTGCAAGTCTGTGGGAAACAGTTTGAAATCCAAACTCCACTGGTTACTTTGGAAATAAAAATAGCATTAACTGACTGTCCAAAGAATAATGTTTTAACTGATGAGGTCGAAAAATTCATGTAACAGTGACTGTCATATATACGTATATAATATATATGTGCATGTATGTATATATGTGTATACTTATGTATACACACATGTTTGTGTGTATACACACATGTATGTATGTATACATGCTCATTTTCAGAGACAATTTCTCCAGCACATTTTTCTATTTCTCTTCTGCATACTGTAATTAGTATTCAGACTGCAAGGATAAATAAGCATAGCATTTGCTAGTATACTAAATTAAACAGTCAATTGTCCCCCTGGGGAATTAACTTCCAGGGGATTTCTCTATACTGAATATTCTATCTTCCCTGAAATAATTTCATGGAAAAATGATGCAAAATATTTGAGAAAAAGTAGTTTTGTTTTATTTTTTCCTTTCTGGCTGAAGACAGCACTTTTGGTAAAAACATATTCAATGGGATGTTTAAATTATGCACAGTGTGGCATAAATTCATTAAAATGACAAATCTTGCCTGGATATTTCATCTTTAGAAGGCATACAAGCTGCATGTGTCCTACAGCACTCCAGAGTGCTGATGGAACCAGAATAAATTGGGAAATATTTAACAAAATAATAAAAATACAATAAAACATACCTAATATTACATTTTAAATTAAGTCAATATGTGACCCTCAGGGATCCTTATTTATGGTTTAGTAGACACATTTCTTTTTGGGTTTGTTACTACTACATTGGAGATCAGCAGATATTAAGAGGGTGATTACCAATACTTTATATTTTTATGTACACACACATAAATACATAAGCATGTATATATGTATATATGTATACATATACAAATACGTACACATGTGTATATACACACACAAACATATATGTGCACTACTGAGACTATGTGTTTTATTGTGGAAAATTTCAGGAAGCAAAATATATACATATTTCTAAACATAATTGGTAAAGAAAGAGCCACAATACCTACTCAAAAGCAGTTGTACTGTCTCTTGTGGTCCACTTACTTATCATCTGTTACTGTTACTCAATGGATTCAACTACTATATATCCAGGTATACTGAGCAATTCAGGGCTGAGTGAATTGATCAGAAAATTTTTGTTAAACCAAGTCAGGTCAACAAGCATAAATCAAACACCTACTATGTGCCCAGCACTGTGTCAAGCACTGGTAATACAAAGAAAGACAAAAACTGTCTATGCTGTCAGGAGCTCACAGTCTAATCAGAGGACAACATGCAAACAACTCTGTATGAAACAGTATAAATTACTGTTGACCACAGAGGGAAGGCACTAGTATTAAGAATGATCAGGAAAGTCTTCATGTAGAAAGTGAGATTTTACCTGGGACTTGAAGTCAAAGACACCAGGAGATGGAGATAAGGGAGAGAATGCCAGGACAACCAGTGAAAATGCAAGGGTTCAAGAGAAGTCAACCAGATGAGCTAGTCAAATCATTTAATATCCCAGAAAATACTTTTGTACCAGATTGGAGATCTGAACTAATTTTTCATTAGTCCAAATTTAATTTTAATTGATATTATGATTTAGCAGTTTATTTTAGCTCTCAATATTAGATTATTAGATGATCACATAAATTTCTCAATTCATTTAAAAGCAAAATTAATTAATTTATTACCTCTGAGATATGCTGTTGTGCAAATTGGCCCAATAAGTCCCTGAATGACCTTCCAGCTATCACTATCTAGTCAGAATATGAGTATTGTCCAGTGTTAGCTGATTCTACTAACACTAAATTGCATTATTTAGGTAATGCCCTCTAAATTTAACAATTTTCTGGTCTGCTCCCATTAAATATTCTTAGGGATATTTTTTTCTTTTCTTGGTAATAATCATTTTTGTTGAATGCCTTATTAGACTTGCCAGTTTTTTTTTTAGTGCTTCTGTCAGATTGTCCCCTACAGTTCCAAAGGTTTTTTTACATTTAAAAATAACCAAAAATAATATTCAAAACCTCTCTAAACAACATCCCCAACTCGTACTCATACATAGAAATGGGGCACCCACAGTGTGACTGCTACTCGTAGAATGCTTCTCTGAGTTTAATCTACACAGCTGACTCTAACACTGTTGCTTATGAGAAGGAAGTGTGTGTCAAATAAAGTTAGCCAATATAAACAATTAACTTTTAGCAAAGATATTTCCTAAGACAAAACAGAAAAACAGTATCTACAATTCATTCCCCTCATAACCCAGAGATGCACTCCTACAAATATACATTGTATGATTTGTACAATGATGGTAAGATAAACATATCAATTGATTGACAGTAATTTATTAAGTACTGCTATATATGCCAGCTGCTTTGATGAGGACCTCAGATACAAAGAAAGGCAAAAACAGTTCCTGCCCTCAAGGGGTTTACATTATACTGGAACAACCAATGTGGATAAGGCAACTCCAGTACTACAGAGTTGTAAAGTCCTGTTACCCCTCATGCAGTTCCACTTATATCCAAGTCTTGACTACCAGAGCTGGCTTTTTCATGAGTTTGAAGCCAACTTTTTATCTGCTGCTCAGGATCATGCTCCTTAAAGCTGCTTCAGTTTCAAGTGAATGTCTCTCTATATCTATCTCTGGAGTGTGTGCCTCCTCAACTGATTCACAAAGTCTTCTCAACAGAAACTCCAACTGCTAAATGGAGATTACCTCTGGGCAAGTAGCTGGGCTGCTATTGTGGCATGACTGACAGTGATTGAGGATGAGGGGTAAGAGAAGAAAGAAATTATCTCCTATAACCCTGCCAAGGTCTATTCCACAGGTCAGCTCCAGGCCTCTACCATGTGAAGTTACTGAAGTTGTTAAGGGTCTGTTTCTTTAGCTTCCTGCAAAGTCATATCCAACGTTTGTTTATTTGATGATGTCAGTCTTTTTTTTCCCAGCCAAAAACAAGGCTTATTAGAACATCTGTCATATTGGGCAGACTCTTAAGGAGTCTGAACATGAGTAAGCTATTGGCTAGATTATAAGAATCTGACCAGTGGGCTAGATTATAAAAATCCCAGCAGTAGCTAGATTTTAGGAACCTGAGATGTGGATATGTTATAAGAATCTAAGCAGTGGCTAGATTTTAGGAATCTGAGCATCTTAATGGAGACAAGATGGACCTTATATACAGAAAGCCTGTGGGAGCGATCTAGGATTGGCCAAGTAGTCTATGAGCTAATGGACCATAGATGGGACCAACGGTGGGAAGTGGCCTGGGGCCATAAGGAGACAAGACAATGGAGAGGAGATTGGGTATAGCCACAATTAAAGTCCAGTTGATGGGATTATAGCCTCAGGGGAACTCCAGAGATTTGGCCATGTGGGAAAATCCAGGGTTTTTCCTTTCTGAGGCCCAGAACTCAACCCCATCATCCCTGCCTCAAACAAATGGGACCCAAATTCTTTTGGAGTAAGGGGGAAGGTCTTGGCTTCTGAAACTGCTTCCTGGCAAAGGGCATAGAGCTGTCCCTGACTCAAGGGGGTCCCAAAGAGGAGGCTGACTGGAACCAAGCACAGGCTGCATCCAGGGAACGATGTAGGGACATTGGCTGGTACTGGTTGTTTGCTACCAACTGTAGGTGAATGGCCCATAGTCTGGAAGACATAAATCTGACAGAAAAAAAAAAAAAACTTCAGGGCCCATATATGAAACAGGGACTAGAGATTTAGGGCCCAGATGAGAGGATAAAACATGCTTAGCTTTGTTTGGATTCAGATAATTCAGTTTTCCAACCATGCAGTATCAACTCCACCTCATAGTCAGACTCAGGAATAGCCAGGTGGGTAACATTCCCTTTCAAGGGAACATAATGGGGAAACTGAGCCAGGAGGATTCCATCTTAGACTGAGGCTAAAATTGTCCTCTCAGCTTTTCCCAATGCTGACTTCCCACCAGTATCACCTTCTCTGAGTAGCTTGTGGCATTTCTCTCAAATGGCGGATTACTGATTGTCAATGCATTGACCCATCAGAAAACTCAAAATAAAATCCTATGAGCTTTTACCTGAAACAGCAAGTTTTACTAATTACAGCTTAGGAAAAACTTTTCCAGGATTTGCATCTCAAACTTAAATTTTTCCTGGTGTAAAAAGCCAATCATTAGAGATTTCTATACACTTGCAAATTCTCAGCAAGCCATACACAACCCAAACAAGCTTTTTGGCTAGTTTACACATTAAAACAATAATCAACAATAGCTAATTCACTTTAGCGGTAACCAAATCATGAAAAGTTGCTTGACATAACTGATACAGAAAGTTCGCCAATTTGAAACTGAAAACAAACCCATTATCAATCAGATGACTTCAGTTTTGTTCCAAATTACTTTACACAGATAATCAATATCTCATCATTAACAGTTAAAACTACAAATTTAAAAGTGTGTGCTTGCCCAAGTTTGGAGGCTAGCTTCATTACCTTGAGCAGGATGTGCTTAACCTGGGTGATGCTTCCAGTCAAAGGTTGCCCTAGGGCCCAAGGCCATTGCCAGAAGGGCCCACACCATAGCTCCTGCCCCTCCCCCTCATTCCTTTCCCAGGTGGGGGAGGGCGAAATCAAAGGTGAGGGGTAAAGGGTGAAACTCTCTTCTCCTATGAGAGGGGTTAACAGATACCCTCTTGACTCAAGGGAAGGGAGTGACCAGGTTGTACACGTGTTTCAAAACTCCTTAATAATCAATCACAAAACCTCCAGCATCTGCCAAGATATTTTTAGCTGTTCTAACTTTCCCCTGTAACCTCCATGAAGGAGAATTCAGGGGTGTGGAGGGAAGGGAGTAAATAAGTCTCAGGGAACCAAAAAAGCAACAGCAGTTTTGCCCAATTCCCTAGGGCCCAGGGAATTAACAGAATTGAGCATACACTTCCTGATAGGGTGTCAGTACTTTTCCTCTATGCTGCAGAATATGTACCCAAGTCCATGGCCTCGAACCGACCCAGGGGACCGAGAGCCTGAGAGCATTGGGCTGAGTGTGAGACAGCCTCATAACAGTCTGCCAGAAAAGCACCTCCAAGCCTTGGTGCTTGGAGAGTGACCCCAACTGCAGAGCAAAAAGGAGGGGAGGGGGGAGGCTTACATACCTTCCAGTCTTGGTTGGAGAAGAACTTGGGGGTAAGCAGTTTCCCCCTATACGGGTCCTGCCCTAAGGAATTTGACCCAAGCCTTCTTTCAGCCAAAGACAAGATTTATTAGAACATCCTTCATATTGGGCAGACTCTTAAGGAGTCTGAACATTAGTAAGCTATTGGCTAGATTATAAAAATCTAAGCAGTGGCTAGATTTTAGGAATTTGAGCCTGATGTCGGTCTTTTAATTCCATCAGAGAAAGTTACTTATACATTATAAAAGAACCACTTTCGACCCACACAATTATTATTGCAATGAAAAAAATCACTGCAAAGCAAAAAAAAAAATTGAATAAACTGGACCTAGAATTTTAAAAACAATACCTAAGTTCACTTAACTAACTCTCCTATGGGGACTACTTAACAAATGCTTTCTGCTGTTGCTACTGACCTTGTAGTCTCTCTGTTGAGCTTGATATTGGACAACTTTACTTAAAATTGACCATATCCTTGATTTAATGGCCATTCTAGAAATTTATCTGTATGTGTGTGTGTGTGCATATACATACATATATATATATATATACATATATATATATATATATGTGTGCATATACATACATATATATATACATATATATGTATATATATATACATATATATGTATACACATGTGTGTATTATATATATAAACACACTATCTTAATTATAAATTCATATACATACAGAAAGAGACAGAGATAGAGAGAGTGAGAGAGGAAGAGAGAGGAGGAGAGGAGAAGAAAAAAGAGCAAGGAGCAAAGAGAGCAGGAAGAGAGAGGAGAGGCAGAGAGAGACAGAGAAAGAAGGAGGGAGGAAGAAAGAGGGAGAGAGAGGGAAAAGAAAAAGAGGGAAAGGTGAGAGGGTGAGAGAAAGAGAGTGAGAGAAAAGGAGCCAGACAGACAAAGAGAGAGAGACACAGAGAGAGACAGATATGGAGAGACACAAAAACACAGAGAGACACACAGAGAGACAGAGAGGTGGGGCTTGTTTCTCTTCAGTCATGGAGTTGTTTATATTACAAATTGAGCATTTGTACAGATAAGTTTCTCAGATGTTTCAGTCCTATACTCAGCTTTTGCTCAATCCTTTGCTTTTTCAGTATATTGACGATTTCTTAAGCAAAAAATATAATCTCAGAAGTTTGGAGACAAACTAAGATATGTTTATGTGTTCTGTCTTTTTCCTCATGTATAGTGGTAAGTGAACTTATGGAGTTCATCACATGATACTTGCTCTTGAGCATCCCTGAAATTTCGGGAAACCCCAGGGAAAGGTACAACTCCTTACTGAAAAATCTTGGCACCTGAAGATGAAGCGATCCCTTTGCTATCCACAGAAGAGAAATATCTATTGATTCAGTGGACCTTTTAAAAGAACGGACTTCCCTCTTGTTTTCACTTCCTCATTTCTTCCAAGCAAAGCAGTCTTTGAACTTTGCTCTGGAGAGGAAATGGTGAAGTTGTAATCCTTTGCTCAACCTTGCTTCACAACAGCTATAAGCAAGGCTATGAAAGCTTCTAACCTTTCATGATGAGTCTAATACTATATCTCAAGCATTCTACTTGCTTGTTATCATTCGTATTCCTTCCTTGAATTTAGTTGACTATATAGAAATTTGCAAATGGACTTGTACAATATTGGAGGCAGCTTTTAGAATCCAAGACATTGTGAGATCCTGGATCCTCTGTCAGTGTGGGAACTGTTCTCTCTACAGCAATTCTTAGAGGAGAAGATAAGCGTTGACTAGATAATGAGCCCAAACCTGACTTGTTAGAAGCCATGAAACAATTCTTTGGATGGTGAAGAGCTTCACAGTGGAATGTCAAATGCCTATTTAGAAGCCCCACAAAATGTTTCATATTTTGATATTTTGAGTATCAATCTCCTAGAATAGTATGTCAGTAGTTGTAAATTTCTACTTATTTAAGGGTTTTGTTTTGTTTCTTTTTTCCCTTTTACTGTAAGATTGTGAGTCTTGCGTCTACTCAGAATTGATTTTGTGTAGTGGAAATGAATAATTGTCCTGCATTAGATCTACATTGTATATTAAGCACTTTAAAAATCCCCCCTTTGGGAAGATCCTAGACATGAGTCATACCTAAGCTTTAGGTAATTTTTCGCTGAGGTCCTCAGGTCAGTTAAAAAACAAGAAGAAGTAATTTAAGAAAGAATCTAAGCCCTCTCATGAGAAGTCAAGTTCCCTCAGGACTAAGTCTAATCTATGTTTGCAGAATCCAGATATGACAGGGGCAGACATGAGCCTAGTAGCAGTTCTTACTCTGATATAGAATAACTAAGAATAACTTAATTTACTTAAAATTTGGGTCAAAATGCATGTTACATAATGGAAACTTTTTTGTGAATTGCTGTGAGGTGTGAGAAAACAAATTTCCTCCAATCATTATGTAGCCTAGCAATAACATTAACCTTGTCTCAGAAATGGAAAACATGAAAAATGCATTGGGTTTTAGTGGAGAAATATTGTTTAAGTCAATAATTTCACTTAACTAGAATCCTTTTATCTTAAAACAATTAACTTGTTCTCTTTTCACTCTCCTTTATCATGATTGCTTCTGATGGCCTGAGGACAATAATTCAACTTTTCACCTGAAATAATAAAGTTATCTTAGAGAATCGTTTTGCCTACTAACTTGGATTTCAGTTAAAATAAAATGGATGGTTTCTTGAATTAATTCATACTATAGTTGAACTGGAAAAACTGAAGTCTCTTCTTATGGTTTTAAAATGTTTCTGCACAAAGTTCAGAGATATACGACGTTAATTCCCAAACCATGGTATTTTCACGCTACTTTTATTTTTTCAAATTTAAATATCCAATTTTAGCAACTGATTAGTACAGGGTAAGCTTAGTCAAAAAAGACATTTTAGGAGAAACTGATAACTTTTTTAAAATCTGAAGGCCATGTTTTTTCCTACAGAATATTAATATTTTAAAGAAGTAATTGGCTGTTGCATAGACACATTGGAATTTACTGCTTAAAATGGAAACAGGATCTACCATGTTTCATAAAAGTAGGAAAATAGCATGTACATTCTATCATCTTTATAAAACATTATATAAAAGAGGCTAAAAAGAGTTGGTAGAAATCACAAATTTGCTAGATTAAATCAATTCTTTTTAACATTTTTTTATCATGTACAACTTTGGCAGTCTCATGACAACTATAGACTGCTTTTTAGAAAAATGTTTTTACACACAAAATAATGATATTTATATACATATATGTATGTATATATGGGATTACAAAGAAAATAAAGTATTATTGCAATAGTTATATGTTATATGTATCATAGATAACATATTTTTTATGATCTATTGAAATAAGGCTTCTGAATCACATAAGTACATAGAACCCTTGAATGTCTGTGTGTGTGTGTGTATGTGTGTGTGTGTGTCTATAAACTTATAGATCCGTGGAAGCTTAAAACAATGATAGATGAAGAGAATAAAAGATCCTATTGTGCTTATTGTTCTCTGTAAAAGAGTATTTGATTTGACATAACAAAATGGCATCTTAAAATATTTCTTCAAACAAATTCATTTCTTAGTTATATACAAAATTGCAAAGTCTGTTTAATTCTTAAAATAATTGAATCCCATTTTCCTTGATATATGTCCTTTAGACTCACCATTTATAATTTGATGTAATATATTCTGATTATATTCTGATAATTGGAGAATTTTGAGTTCAAAGATTAATTTAACAGATTGATATATCTTATAAAAAGCAAATTATTAATATAGAAATCAGTATGATTAACATATGGTAATCTATTTGACACCATACTTTAGGATTAAGGTCATTACCATAATCTTAGTTTGTACATTTCATTCTATGACATATCCAAATTGAAAAGATCTTCATTTCTTGGTTTTGCCGTCTCCTGTTTAAGGTCCCAGTCTTATTAGAGAGTAGTACAGAATTGTTCTTTAAATCAATTGAATTCTTACAAAATAATGATTTATTTTAATCTGAATGGCATATTCTCAAATTCTGATCAATACAATTATCACTTATGATGCCAAGAATTTATGAGGAAGAATGACACTCATATACTCACAAGGCAGAATGAGGCACACATTTTTGGACAAGGCCAGTGTGGAAATGATTTGTCTTATTAATATGCAAGATGAGAAGGCAACTAACTCTCATTTTGGACAATCATCTTCCATCAAAATTGACTTATAGAAAAGGTTTGAGGTTAAACTGGGAAAATTAAAAATCAATTGAACAATGTGATAATTCATGTTCCTGAAAAAAAAACACTATAATAAGTGTATCACTTTTTTATGAAGTTGAATAAACAATTTTTGTGGTTATCTCCTACAAGGGGAAGTCAAAGAGAATGAGTTAAGGAATTGGTGTAAAGGAAATTTAGACATGGAAAGGCAAGCCCATTGAGCCTGAGGGAGATGTGCCTGAGTATTAGATCCAGAGTCAGTCAGTAAGCATTTATTAAGCACTTATTATATGTTAGGTACTGGGCTAAGTGATAAGGATAGAAAGAAAGGAGGGGGAGGGTGAAGTGCTGTCCTAAAAGAATGCATAATTGAAATTACCCATTCTGTAAATAACTTTGCTCTCTACCTCTTGTTTATTCATAAATTATTCACCTATCCATGTCTGATAAGTAATATGTTTCATGTTCTTCTAATTTTCTTATATCTCTCTCTTCATATATGGGTCATGTTTCCATTTTGACCTTATCTTGGTAAATAGTATAAGATATTGCTCCATGCCTAGTTACTACCATACTGCTTTCCAGTTTTCCCAACAATTTGTACCAAATAATGAATTATTTTCCCAAAATCTTGTCTTTACGTTTGTCCAATATAAGGTTATTATATTTATTTGCTGATATAAATTATATTGTCTACTCTGTTCTATTGATTTCCTTTTCTATTTCCTACCCAGTATCAGAGAGTTTTGATAATTGTTTAAGATCTGGTACTTGTAAACCTCCTTCCTTTATATGTTTTCATTAGTTCCTTTGATATTCTTGACTTTTTGTTTTTTCAAATGAATTTTGTAATTTTTTCTAATTCAGGAAAAAATTTTTGGTAATTTAATTGGGATGGTTTTAGATATATAAATTATTTTAGCTAAAATTGTCATTTTTATTATATTAATCCTGCCTACCCATGAATAATTTATATTTCTCCAATTATTTAAATCTGATTTTATTTGTTTAAAGAGTTTTATTAAAATAATTTGTTTATATAGTTCCTGGGTTTATTTTGGCAGGTGAGTTCCTAAGTATTTTATACTGTCTAGAGTTATTTTACACGAAGTATCTTTTACTATCTCTTCTTGCAGGGTTTTGTCTGTGATATATAGGAAAGAAAAAAAAAGGACTGTGTATATTCTAATAAGAGAGCTATGTAAATGACTGGGTATGTGGAATTCATATTCAGAATAGATGAAGCCAGGAGCTGAACCAAAGAGCTAAACACAAGAAATGTGATTCTATGGGTTTAAAGATAGAATAATGAACCAGAATCTTATACTCTATACCAAGATAAAGTCAAAATGGATACATGATTTAGATATAAAGATTGATACTATGAGCAAACTAGAAGAGCAAGGAATAGTTTACCTTTCAGATGTATGGAGAAAGGAAGAATTTATGACCAAACAAGAGATAGAGAACATTACAAAATGCAAAATGGAGAATGTTGATTATATTAAATTGAAAAGTTTTTGCACAAATAAAGCCAATGCATCCAAGATTAGGAGGGAAACAGAAAGTTGGGAAATAATTTTTACAACCAGTGTCTCTGATAAAGGTCTCATTTCTAAACTATATAGAGAACTGAGTCAGATTTGTAAGAATACAAGTCATTCCCCAATAGATAAATGGTCAAAGGATACGAACAGGCAGTTCTCAGAGGAAGAAACTAAAGTTATCTATAGTCTTATGAAAAAATGTTCTAAATCACTATTGATTAGAGAAATGCAAATCAAAATGACTCTGAGGTACCACATCACAGCCATTAGATTGGCTAACGTGACAAAACAGGACAATGATAAATGTTGGAGAAGATGTGGGAAAATTGGAACACTAATACATTGTTGATGGAGTTGTGAAATGATCCAACCATTTTGAAGAGCAATTTCGAGCTAGGCCAAAGGGCTATAAAATTGTGCATACCCTTTCACTCAGCAATATCACTTGTAGGGTCTGTCTGTATCCCAAAGAGATCATAAAAATGGGAAAAGGACCCACATGTACAAAAATATTTATAGCAGCCCTTTCTGTGGCGGCAAAGAATTGGAAACTGAGGAGATGCCCATCAATTGGGAAATGGCTGAACAAGTTGCGGTATATGAATGTAATGGAATACCATTGTGCTATAAAAAATGATGAGCAGTCAGACTTCAAAAAAACTTGGAAAGACTTACATGAACTCATGCAGAGTGAAATGATCAGAACCAGGAGAAAATTGTACACAGTAACAGCTATATTATAGCATGACTGACTTTGATAGACTTAGCTCTTCAAGGCAATGTAAGCATCTAAAACAACTCCAAAAGATTCATGATGGAAATTGCTATCCACACACATACATAAAGAAATATGGAATCTGAATGCAGAGGGAAGCACACTATTTGCTCTCCTTTTCCTTCATTCTTGTGGTTCCTCCCATTAGTTCTAATTGTTCTTTACATCATGACTAATGGGAAAATATGCTTAACATGAATGTATGCGTAGAGCCTATATTAGATTGTATGCCATCTCGGGGAAGGGGGAGAAAATTTAAAATTCAAAATATTATGGAAGTGATTGTTAAAAACTAAAAAAAAATAAATTTAATTTAAAAATTGGTAACAGTAAAAAAAAATAATGCTGGTGGCCAATTTTGACATTTGTCATTTCCTATCTGTTCCTAAATGCACAGATTGTGCTTGCTCACCAGTGCCTCTGCAATCCTTCATTGAATGAATGAGCAAATTTATTTTAATGAATTGAATGTAAAGTTCTGAGATGCCAAAACAATAGCAGTGAGACAAGTTCTTACATATGTATCTTAATACAAAAAAGTCAATACTTTCATCAGTGTGGATATTCTGAAACATATCTCAACTATTCTACACTGGGGTAATTGGTTTTCTTGTTTTGCTAAGGTTAAAGAAATTCATTCTTCAATGGTGAAGACCTTTAAATTTAGCTACTTATCTAGGTTAGTTTTGGATGATAGAGTTCATCATGAGATCTGCACTCAGAACCTAAGTGAAAAGAGAGGCTCCTTACTGGAACGTTGGCCACCAGGTGTTAAAAGTTTTGGATCTTTTCGACTAATAAATTCATAGGCAGTGTGATTTGCCAAGGTAAAGGACATGCCCACACAAATGCAATCATGCAGCTTTTAAAGATTTAAGTAAAAAAATACATTTTCCTCTGAAATATATATTATTATACAAAATTTATATTATTTACAAATTTAAGCTTTTTTCACTAATAGATATATTATCTTGCATTTTTGAGGGGAGAGGTGGGAGGTAATTTATACTTCCATGGAGAAAGCAGACAGGCCAGCAATGGAAATAAAAAGGAACAGGCTTTTGTTCTATCCATCTTTTCTACTCAAAGGAAGGACGGAACAAAAGCCTGTTCATTTTTCACTGAATAAAATAATCAGGGAGAGTTATAGAAAGAATAAAGGAAAGATATTGCTAGACAAAGGATATACAATGGCACCAGCCATCGGAAGTAAGAGAATACATCTTGATCACAGTCATAATAGAGGTAAGGATATAACTATGTGTCAGTCAGTGAAAGGGTATCAACAGGCCTTGAGTGTATTGAGCATAGGGCCCTAGTAGGAGTAGAAAGGTATTCAATACTCTTTTACTAACCTACCCTGTGGATATAAAACCTAAGTGATGTCAGGATGTATTCATTTCTACTGTTGTTTGGGAAAACCTGGCATCAATCCTTCACATTATAGTATAGAATGTAGACAAGGGTGTGGACTTTTCTCGGGAGGAATAGGCCATGACTTGGGGATGCCTGGCTTTTTTCCCTAATTTTAATATCACAGACAGGGAGGTGTTGAGTACCAGCTGATGAAGCTCCCATTATAGCCTAGAATAGTGAAGTTTCCAGATATGGAAGTTTCAAGAAAAGCTGGGGTGGAAGAGAGGAAGTGGACCTACCAGGCAGGAAGATATGTCTGGATTAGAGATAGCTTGTCCCCAAGGATCCTTATGAAAAAGTTTACCCATTTGTTAACCTGGTTTACTCATCTGCAAAGGAGAAAAAACAGAATTTAAGGTGGTAATGACATAAAATAAATTACTAAACAAAATTAGCTTATTCAGTGCAACTTTCCTGAAACTAATACCACAGTAAAGGAAGGTAAATGGGAAAGTACTTGTACTGTTCATCTGCAAATACAGCACATCTTAAGGTGTGGATTTGAACTTTAAAAAAAATCAATAAAGAATATAGAATAGTATTCTCAAAATTAAATCCTACCTGCAAGACTCTAGGAAAATAATTTTAACGTGGCTTCCAGACACTAATTAGGACCCAGTAAAATTTACCCACATAATTACTATTGAACTGACCCTTTCTTATTCATCTTGTTTCTCTCCACTTTTGATTAATGGGTCCTTCATGATGGTAATAGACTTTCTACACCAGTACTTAGCTGTTGAAGTGTCTCCCTTCTTCAAGTACCAACATAGATAACATCACCAATAATGTCACCTATATGGAACTTTTCCCTGATTTCCCCAGATGTAAAATGGTCCTCATAAACTTCCTCTTATTAATCCATAAACTCCGTAAGGGTTGGGACTGTACTATTTCTTCTTCAAATCCAAATGCCTAGAAAAGTGTCTTTTCTAAAAGTATGTAGCAAGGGCTTAATAAATGAACCAAATTGAATTCCTTTTTGTGAGCAAACAATTCTGCTAATATATTGTGTCTATTGTGAATCTAAAACCAATGGAGAAAAATAGAAATATATATATATATATATATAGTCCCTACTTTGAAGGAGTTTGTATTCTAGTTGAAAATACAGCTGTACATAAGAAACAATTACAAAAAGAAAATATTATATAGGTGCCATATTATGTTGCATCTATAAAGCTAGGAAAATTAGAATGGATTGTTGGTCATAGAGAGAAGAATCAGAGAGTACTTAATTCATGAAGGAGGAGTGAATTATGCCAGATCTTAAAAGGGAAAAAAATCAACTTTGGACCTTTAGATTCATTGATAGAAGGGAGTCCTGATATAAAATTCCCTCTAAATGCAGATCAGTAGCTCTTCTGTACCTTAGAAAGGTCCCTATAGCACTAAGAGACAGGTCTTCTGATCTCTAAAGTCGGTCTTCTATTAGCTATGCCACACTTGGCCTCTACTTTTTAAAAAAAAAATTCTCCTGTTAGTACCCTATTTGAGCTCTCGTCACTTCAACTCTGGATTTGTGCAACATCCCCATAGTTACCATCTCCACCTCTGTTCTATCTCCTCTCTAATCCATCCTACCCATCACTGCCAGACTAATCTTCTCTTTCATTGTACTATTCTCCTATTCTGAAACCTCTAATAACTATTATCTTCCAAAATCAAGTCCAAACACCTCTGCCAGGATTTCATGTTTCTGCAGAATATTTTCCTCACCTTAACAATACAACTTTATTCCAAAGTCTTTCACAATACAGACTTGTTCTTTTAGTCTGGAATGTGCCAACATACCCTCCCCATTGTTTACAAACCACAATACTTATGTGCTCCACATAGTATAGTGTTTATTTTTTTCTTTCATTTATGTTTAGTTTTATCTCTAACTAAGATTATATGTTCTTTGGGACTATATCTTATACTTCCTTTGTATCCATCAAAATTGACTAGTATAAAGCTGGATACAGTAGATATTCACTAAACATCTATGGGTCGATAGCTTACCATGCTATCTTGTATGTTCATTTGTAGCATAACACAATTCATAATTTATTTCATTTGTGTGGGTACGTCAATATGCCTATTTTAGAATATGTTGTTGGTGAGACAGAAAAACAATCTAACAATCCCAGCCTATGGTAATTTATTTAGGGTTTTTTTGGTAGTCATCTACATTTTTAATTCAAATAATCACATTATTTTCATTCCATGGTAAACAGATATTTGATATTATGGAGAACTCTAAATCAATATGATTGTGTTGAAACAAATTTGATCACATATTATGTATGTGTTAGCATTACTCGGTGGGGGAAAAGCAATTAGCAAATTCATGTGATATCCTTCATCTAAAACAATTTCAAAGAGCAAACATTATTTTTTTCAGTCCTACTTTTCCTTCAATCAGTTCTGTGAAATTGTGTGCTCTTCCTGTAAAAAGAGAGACATATGAAACCAAA
This sequence comes from Phascolarctos cinereus, assembly GCF_003287225.1. Classification (NCBI taxonomy): domain Eukaryota; kingdom Metazoa; phylum Chordata; class Mammalia; order Diprotodontia; family Phascolarctidae; genus Phascolarctos; species Phascolarctos cinereus. The sequence continues at coordinate 342,394,694 of NW_027555958.1, forward strand.
ACATCTTTCTCAAATCCAACCACGCTTCTATCTATTAATGACCACTAACGGGCTATTATCCAAACTCAATCTATTAAACCAACAGTTTATTTTTATCTAATGTGTAAAAGGGATAATTTGCTAAAATTTATTATTATACTCTTCATAAAAAAACAAAGATGAGAAAAAGTACCTTCAATCCTGTAACTGACACTGACATACAAATAAAATTCCTCTCAATAACATTATTCCTACTAAATCAGTTAGGGGTATTGAGAAATATAGACAGCCATCATTTTTTCAGGGCAGCACAAAAAAGTGTGGATTATTTCATGCCATGGTCAATTAAATATGATTCCATTCTACATGATTTATTAACAGTTCCAGTTTTAGTACAACTGTGAATTTGTAAATATAGAAATTGATGATTATACAATTAGTTTTCAGTAGATTCTATTGAACATATGACAGTTGTAATATTAACAGATTCAAGGGGCTACAATATAAAGTATTCTAGAATATCAATGAGGTATGGGTTGAGGAAAACGGTTAAAGATTCATAAACTGACTATTAAATATCTTTCCTTTTTGAGTCACCTTCCCTGATCATCTTCTGAATGAGTTGCAATCAATAATAAAATGGTCAAAAGTAGAGCAAAACTGAGAAGACAAGAAAACTTCATAGACTCAATTAATTGGCCACCAAATTATTTATCCCAAGCTTTTCCAATAAGTCGCCACATAGCTGGAAAAAAGACAAATAAACAAACAAAAAGTTTTTCTTCCAGGAGTTTTTGCCAAAGTCAGAAAGGCTAGTAATGCCTAAAAATAAAAATAGGTTTTTAATGTGACATACTTGACCCAAAAGCAAAGACCCATAGAGTAAAATGAGATGCCCCAGGGTGGGAGCATTGGAAGCAGTGGATGATTGTAACTGGACTGGCAGATGAAGGACTGATCCATAGAGAATGCATGGACTCATCCTTCCTATTAAGTTACTCATAGCAAATACAGATATACCCTCCCTTTTTCTAATCTAAAACATAATGGCTTTTTAAGCCTATTTTTTGCTCGTGTGTAACTGAGCAGCTGGTAATATCTGAGGATGAAGAGATGATTAAATGGCCACTGGGTCAGAAGAAAGTAAATGACACCACACACGAATATTTTCTACTATTATCGGAGTATTGCTCTTTAGCTGGAAGAAACCTCAGAGACCCTATAATCCAATGTCTTTATTTTACAGATGAAGAAACTGAGGTAGATTGAAATTAAGTGACTTGCTCATGGTCACACAGGTAGTAAGTTGTTGACAATATTGTCCTCTTCAGAATTCCTGACTTGATCTTCACTGTTACCATAATAAGAATCTATTGCAAGTTTCTTTTTGCTCATGGTGTTTGCTTATTTCCTGGCCTTTAAAGAGATTGAGCTCTCCTGCTGGGGAGCAGAGGACACAGACCCAAGCTTCTTGTGTTGGGAGCCTAGGGCCTGGTCACTGGTTTTGTGTGCTGGGGCCTGTGATGTTGGCAGCTGGAGGCTGTAGGGTTCTGGCAGCTAACCTGGCGTTGGGCTGCAATTAGCAACGCTGGAATTCTAGAGGTAGGATTGTGTAGTGTGGCCCCTGGAGATTTACTGCTCACCTGGGCCTTTTACTTTCTTCAGCTTCTTTCAGATGGATATGGCAGGATGTTTATCTACCTGGGGCCCCTTGGAACTTCCTTTAGTTTTGCTGAGGTACTGGGAGAGCTGGTTGCTGTAGAATGTGGAGCCACCTGGCGGTTTTCCAACCTGGTTTCCACCATTTCCAACACTCTCACTGAGGCACTCAGGGGTCCAGGTGTTTGCCTGTTCTATCACCTGGGTTTCAGGATCTCTTCCTGGTATGCTGAGGTGCGGCTTTCTGCTAGCTTGCTGGGGCACCTCCCATTCTGTACTGCTCCCCTTCCCCCAGGGCAGGAGGGGCCTTTCCTGTTAATCCCTCAAGCTACCTAGGCTAGTGGACTGCTACACCCCATCTTTCTTCTGGTTCATCTATTCCAGGGTTTTTCCTGGGGTGATATTTTCTGGGCTTTCAGAAGTTAATAAGGGAGGGTAAAAGAGACTTAACTTTTTACTCTGCCATCTCGGCTCCCCTAATAAGTTATTAAAGGAAATATTCCAATGCAAGTTGTCTGATGCCCTAGCAAGTGCTCTTTCCTGTATCATGATGGCTCAGTATAACTGCTAATAGAATTAGATACTCTCTGGACCTGTATATAACATAGTAAACCTGTTCAGTATCTGGGGAGGTAGGATTCATGAATCTCTGGTATAATGCTTTTCAGGCCATAGCAAGGGAAATGGAAATCACTGATGCTTCAGAGGAGAGGCTGGATTTGGATTGTGTATTCACAGAGTTTCCCACCTCTCAGTCAGTCCTCTTAGTTGGTATGGGGAGAGTTTAGAGTCTCTTTTGCTTGACACGAGCATACTTCAATGAAATAGATGAAGGCCACATGTTTTAAAGAAAGTTTTTGTATTCCTTATCATTTTCCCATCTCTGATATCATAGATAAAAAATGCTTCAGATTGTAAAAGAACAGAGATTTTTAACTTTTTTGTGTTTCATGGACACCAGTGATAGTCTGGAGAAGCCAAGGAAACTCTCCCCAGGATAACATTTTTAAAATGGATAACATAAAATAATAGGACTACGAAGGCAATCAGACATACTGAAATACAGTCATTTTTTTTTAAAGTAACCGCACCCTGGGCTAAAAACCTCTGGTAAAAGGGAAGCTTCAAGTGTAACACTATGAGACACAGAAGGTGACAGAAAATCCAGGAGGAAGAGATATGTTCAGAGTAAAAAAATAAGCTTCAAATGAGCTTTATGGGTCTCAGCCTCCACCTCTGTCCCCTCCCCACCCTCCAAGAGAGGCTTGGGTTTTTGTTTGTTTCTTTTGCTGACTTTGTTGTTGTTGTTGTTGTTTATTTATTTTACTATTTTATTGAAAATGGACTGTTGTTATTCAGACGTAATGACTGTGTGAGTGTCTATGAAAAGATAAAATTACTTTCTGAAGATAAACGTAACCTGTGTCTTCACCTAAAAAGTTAAATTAGAGCCTCAAGGGAACATTCAAGAAGAAAGAAATTAATCTGACTCATGCTTATTATAAATTTTCTTTTAATTATCATTTGGAATTTATTTACTGACACTTGAACATGGAGAAAACAATTAGCAAGTCACAGATGACCACTGCATCTGGGTTTTGAGTGAATAGGGAACATGAAAATGCCCAGCCCCAATCCTAATATGAGATAACTTAAGGACTATGTGGCAATAGGTCAAAAACAGCAGTTGCTTTTAATTGTCAATCACTCCACTAGGTCAACTTCAGTACAAAAATTTCCATACCACAACAGTGGGGTCAGATGTGTAACATGTCCCTGAGAAGCAGTACATAGCTGTCCAGCTTACATGTTTGCATCTAGGAGAGTAATTCTATCACTAAACCACACATGCTTACCTCCCGAAACAATCATTGCTAGAAAGGATTTGACACAGCTTGTGGGAGTGATTCTGATGATTGCAAGTGAAGTTAACTTCTGTGAATAAATGCATGCCAGGAAATGCATGTTGTGAAGTGAGTGGCCTATAAGTGAGCAAGGAAGCCTCTTGCATACAGTTTATTTCTACAAATTGCAAAAGGTCTCTGAGGGCTATTGTCATTTCCTCATACTTATACTAGGTGCATTAACCCAAATCAGAGCAGACAGGCTGAAGTGGGAAAAACAGGAATTGCCTTTTCCCTTAAGTAAAATGACCTAAACCTTCTGCCAGGGAAAATGAAGGGAAATACATCAAGGGGTTATTAGTCAACAGTAGTAGAGTATAGGAAGTGCAGAAACACATGTCTAATGTTTATTTGGGGCATTACTTGGGAATAAAGAAATCCCCCTTGAATGACTAATGCTTGATAATTTATAACCTTCCTGCATTGTGAAAGTATGAAGAAAGGCTCTTAAAAATTGACCAAAATATTGTGGGTACAGTTGTAGGAATTCATTAATGGGATGCAATATTGTAAACTGGTACTGTAAAGTCAAGCTAGCAAGATAATATATGGCCAGAATTTTGAAAGATAATAGGCCAGTTCAGAATGGAGGAAAAAAGGTCAGGCTTTGAAGAAATGCAATGAATTGTATGAGTGAATGAAAAAATAAAGGACTTGTTAAGTGATTACTGTGTGCAAAACAGTCCCATCTCTCAAGGAGCTCATTCTAATAGGGAAGATTACACATAAAGAAGATTTTTGACTGCAAGTTAGGCAGAAAAAATCTCTGGTCATTAGGGTGCAGCGGCAAAGCAGATATTAGTGCCTTACCTTTAATTATTTCCACTAACAAAATGCTATCATTTTCTGATGTTGAACCACTTAAAAGTGCCAAGGAGGAGCAGTTGCCAACCTTCCTCTCCATAGAGGTTGTTTCCTTGGATGATGGCTGAGGGCTCTGGGCTGGAAGCATTGCTTTTAAGTTCAGGGTCTTTAGCTATCTCCATCAGGATCTGAAGGGAAATACTGGTCAACCTGGTGGTAATCTGAGTTGCCTGGAACATGTTACTTCATCTCTTCTTGCTGCCACCACTGGCTTATTTATTCTATTTGAACAATGATTATTCGTGAAAATTTTCTAAGAGCACTCCAAGTGGATTAGTTCTATAAGAATGTAAGGACCATCAGTAGAAGTATTTAGACTAGACTAGTATGGAAAGAACAGCATTTAATCACATGAATGAATCAGTTTGCTATTTCGATAACTTGAAACTTGATAACTCTGATAACTTGATAAATTTTTGAAAGTACTCATGAAGCAACTTTACAAATTTGTAACAATTAAGCATATTGAAAAAGATAGGCCACCTAAGCATGCCTTTAGATGATATTTGGCCCATGTAGTTTAGTCAGAAAATAATTTATTTTAAAAATTGCTGTTATATTCAACCCAATGATAAATGCCAAGTGTGATTATTAAAACACCTGTGTACAGAATCATAAGCTGCACATGGATGACAATTTTGATATTTCTCTCAGTTGTCTAGTTTGAGACATCCAAAAAGGCCATTAGTGATGTGTGTGAATGCGTGTGTGTGCATGTGTGTGTGTGTGTGTGTGTGTGCGTGTGTGTGTGTGTGTGTGTGTGTGTGAGAGAGAGAGAGAGAGACAGACAGAGAGAGAGAGAGACAGAGAGAGAGAATATGTGTGAGTGAGTCTGTGAGAGCCTATGGATCCCTTCTCAGAACACTGTTTTAAAATGCCTAAAATAAAACAGAGTTTTACAAAGGCAACCATTTATATTAAAATAAAGATTGTTTTCTAAATTCAGGGATCCACTGGACATTATCCATGGACTCTTGATATAGAAAAAGAAGCAAAGAGGTACCAGGACTGAGCCTTGTGGGACCCAGTTAATGAATCATCAGATAGATTAGGGAAGAACAGGAGAGGACAACCTCACAGAAACCTAGAGGAGAGATGATCAAGGAGAGGATAATGATAAACAGTGTCAAAAGTTATAAAGAGTTAAAGAAGAATGAGGACTGAGCAAAGGTCATTAGATTAGATAATTAAGAGATCATTTGTGAGTCTGGAGAGAGAAGTGTTAGTTGAATGATTGCAGAGGGTTTAGACTCAAATGAGAAGAGAAGTGAAACAGAAAGTGTACATTTTGTTTTCCTTGAGGAGTTTAGTTGAAACAGAGAAAGAGAGATACAGGATAGCAATTACTGGGGTTGGTTGGATTAAGTATGTTTTTAAGGTTGGGTAAAGCATGTTTGTATTTGTAGACAACATGGAAAGAGCAAACAGAGACTGAAGATTAGAGAGAGTGAGGTTGATAGAGGAGGCAGTTTGCTGAAGAAGATACAAAGGGTAGAATCAATGGTACATAGAGGGGTTTGCTTTGTAAAGAAAGGATATCACTTCTTATAAAACTGGTGAAGGAGGAGACAGTAAGGATAACTTTTGAAATACTGCAAGAGTAGGAGGGTAATGCCCTCTGTTTTTCCAGTGAAAGATAAGGTGGGCTTTTCAACTGATAATGTACAAGGAGGAGGTACCAAGGGAAGTTTGAGAAAGGATGAAAGTACTTATAATAGCCCCATGTGATGACACCTATTAGGAGGCTATTTAAATAGTCCAGTTCAGTGACAATGTGCTCTGTATTAGGAAGATAGCATGTAACAGAGAAAGAAAGACAAAAAGATGGAATTGATAAGAGTTGATTGAGTTGATAAAAGTAATTGAGTTGAAATGTGAGATGAAAAAGAGGAAGAATCTAAGAGAACCCCAAAATAATAAAGACAATCTGGGTTGCCTGTTCTTCCAAGATGACAAAGGTGACAGGTGAAAGGTGTCAGGCAGAAATTTATATTAACTACATCTTTGATCTGAAGGAGAGGGTGTATGATCTAGGTGCTATCATTTGGGGAGGAGAATACCTACTGAAAAGTCAGCCCTTAAAGAGAGTGGTAATTAAGCAATAGTACTTACATGTACTGGGGCCCTGGAATGGAGGCTGACATTTATTTGAAATGAGCGAACTACTATTTTACTAGACACAGAATACTGAGCAGAAGAGTTTGTAGACACGATATGGAAAATGCCAGCGTAGTCATGGTAGTATGAGATAGTATAGAAATTCTACCCTTATGTTTAAATGTTTGATGGCTCTCCATGGCTAGATAGCAAATGGTATATCTCACTATGTGTTACTTCAAGAGATCATATTGTGTGCCTATCACTGGCAATGTTAGTCTGGGACCTTGAAAGTAAAATGCACATTGGAGCCGGTTATTACTCAGGGAGAAAAGTAGGGATGAAATAAGTTGCCCTAAGGCTTGGTTTTTTGAAATATCCCTAGCTTACCTTCATGGAAGCCTCTGGGGGGGAAAAGGCCTTTGGATTTTAATAAAATAATGTGTATTTGATTATTATTAACTTTTTTTCAAATATTTCCCTGTAATGAAACATGTATACTATTCTATGTAACGACCGATGATCTTTTATTACTGTGTTTACCAATGAGGTAATAATTCCCAACTAAATGACAAAATGAATAAGTCAAATTCCTTTAAGGAACTCATCATTCATTTTTTATCAAATATCCATGCAAATGTCAATTAAATTACAGAAATAAATATGGAGCATAGGGGAAAAAAAGTGACTGTGATTAAGTACAGGATAGTTCGATCACTTACTAGGAATGACATTTCCTAGTCATTTCCCTGGGAGAATGCCAAGAGTTTACCTTGGATTGAGAGAACACTATATAATGAGACTAGTAGAGTTTAAATAAAGATTCCTTTATTTGTAGCAACATTCCTGATCCAGCATCAATATAATATATCCTTTGAGGGTTGTTGTTGTTTTTCCCTAGGTGGTATGATGATGTGTCCATACTATTTCACTCTATCTCCCTGGTGACCAATGAAATTCAAGTTGTGTATATATACCAACACTGTGATTTCATTGGTATTTCCATTTCCTGATGAAACAGCTCCCTCTCCCCAAGGCACGTAACCATTTACTTTGCAATTCATAGTTTTAGGGAATTGTCTCAAGCATTGGTAGATCTTGAGACTTGATCGGAATGATATAGCCAGAATGTGTCCAGAGGTCACATAAACCCAGATCTTGTTGAACCTGAGGATAGCTCACAAATGCCTTTCACCTTGTATATGATAGGTGCATAAATTCTCCTTGAATGAATAGATTAATGAATGAGTAAACTTTCTGCACAAATGACTAGGCTTAGTGATGAAATTAATAACAAACTAAGGGAGAAGAATTGTCAGAAATGGGGAAATCTAACAGTTGGTCTTGGCCTTGACCTCATTAACAAGAAATTTAGTAAATTAAACTAATCCATAACCAAGAGAATTAAAGATCATATTCTATGAATGTTTAGGCATCATGGAACATGCTAAGATAGAATAACAAAGTTGGGATGTTCATTAGCCAAGTGGAGAATTTTTAACCCTTGTCATTCCTTAAAATTCTATCTATATTATTTTTGCTTCATATAGTATTTGTATTTTTTTAATTTAATTTCCTTGTGGGAAGAGGTTTTTCATTGTTAGAAGCTGAAATCTCTAGCTTTAGAAACCTAAATTTGAGCTGCAGATGGCTTTTGATAACTGCTTTCCTTAAAAGCCCCCATAAGCTCCAGCTCAAACAAAAAATGCAAATGTTTCTCACCAGTAAATCCCAATTTCTATCTGAAATGCAATTTGCAGAGCTTCATAGAGTTTTGTTTCTTTAAAGATGCGAGCCCTGCTGACTTGGGAAACAATCCAACAGGTCTGACAGAGCTAACAATGATTAAATTGAAACTGCCAGCAAGACATAGTAAGGTTATGCTGTAAGCCATCTCATCCACTGCATACTATCTGATGGCTGTCTCCAGAGTCTTTCTCCACTTTTAAGAAAGTAATTCTACTGCAATCCTCAAGCAAAATTGAAAATGTTTTACTCTTTAGGGAAGTTTTGTGTTTTGTTTTAGGAAACACTTTCTTCAATGGAAGGAATACTGGGCTTGGAGTCAAGGAGTCCTGGCTTTGACATGTAGTACTTACATGATGTTTGCCAGTAATTCCCATCTCTTGGCTTCATTTACTTATTATCAAGTAAGGTGGCTGTGCAAGATGACATCTAGATGTTTTCCAGCTCCAGATATCTGATCCTATAATCCCAACTTCATTAGGATTATGCACAGAATGCAAAGTTGAGCATTTAGAAAAAAAAACAATTGTGAATGATTTTGTACCCCAAACTCTGCAACCTTCAATATCCAAGTAATTAAGGGAAAAGTAGTCTTCTTTGGTTTAAACTCTCCACTTAACTTAGTGGGTGCATAGATATACCCCAGAATTCAAATGTAGTACATAAGACAGTAATTCCCAAACCTCTTAAGATTTCCCAATGTTGGTCTGAGGTGTTCATAATTTAAAAAAATTAATGGCCCTTTAAGTAGTACATAATTGCTAAATCACATGGTAAATAAAAATACATATATCTGTATATGTATACATACACATGTGTTTCTCCCTAGACGGGGAAATGTTTGTTGCATTATGGCTTTGTTTCTTCTGAGATTCAAATCCATCATGTTCATGTGTGCACAAGAATTTAGGTATTCTTTCATCCACTACATCAGATTCTGACCACATTTAAACACAGTGTATTATTATAATTTTTCTATTTGTATCAAATTATTTCCAAATTTTCAGCATTTAAGTACAAAACAGTTCTGAAGGGATGGTCAGATACATGTGAATACTCTCATTTGAGTTCCCTCTAATGCATCAAAGCAGCTTCTTTTTGTTTCTTTTGCCTAGGCAATGGGGTTAAGTGACTTGTCCAGGGTCACACAGCTAGTAAGTGTTAAGTGTCTGAGACCGAATTTGAACTCAGGCCCTCCTGAATCCAGTGCTGGTGCTCTATCCACTGCACCACCTAGTTGCCGCATCAAAGTAGCTTCTTGTTCTCCACTGTTATGCTGTAATTGTACCTCATGAACTGTATGATCATGTGATCAAAATGTTACAAATATTTAACCTCTTGCAGTGTAGAGGTCAAGATATTTACCAACCATGATAGCTGAGAATGCATATTACAAATCATCTTAAAATTATAATTGGCCATCACAAATGTTCCATAGAAACAAAATATATTGCTCCTCAGTACTGCATTAAGGCTGTTTTCCCAATTTAAATGTATTTTCTGCTTGCGTTACTATTCTTTCATCTGGCTAATTTCCAAACAAACTAGTGAAAAATACCGGTCAGTTGTTCAGAAGAGTTACTGAGAGAGGGTAGACATTTTAACAGTGATAGAAGGGAAGAAAGTCAAATCTGAAGAGGCTGTTTCCTCATGAAAATTAGTTTATATAATAACACTTAAAATGAAGCAATAAATGCAATTGAAATTTAAGTACTTTTATCATTTAATACAGTACTTGTTATTAGTAGAAAAGTAAATATATCATAACTTGTCATTTATTTGTATTGAATGGTTAAGTGGCTAAAAAAATAAAAAATCATGAATTTCCATTCACATCAAGAAAGCTTGTATAATTCTCCTACCATTTTCTTCCACATATTTGTGTAAGCAAGCAGTTTCACTTTTTTCTTTTTTTCCTTTTAAATAGTATTTTCTTTTTCCCATAATTACAAATCAAGAAAATATTTAGAATTCATTTTTACAAGATTTTGAGTTCCAAATTTTGCTCCCTCCCTCCTCTCCCCTCTTCTCAAAATGGTAGGCAGTTTGATATAGTTTATACATATGCTATCATGTAAAACATATCTCCATATTCATTATAGTTATGTAAGAAGAAACAGATCAAAAGTTTAAAAAAAAACAAGAAAGAATAGGGTAAGTGAAAAAAAATGCTTCAATTTGCATTCAGAGTCCATCAGTTCTTTATCTGGATATAGATAGCATTTTCCTTCGTGAGTCCTTTGTACTTGTCTTGGATAATGGTGTTGCTGAGAAAAGTTGTCGTTCATACTTAATCATCACATGATGCTGCTGATAATGTGTACAATGTTTTCCTGGTTCTGCTCATTTCACTTTGCACAAGTGTTTGTACAAGTCTTTCCAGGTTTTCCTTTACTCTCTGTACGCTTCTCTGCTTCAAGTGTTTCTTTTAAGCAACATATTTTAGGGTACTGGTTTTTGGTCCACTCTGCTATTCATTTCCATTTTATGGGAGAGTTCATCCCATTCACATTCATCATTATGATTACTGCTTGTGTATTTCCTCCCATACTATTCTTCCTTCTGTTTGTCTTCTCTCTTCTTTCATCCTTTCCTACATCACCAGTGTTTTGCTTCTATCACCTCCTCGATCTATCCTCCCTTCTGTCAGTCCACCTTCCCCCCCACCTTTATTTAATCTCCTCCCCTCCTACTTCCCTGGCAGGTAAGATAGATTTCTATATTCATTTGATTGTGTATATTATTCACTCTTTGAGCCAATACTGATTGAGAGGAAGGTTCAAGCAATGTCCACCTCCCCTCATCTTCCCCTCTACTGTAATAGGTCTTTCTCACCTATTCATGTGCAATAATTTACCTCTTTCTACCTCTCCCTTCTTTCTGAACACATTTTACTACTCTTTCTTATCCCTTATCTTTTTTATGATGTTCCCTCAAATACACCTTATACCCCATACCCTCTGTCTATGTATATTCTTTCTAGTTATACTTTTAGTGATACAGTTTTTAAGATTTACAAGTATCATCTTTCCATGTAGGGATGTAAGCAGTTCAGCTTTATTGAATTCCTTCTGTATTCTTTTCCCTTTTTACCTATTTATTCTTCTCTTTGAATCTTGATATTGGAGGTCAGATTTTTGGCTTAGTTCTGGTCTTCTCCTTATCAAGGCTTGGAATCCTTCTATTTCATTGAATGACCATTTTTTCCCTTGATGTATTATGCTTAATTTTTCTGGGTAAATGATTCTTGGTGGTGGTTCTAGCTCCTTTGCCCTCCAGGATATCATGTTCCATGACCTCTGGTCCTTTAATGTTGCAGCTGCCAGGTCTTGTGTGATCCTGACTGTGACTCCTTGATAATTGAGTATTTGAAAGAAGTATATCCAAAGTTTGGATTCAGTCAAAGTGCCACACTTGAGAGCCTAGAGAGCAACATGTATTCTTTTTTAAAAAATTTTATTAATTTATTTTGATTTATCAACAATTATTTCCATATGCTTTTGAGTTGAAAATTTTTCTCCCCCTTCCTCCCCACTACCCTCCCCAAGATGGTGCACAATCTGATATAGGCTATACATATACATTCCTACTAAACATATTTTCACATGAGTGAAGTTGTAAGTAAAAACTAAAATAATAGGAGGAACCATCAGAAAGAGGAAACAAAACACAATAGAAGAGAAAAAAAGCGATTCAACTTTCACAGTTATGATTACTATCTGTGTCTTTTTCTCCATCCTTTTCCCCCCTATTTATGCTTTTCTTTCTCCTCTCTCCCTTCCTCCCTTCACCAGTACTTTGCTTTTGACCACCACCTCCTTCAGTCTCTCCTCCTTTCTATTATCCCCATCCCCCATCATGTGGTCTTTAGTCTGCAGATTCTCCATCCCTGCCCTAAGAATTCACAACATATTTTTATTTTTCCAAACGAATTCAACAATTTAAGTACCTTCTTAAGATAAAACACAAATTTAGGTGCTGGAGAAATAAAGGCAAAAAAAAACCAAACAAGCCATTCTTGCCTCAAGAAGCTTGCATTTTAATGAAGCATAGTTTATGTACCCAACAAGGAAATACAAGTTAATTTGAGGAAAGACAAGCTGTTGACACAGCAGAAACTTTATTCTGCCTTAACCTGCCCCACTATACTTTTGGCTTTTGTTGCCAATGAGGAGCAAGAGAAGAGTGAAAGTGAGAAGCTTGACAATCAGGAAGTAGTGCTATGGATGATTCCAAAAAGTCACCAGAAGGGAATAATGTTTGAGTGGAATGGTCCCAAGCCCATCTTTCCAGAGTCTGTCACAAAGCCTACTGCCCATATTCTTCAGGCATTGACTTTGTTATGATGAAAAGCAGCTCAAACTGGAATACTAGTTATTGACTGAACTTGAAATTCCAGATCTTGTCACCTGTATTCACACAAGGACTCCACTCCACAATTCCTCCATGTCTGGAATGTAGTCTTTGTTCATGTCCATTTTCCAGAATCTTTCTCTTCCTTTCTGGTTCAGTTCATGTGCTATCTCCTCTGTGAAACTTTCTTTGATTCTATCTATACCCACTTTTCCCATTCCCCAATTAATCAGTGATCTGCTTCTTCCTCAAAAACTCTTATATTTATTGATCTGTGTACAGGTTGCACCTTTACCAATAGAACTACAGAAGGTCCTCTTTAGCTTTTGCTTTGTATCCCCAGAATGTAGCAGAGTGTTTTGCAATAGTAGGTGCTCAACAATTTTTGTGAAATTGCATACTTTCTCCATGACATCTTTTAGCATGATTGCTTAAAGTTTGCATTTTAAAAATTTAAGAATCCTATACTTGCAATGCTACTTTTGTAAGTGCTTTGGATATCCTCATATGGGAATTGAGGGGTTGTTCCAGAAATGGGTAAGGTGTTTCAATTTTATTTTGTCCACTTTGATATCAGAGATAATTTAATGATTTAAAATAGGATGAAACATCATGGCCTAAGGAAGTCATCTCTTTAGACCAGGCCTTCAAATTTCTGGACTAAAAGAAATTAAAGAAGGGATAAGGGAAATCTGACTCTGTGTGTTTTAATAAGAAGGAAATATCTCCTGGCTAATAAAAATTAAACTAAAAGTATCACCACCTCCATCTCTCTGCTTCCTACCCTCTGCCTTTTTGGCCTTCTGGGAAAGTTGTTGACAGCTGTCTGCTGGTATTTTTTTCTAGGGTAAGGAATAAAAATGAGAGAAGCAGTAGTGAGAGTTGAGGACAGCAATTCACTAGACCCTGTATATTAGAATGAAAGGTACTATTAGCTCAAATGTCAGCCTGACAGCTAAGGGAAAAAAGAGCAAAGGCTGAGGATGAAGGATTTCAAGACTGGTTATTCCCTGCTCGTATCAATCACTTTTTCTCTTTTCCTTTCCCTTCCTGTCTTTTGGATGTGGAGGGCACTTTGAAAGGCTTATAAAAGTACCTTGCAAAATGCCTTCCACTAAGTAGGCACTCAGTAATGTTAGTTGAATGAACCAGGGGTGGTTTGTTTTTCTTTGTTTTTGCTACTGCTTTTCAGCCTAGTGGGTAATAGAGGTAACTTTAACATTCGCCTAATGCTGAACAAGCTTGAATTTAAGTGATTTTGATAATGCTTTAATTGCCTAGAGTGAGGCTTCAGTTCAGATTCAGAAAGTTCCAGTGTGTTTAAAATTCCAGATGAATGTTTTTGATAATTAGGTACAGAATGTCTATTTTGTATTCATTATGTGCTTTTATCTTCCTTTATTTGACTTAAAAGACAATTATTTGCCAATTAAGTCTTAAGATGATGGACATCACATTGAGATGACTTTGAAGATAAAGTTTTGATCCTAAATAAGGACTTGACTTATTAATTGTGTACTTGAAGTTTAAGCTTTTGAATCCCACTGGTGGCATAATTGTTTTATGAGTTCTGTATTTTAAGAAAAGGGAAAGTTTTTTTTTCTCTTCCTTCCCTTCTTCCCTTTCCTGAATTAAGGTTTTTTTACTATACTCTTCCAAAACAAAGAATAAAATGAACTAGAATCATAAAGCAGCTTTTCAGATAAAGCAGAAGGACAAAATTAGAGTTGCAATATAGGGTAGTAGAAGCTGCACTGGGTACAGGTTTTAGTTATCACTCAAGTCCAACCTCCTTCAAGAAGTATTCTGTATGTAGCCTTGGCCACATCACTCAGTCCCTTCAATGAGCTTCCATAAGAAGTGACCTGTGCTATTCATTTCTAATGTAGCTTATGCAGTAGAGGAATGACCACTAGGTTTGGAATGGAAGAACAAGGTTCCAGCTTTAGCTCCTCATACCAGATGTGGCAATTCCAGTGAACTAGTTAAGTGCTCTGAGACTCAGTTTGAAAAAAGATCTGGAAAAAAAAAAGAATTTTTAGTGGACTGAAAGTAAATGTATTATAGCAGTCAATAAAGCTAATACAATCTTAGGTTGCATTGAGATAGATACAAAATGACCAGATCTAGAGAGAGGATCATCCCACTGTACCCAGGCCTGATCACGTTACAAGAATATTGCATTCAATTCTGAGCCCTGCAGTTTAGGAAGGATGCTGCTGAAGTAGAATCACCATATGTTGGCTGTTTGTGTTCAGTCATTTCAGGCATGTTCTACTCTTTGTAGCTCCATTTTTTTTTTTTGTCAAGATACTGGAATGGTTCACCATTTCCTTCTCCAGCTCATTTTACATGTGAGGAACTAAGGGTTAGGGGATTTTCCCAGGGTCACACAGCTAGTGTCTACTTTGATTTGAACTCATGAAGAGGAGTCTTCCTGGTTCTGAGCCCAGTGCTCTATCCACTCTGCCACCTAACTACTCCCTATAGGTTGGCTACCAGGATACTACTTATCTAGCCCTAACCTGTCTGCTGACCTTCACTCTTACATCTCAAAGTACTTACTAAACATTTCTAAGTGGATGTCTTAAATAGCTTAAAGACAACATGCACAAAACTGAACTTATCTTTCCTTACAAACATTCCCTTTCCCCTTCCAAAGTTCTCTAAAACTGTTGAAGGTACCACTATCTTCTCAGCATCCTAGACTCTCAACCTAGGTGTTATGCTCAAATGCTCACTATCTCTTGCACTCCATATTCAATCTGTTGCCAAATCGTATCATTTAATATCCATGACACCTCTCACTTCTGTCCCCTTCTCTATTCTGTTTACTTCTATCACTCTAGGACAAGCCCTTATGATCTCACACCTGGACTACTGTAGCCTTCTGGTTGATCTACCTGCTTCAGGTCTCTCCCCTCTCCAATATATCCCCCACTCAGCTGTCAGTGATCTTTCTAAAGTATAGATATGATCTTGTTGCCCCCTATTCAATAAACTCTACTGACTTCTTCTCACCTCCTGGATCAAATATAAAGTCTTCTGTTTTGCAGTCAAAACCTTTCACAAATGGCCTCCTTTCCCAGTCATCTTATACCTTAATCAGGGCCATGTATTCTGCATTCCAGAGACACTGGTCCACTTGCTGTTCCTCAGAGAAGACACTACTTCTCCCAACTCTAGGCTGTTTGCCACATTTGCAATTCTCTCCCTCCTCACCTGTGCTTCCTGGCTTCCTTTAAGTCCCAGTTAAAATTACACTTTTTAAAAGAAGCCTTTCCTGATCCTTCTTAATGCTAAGCCCTTCCTTCCACTGATTCTTTCAAATTTGTTATACACACAGATACACTTACACACTCATACATATATGTATATATATATATATATATGTATATATATATATATATACATATACATATATGTATGTATGTATAGCTTGTTTGTAATTAGCTATTTGCATGTTGTTTACCTGATTCATCTGTTAACTCCTTGAGAGCAGGGACTGTCTTTTACCTTTCTTTGCATCCCAATACTTAACAAAGTGCCAGGTACATAGTAATGTTTATTGACTAACAAATGTAATTATATTATTACTATTATAATTTTAAAATTTATATTGTAATTCTCACCTGAGAGCTGCCACACTTCTGAGTTTTATGATACCTATGGCCCAGGAGAAGTAAAAGAAGGAAGAGTATTACTTAATTTCTTCAGCAGGAGGGTGGAAGATTATTTCACTTCTTGCTCCAAATGTCAGTCTCTACTAGATTAATCTCTGACCCCACCCCCAGCCCACTCTATAGTTTGTTTTCATTTTCAGGGTGGTTACTTGCTCTTCTCTCCATGACTTTCTTGATTATATGTTCTAATGCTTCCTAATATTCTTTTTTGTTGAGGACCCTGGACAAGTCACTTTAATCTCCATCTGCTTTAGCTTCCTCATCTATAAAATGAGAATGATAACAGCACCTACTTTGCAGGATTGTTGCAAGAATAAAAAGCTATAATACTTTTAAAGTGCCTTCTAAAACTTAAAATACTATGTAAGTGACAGCTATTATTATTATTATTATTATTATTATTACTATTACTATTGTCACTTATATTATTCTAATGAGAGAGGTAGTGAGGCATGGTAGATAGTATGCTAAACTTCAAATTTAAAATTCTGAGTAAAAATATCATCTCAGATACCTATTAATGGGGTGATCCCTGAAAGTTACTTAGTGTCTTGATGCATTCATCAGTTTCCTCATCTATGAAATGGGGAGGTTTAGACTGAAGAGTCTCTAATGTCTTTTTAAGATCTAAACTTATAGTCTATATAGAAAACAATTGTAGATGACAATCAAATTGCTCTTTAAGATTATCCATGTACATTCTATTATTTGATGTTAACAACCAGCCTATGGTTTTTCTTTCCAGTTTTACAAGCTGAGGAACCAGGTGCCAAGAAAGCTTAGTAACTTACCTGAGGTAACATAGCAAAGCAGTGTCTGAGATATGATTCAAGTTTTGTTTTGTTTTGTTTCTTCCTGATTCTGAGGACAAGGCCCTATCAACTAAATCAGACTGTCTAGATATAATAGCTAGAATAGCTACTTTCCCCCAGACAATCAAAGGTTATTTCAATTCAAAGGATGTAAAGCAAGACATATGTGGGATAAAGGACTACTTGGGGTTTCGAATAAGTTTTGATGTAAAAAGTGTAAAGACCATGGCAGAATAGTTACAAGATTAAGATATGAGTGCAATCAATTGGGGTATCTTGATGAATGGCTCTAAAACCAAAGGTGAGACTGTTGGTTGTGATGATAGTGGCAAGGGTAGATATTATGATCCTCAGAACTAAGTAACCATAGTTAAAGTGAGAAGTGAAGATGAATTGAAAAAGCCTCTTGAATATTCTTGGTTCAAAGTGATTTTGTGTTTGTGGGGTACGAATGGAATGAAATGCTTATTTCAGCAATTTTGAATGTACTGAAAAAGGGTCTTCAGAGAAGGCCCAGATGATATTTCATTTCATGGAATAGATAATTTTAATATTTTTGTTGCATCTTATACCAAAGTTTTGTTCATTTTTATTGTGTTGGCAGTGAAGATAAACTGGACAGTAGAATACTGATACTATGTTTAATTTGATATTATGAAGCAAAAGATGCCATCTTATAGAGTATCATGAACTAGTATACATACATACTTTGATGGCAACCATTAATCTTCCACCTCTTTAGATAGTAGAACTTAAGTTTATAAGAGTTACAGCCATAATATGAATTATTTTTTATACAATTTCAGAACAAATTTGAATAAATATCTTATTCTTTCAATTAATGATTGAGGTAAAGTACCAAGAATTTGTAAGTACCAAATAAATATAAGACATTATAATTTTTTGAGATCATGATTTAATATTTTATTTCCCCCAATTACATGCAAAACCAATACTGAACATTTGTTTTTTTTTAATTTTGAGTTTCAAATTCTGTAGTCATTAAAAATGCTCTAAATCGCTATTGATTAAAGAAATTAAAATTTATATAACTCTGAGCTACTATCCACTGAGCTACTATCAAAGTGGCTAATATGACAGAAAAGGAAAATGACAAATATCCTAATGGATATGGGAAAACTGAGACACTAATGCACTGTTGGGGAAGTTGTATACTGATGCAACCACTCTGTAGAGCAATTTGGAACTAGGCCCAAAGGACTATAAAACCATGCATACCTTTTGGCCAAGCAATGCCACTACTAAGTCTGTATCCCAAAGAAATTAAAAAAAAATAAAAGGGAAAGGACCTATATGTACAAAACTATTTATAGCTTTTTTGGTGGTGGCAAAGAATTGGAAACTGAGGGGATTTCCATCATTAGGGGAATGGCTGAACAAGTTGTTGTATATAATTGTGATGGACTACTATTGTGCTATAAGAAATGATGAGCAGGACAATCTCAGAAAAATATGGAAAGTTTTACATGAACTGATGCAAAGTGAAAACCACGAGAACATTGTATACAGTAACTGCAATGTTGTATGATGATCATCTGTGAATGATTTAACTATTCTTAGCAATACAATGACCCAAAACAATTCTGAAGGGTTTATGATGAAAAATGCAACATGCTATCCATCGCCAGAGAAAGAACTGATGGAGTATAAAGGCAGATCACAGCATACTTTTGTTTTACTTTACTTTTCTTGTTTTTTTTTAAATTTTATTATTGCTTTTGTTCTGTGTTTTTCTTTCACAACATGGCTAAAATGGAAATATGTTTTGCATGACTGCACATGTTTAACCTATATCACATTGCTTAGCTTCTCGATGATGGGGGAAGGGAAGGGAGGAAGGGATGCTCCCCTGTCTCCCCCATTTTCCCCTCCACTGTAAAAGCTCTTTTGTACCTCTTTTGTAAGAAATAATATCCTATTCTACATCTCTCTTTCCCCCCTTCCCCAGGCATTCCCTTTCATCACTCCTGGATTTCATTTTTTTAGATAATCAGCCCATCACAGTCAACTCACAAACCTGCCCTCTGTCTATGTATACTCCTTCTAACTGCCTTGGTAATGAGAAAGGTTTTGAGAGTTAACAAGTATCATTTTCGACACAGGAATGTAAACAGTTTAACCTTATTGAAACCCTTATGATTTCTCTTTCTATTTAGCTTTTTATGCTTCTCTTGAGTTTTGTATTTGAAAGTCAAAATTTTTATTAGGCTCTGGTCTTTTCAGCAGGAATACTTGGAACTTCTTTGTTTCACTGAATGCCTATTTTTCCCCTAAAGGATTATACTCACTTTTTCTGGGCAGGTGATTCTTGGTTGCAATCCTAGCTGTTTTTCCTTCTGGAATATAATATTCCAAACCCTCTGATCCTTTAATGTAGTAACTGCTAAATCTTGTATTATTTTGACTGTGCCTCCATGTTATTTGGACTGTTTCTTTCTGGATGTTTATAGTATTTTCTCCTTGATCTGGGAGCTCTGGAATTTGACTATAACATTCCTAGAAGTTTTCATTTTTGGGTCTTTTTCAAGAGCTGATTGGTGGATTCTTTTAATTTCTATTTTACCTTTAAGTTCTAGGATATAAGGGCAGTTTACTTTGATGCTTTTTTTTAAAAGACAAAGTCTAGGCTCTTTTTTGATGCTGGCTTTCAGGTACTCCAATAATTCAAAATTATTTCTCCTGAATCTATTGTCCAAGTCAGTTTATTTTTGTTCGTTTTTTTTTCCAATGAGATATTTCACATTCTTCTTTTTTTATTTAATTTTGTTTTTATCGTTTCTTGGTGTCTCATGGAGTCATTAGTTTCCACTTGCCCAATTCTAATTTTTAAGGAATTATTTTCTTCAGTTACCCTTTGTACCTCCTTTTCCATTTGGCCAGTTCTGTTTTTTTAAGGCATTATTCTCTTTATTGGATTTTTGCACTTCTTTTACAATTTGGCTTACTCTGTTTTTTAAAGTGTTCCTTTTTCTTCAGTATATTTTTCTGCCTCCTTTGCTAAACTGTTGACTCTTTTTTTCATCATTTTCTTGTATCACTCTCATTTCTCTTCCCAATTTTTTTTCCTTTCCCTCTCTTACTTGGATTTTAAAATCCTTTTTGAGTGCTACCATGGCCTAAGACAAATTCATACTTTGAAGTGCTGGATATAAGAGTTTTAACTTTATCATCTGAGTATGTGTTTTGATCTTCCTTATCACCATAATAACTTTCTATAGTCAGAATTTTTTTCTGTTGTTTGCTCATTTTCCAGCCTTTTTCTTAACTTTTAACTAGGCTAAAGTGTAGCTCTGCTTCTGCCATGGAAGGCACATTTTCCCAAGCTTCAGGGTTTTTGTATAGGTATTTTCAGAGCTAGTTCTGGGGGTCTGTAAGCTTTCAGTTCTTCCAAGGTGGTATGATGTATGGAGAAGTGTGTTTACTACTCTCTTGGCCTGTGATCTACTTTATGAATGACCACAAGCAATCTTTTCTGCCCTGAAACTTTGACCTGGGTACCACTTCCCTGATGGCCACTAGCTCTGGTGTGCTAGTGCTTTTCCTCACCATGGTACTGCCACCCAGATCTGTCTATGGGCAACACAACAGAATCTTGCCCCCTGTGCTAGAAGAAGGATCCCTGTAATCCCCTTCTGATCAGCTGTCTGATCTTCTTACTATCTGTGGACTGAGAACTCTGGAAGAAGCCTCTGTTGCTGTTGATTGAGTCACTCCCAAGACCTGTTCTGGTTTACTGGGACCAAGTTTGTGCCGTCTCAAACTGTACCAGACTGTGATTAACTCTCACTCCTGTGCTACAGACTTTTCATGCCTACTTTCTCAGTTGTCTTGGGCTGGAAAATTGTTTGACCGCATCTTTTTTGGGGTTCTGCCACTCCAGAATTTCTTCTGAGGTATTATTTTAAAGATATTGGAGAGAATCTGGGAGAACTCAGGTGAGTGCCTGCACTTTCCTTGCCATCTTGGTTTTGTCTCACTACATTAGTATTTCAAAGGAGCAAATACTAGACACCAAAAAGAATATACTTCTCAGAACATAGAAATACTTGTTACTATTATCAATATTTAAAGGTTAATACATTCAAACTGCAATGTAATATATGTGATCCCATGTGCTTCCTCTGTCTTTGTACAGGCTGTTCCTCATGCCTAAAATTCTCTTCCTCCTTACCTCTACCTCTTGAAGATTTACTACCCTGCAAACTTCAACTCCAGTGTCACTTCCAGACATTTTCTCTGGCTCTCTCCTATGCCAGGAATTGTCTCTGTCACCACTCCAACTACTGAATTATTTGGCTTCCTTTAAGTCCCCATTAAAATCCCACCTTTTACAAGACACCTCCCCCAACTCCTCTTAATTCCCATTCCTTCCCTCTGTTAATTATTTCTTATATATCCATATATATCTTGCTTTGTAGATATTTGTTTGTGTGTTGTCTCTCTTATTAGATTGTAAGGATCTTGAGGGCAAGGACTGCCTTTTTCCATTTTTTTATATCCCCAGTGCTTAGCACAGTCCCTGATATATAATAAGCACTTAATAAATATTTATTGGATTGAGGCCTTCTCTTATTTTTTCTAGTTATTAACCCCATTACATATAAATGTATATTTATTTTGTATTTTTTTGTTATTTGCTTTGTAGAACTCTTTTTTTGTTGTTGTCTGACCACTTGCCAATCAAAATTGTGAATCACAAAAAAGTGAGGTAAAAAGATGTGGTAAATATAAATAGGCTGCAGCTAAGTATCATGGACAAAAATCTATGCCAGAATAAAAGATATTAAAGAATTCATGATTGAGCATTTATGAGAGGCAGAGGAAAGATGATGGAGCAGACAAGCACTCAGCCAAGTTCTCCCAACATTCCCCTCCAAACAACTTAAAAATAATGCCTATAATCAAATTTAGAGTGAGCAGAGCCAAGAAAAGGTCATAATGAGGCATACTTCCAACCCAAGGCAACATAGTAGACCAGAAAAAGAGATTTGTAATATCGGGGAGGAAGCTAGCCTGGGATCCAGATGGGTAAAACACTACAGGTGGTTTTACAGGGTGGCAACAGAAGCAACAGTAGCTTTGGGAACTTTAAAGCCAGAGGTGGTAAGGGGATCTTGCAAGTGGTCAGAAAGATTACAGGGTACCTATGTACTAGGACTGGACACAGAACCAGATCCTATTTGGCAGCTTCATGGCCTAATCCCTCTTCTGGGTCATAGTTCAAGATCAAAAGGGAGAGGGAGCTCTAAAGGGCAACTGTTTGGCAATTCCATTGTCTATAACCAATTCTGAGTCACAGTTCAAAGGCAGAGAGGAACACTTTCAGTCAAGAGGGAATGGAAGCCCTGAGGGGTAGTATTACTTCTGATCCCAAGCAATCAAAAATCCTTTCTAGGTAAGGACCAGAGTGTAGATCAAAGAGCACACTGAACACATTTCTCTCCAGATCACACTACCTTGGGAACACTGAAAACTTTCAAACTCCCAGAAATAACTCTAAAAGCACCAGTTAGAAAAAGTATGCAAAATTCAGTATAATCCTTCAGGGGGAAAAATGGATATTCAGTGAAATAGAGGACTTTCAAGCACTCTTAATGAAAAGAACAGAGCTGAATAGAAAATCTGACTTTCATATACAAGACTCAAGTGAAACATGAAGAGGAAAACAGGAAAGAGAAATCATAAGGGACTTATTAAGGTTGAACTGTTTATATTCCTGTAACTCATGAAACCTTTGTCAGTGTTAGGGTATTTAGAGGGGAAAAAAAATTACATGTATGGATAGATAGATAGATAGATAGATAGATACATACATACATACATACATACATACACACATACATACATACATACATACCTAGATACATAGATACATAGAGGGCACAGGGTGAGTTGAAGATGAAGGAGTGATATCTGGAGAATAAAATTAAGGGGTGAGAGAGGATTATATTGGGAGAAAGAAGGAGAAAGGGAGAGGTACAATAGGGTAAATTATCTCACATAAAACAGACAAGAAAAGGCTTTTACAGTAAAGGGAAAGTGGGGGGAGGCAAAAGGGAATGAGTGAATCTTATTACCATAGGATTTGGCTTAAGGAAGGAATAACATACACAATTGGGTATGGAAATCTATCTTACCCTACAGGAAAAAAGGGGGAAGGGGATAAGAAAGGGAGGGTATGATAGAAGGGACTGCAGATTGGGGGAGGGGATAATCAGAAGCAAACACTTCTGAGGAGGGACAGGGTGAAAAGAGAGAATAGAATAAATGGGGGGTAGGATAGGATTAAGGAAAATATACTTAGTTTTTCACAACATGACTATTACAGAAGAGTTTTGCATGACTACATATATATTACCTGTATTGAGTTGTTTGCCTTCTCAATGAGGGTGGGTGGGGAAAGAGGAAGGGAGAAAATTTGGAACCCAAAGTTTTAAAAACAAATGTCAAAAATTGTTTTCACATGCAACTGGGAAATAAGATATACAGGCAATGGGGTATAGAAATCTATCCTGCCCTACAAGAAAATTGAAGGTGAAAGGGATAAGAAAAGGTGGGGAGAGATAGAAGGGAGGGCAGATTAGTGGAAAAGTTATTCAGAATGCATGCCATCTTGGGGTAGGGGGAGGGACAAGATGGGGAAAAAATTTGGAACTCAAAATCTTGTGGAAGTGAATGTTGAAAATTAAAAATAAATAAATTAATAAAACCTTAAAAAAAAAGAAAAGAAAAAGTATGAAGTTTGAGGCAGGACCATCCCCACTCCCCCACACACACACACATACATTGGGAACAGAGGCCCAACATTAATATAAAAATGGAAAGCAATAAATAAGGTGGAAAAATAAGCAAACCACAACAATAACAAAAGGACCTGACCATAAAACCTACTATGATGATAGGGAAGATCAAACCAGAAATTCAGAGGACAATGAAGTCAAAAAAACTACAAGCAAAGCCTCAAGAAATGGACATAAGCCCAAAAAGAATTTTTAAAAAATATTTTCAAAATCAATGAGAATGGCAGATGAAAAATATGTGAAGAAATGAAAATAAAAGAAGAAAATTATAGAAAAAAAACAATTAACAACTTGGTAAGAGGGGAAAAATTACTGAAGAAAATAATACCTTAAAAAACAAAATTGGCCAAATGAAAAAAGAGGCACAAAAATTCACTAATGAAAATCCTTACCTAACGATTAGAAATTGACACATAGAAGACAATGACTCCATGAAACATCAAGAAACAATAAAACAAAGTCAAAAGAATTTTTAAAAGAGAAGAAAATGTGCAATATCTCATTGGAAAAACATCTGACCTGGATAATAGATTGAAAAGAGATAATTTAAGAATTATTGGATTACCTGAAAGCCATGGTCAAAGAAAGAACCTAGATATCACATTTCAAGAGATTATCAACGAAAATTGCCTTCATATCCTTGAATTAGAAAGTAAAATATAAATTGAAAAAATCCACTAATCACCACCTGAAGGAGATCCCAAAATGAAGACCCCCAGGAATATTCTGGCAAGATTTCAGAGCTCTCAGATCAAATAAAAACTGCTTCAAACAGCCAGAAAGATATCATTCAACTACCATGGGACCCCAGTCCGTTTCACACAAAATTTTGCAGTTACAATATTAAAGGAGTGGAAGGCTTGTAATATGATTAAAAAGAGCTTGGATTACAACTGAAAACTCACCAGAAGAACTGAGTATAATTCTTCAAGGGAAAAAATAGATATTTAATGAAATAGAGAACTTCCAAGCATTCCTGATTGAAAAGACCAGCATGAATAGAAAACTTGACTTTCAAACATGAGACTCAAGAGAAGCACAAAAAAAAAATTTAAATAAACAGGAAAAAGAAATTTTAAGCAACTTGATAAGATGAAACTATGTACCTTTTTATATGGGGAGATTGTATATACTAGTAACAGATATCAAGGCTAAATACTTAATTCTAAAATTCTAGGCCAAAAAGCTCAATCTTATACTTTCATCTTACAATAATAACCTATGATGTTCCAGCATCAATCTATTATTTAATATATTTAATATTGTGCTTACAAAACATTTTGCTTATGGAAAATTGACATAAAAAATAAGTACATAACCAAAGTAAGGGAACAATTTTTCCCTAACTTCATGTCAATTCCAGGCAGAAGCTATGGAATAGCCAACTGCAGTGAGCCAGGGTTAAAGTCTTCCAGGTGTCATTGCGGGGAAATTGAGTCAGGATAATCCTACCTCAGCTCATGTAGAATAGTCATTCTCCCAATCTTCTTATAAGAGTACCCTTAGCAGTATATAGATGCAATTCATAGACACCCCCACAGGGTTGCTGGCATCATGGGTCAGTGGCTCACCTTGATAACCATACCTGGAGTTAGACTCAGAATAAAGTCAGTTATCAGTCCCCTGAGGTCTTGAATACCAAGTTTCCAGTAATCAGAATTTCAGATGTGTTTATAATCTCACATTGGTTATACGCATCTTAAAGTGAGCCTTAAGTAGTTTGCATGCATTCCTACACATGTTCTAGCTCCTGATTAAATAACATCATGTGTTAAATTAAATTTCGTTAAGTTACTACTCTAATAGATTTGCATCTCTGTTTCTCAAGCTTATTTATTCTTCTCTAACCATACTTAATCTGAAAGAACAAGACACTTCAGGAATTGAATACTAAACATGTACACCAATATTAAATTATTACTTGCAGCAAATTAGCTTGCAAATGGAAATTTAATAGTCCTTCTAAAAATCATACAAAAGATTTTGCAAAATGTTTCTTCATAGAAGTATTTCCCTTTCTCAAAAATAGCTTACAATTTATCCTGTTACTTTAACAAACTAAATTAATTACAAGATTTTACAAGGTCCTTTCTTTGCATAATTACCAAGTTTCTTTTCACACAAAAAAAATGCTTTTGTAAATACTGAATTTAAACAATAACTCCAAATAGCTTAGTTAACAATCTTAATTTTCATAAGTGAGAATCAAATAATTTTAGCTGAAACTTCCTTTTAAATATAGACAAAACTTGAAAGTTTATGATTTCTTAAGTTACAGTGCTTCAAAATATTACCACACATGGTCAGACAGAATGACCTAACAGCTTCCTAACCCATTCATTTTTTTTCCTTTTCCTCTAACAGTAAAATTCTTAATTTAACAACATCTAGATTATAAGAGAAATTGCTTTTCTAACAACATAGGTGATACAAAATTGCACAATTTAGAAATGTAACAATACCTTACACATCATAATACATTTAAAACTTGAAACAACCCATTATCAATTTAGGTAAATGCATTTCTAAATCACCTTGCACAGAGAATCATTCATCTCATCATTAATATGTTGAAACTACAACCTGAAACCCCCTTATATATCTTCATAATAGCCAAGATTTCAAATGAAAAGTCTGCTCTCATAGTAAATATCAGTATTATCATTATTACTTGTCTATAACCAAATATGTTTTATTAAATATTAAGTTTTCCAAAAAATGACATTTTAGGCCCAATTCATATTTAACAAATCCAGATTAAAATTGCTTTAGCATCATTTCTCTCTCACAATGGTCTCTCAAATTTTTCAATGTAAGATAATTTTAGAAATACAACACAATTTAGAAACCCAAACAATAAACTTCAGATGATGATATCAACTGCATTTTCAGATTATCACATATAGAAATTATTGATCTTATTACTTTTGTATTTTAAAACTACTTCAGAGTTATCAGGTATGGAACAATTACATTAAATTAGAGAGATAATGTTGTCTAGCATATGCCAGTCATTATACAATCATGTGATCATCACAACATCCCTGGGAAGTGGGTTCCACTATTATCCCTTTACAGAACAGTAAACTGAGGTACATAGACTTATGTCAAATCAAATGTGGATTTATAATCACTAATGATACACATTAAAAAAAATTTAAAGTCCAATACTCAGCCCTTTAAAAGGAAATATTATCAACAAATTCATATATTCCCTTAACAAATTCATATATTCCCTTAAAAAGACATGTAGTGACAATTCTCAGCTCTGAATAACTTTCTTTTCTTTCTATTTCCTTAAGAGAGCTGAAAAGTCCAGTCTCCTTTTTTGAGGCTGATCAGATAATAAACTACCCTAAGCATTTCATCCTACTGGGAGTTTCAGGCTGATGCATATAAATTTTACAGTTTAAAATCACCTGTAATCACTCAGGTTAGCTAAGAATTTGGCCCAGGCAAAGAGACCTGAGGAATTTGAGTCAATGCTGACAGGGTGTGGTCAGTTTCCCCCAGGCAGCAATCTCCAAAACTTAATAATTAATTGTGATTTATGATTATTACATAATATCTTAAATTTTTTTTCCCTGTACTGTTCAATTACTGTAGCCAATATCTACGTAAGGTTAGATTTAATAAGGCCTTCCTCCAGTTCTATCCTGAAAGGTGGGTGGATGTAATTACTCTATAATTTTATTGGTTTTCAAATCAAGTTACAAAATTTTCATTTTCAGTCCTTCTACTTAAAACAAAATCAAACTTCCTCACATATTCTCAACATGCTTAAACCATCCGAAGATGGCACAAAGGCACCTAGCACAACCATCCAAGGATGGTGGGACTTAGAGCACGTGGGCTTGCTGCTGTCCACCCCACCCCCATCTCCAAACCATTTTTTCCTACCCATCATATTTTCACTCAAACCTTGATTCCTCTTCCCTAATCTTTCAAACCTATTACTCAGACTACTTCCACTTTCCTTTACATTCCAAATTAAAAATCATACTCACTCCACTTTCAGTCCTGCTTCTCATCACCAGTTAGAATCTGGAGGGAATTAATGCCTAACAATGTACAAATCAAGAGAACTGTGTTTTCACCTTTCACCCTTCACAATACAGCTTTTATAATATTAATGCTTAAAAGACAGAAAAAAAACCTTATTTTTGCAGTTTTAAACACATCACCTTAATACTAGATATATTAGCAGGAGGATATGAGAGGCAGTTGTCTAGATTTAATTTGAACACAAAGTATAAACTTTAGCTTTGGGTTCTGATTAAACCTGAATTCGAACTCTTAGCTTTTCCCTCTCTCAACCCTTGCTATCTTGGGCTGTATACTTTACATTCTTATCAGTAAAGACTACTTGCTGCTCTGATTTCATCTTCCACTAACTTCTGGGAGAGTTTCTCCTTGCTTTTTGATTCTATTGCTCATTATCTAACTTTATTTTGTTACCCCAACTTGGCCAGTGTTGGGACCCCCCCTACCCCCCCAAAAAAGGATCTTAATTTCCCACTTAAAGCCTAAGGTGGGAGTTCTTTCCCCAATGTTCTAATTGGGGACCTTAGAATTAATTATGGACCTTAGAATTTCCTTAGACGTTTTCCTGGCTGCATTTTAAATCTTTCACCACAAACATGAAACATTTTACAAACACATAGACAGCTTGACAAGACAAAGTTCACAAGAATCAAATTATCTTCTTTTTTTTTTTTTAGGCTTAGCTTGTTTTTAAGATAAACCAATTTAGAATTAGAATTAGCCTTCAGTCCAACCAGTTCTGATATTAGCCTGATCAAAATTCACAGTTATCATGTGCCAATTTACTCTGACTGACCTCTAGCTAATTACAGAGGATATCTGTCAGAGGAGACCTTTTTTTTTTTTTGAGGTCCCCAACCTCAGAGCCATTTAGAGAGAAAAGAGACAGACTGCAACCTAACAAGGGGAGGCTTGACAGATAAGGAGCAGGGATTTGGGGAATAAGACTTACCCTCCCTTTAGGGCTGGGACTTCAGGAAAATATCACATGGGCACCAAGCCCCTATTCTGTTGGAGTGAAAGTGTATCCCAACAATCCAAGACCAAATCCAAATTGAAGAACTATTAATGGAAATCCCATTTTATTATGTAAGAAAGAGATAAATGAAATTAGGTGCATGTATCCATGGTTTTAATTTCTCTCAAGCTGGCTTGACATGAATTGCATGGGAGTTCAGTCCAAAACTGGGCCCCTTTAAGTGGACACTTTGAAAAGTAGGTGCTCCCAAGAGGTGCCATCAACCATGATTGGAGGTGGGATATATTAAAATGAGGTCTTGAGTACATGCTTTAGACCACTTAGTTCACAGGGGAAGATATTGCCCACCATCAAAGGAAATACCACCCCCAGTCTCGGGAGTCTATCTCTACTCAACCTGAGTAGGATAAAATCAATTCAGGCCCAGGTTGGAGTTTGACCAAGATAAGAAGATTCAATGAAATTTCATTATCAGAAATGTCCTTCTGAAGAACTTTGGTCAGAAAGCTGGCAATGGGGAGCTCTGAGTTTCCAAGACACAAATTACCAAGAGAAATCATTTTTCACAATATGTACATATGTATGTACACAAATAGGCATGCATGTGTATATGTACACATTTCTGTGTAATCATGTACATATACAGATGCATGCATACATACACATGAATAAATTGGTATGTTTTACATATGTATACATTTAATACACATATATGAATAGATGCTTTAATTTAATGACAGTTGTTTTCCTAAATCAAAGATTTCACTGGTATAGATACTTCCACCTTTTATTGGATTAAAGCATCTTTTGCTACATGAAAATCATTCATTCAACAAGTACTTCTATCTCCTCCAAAGTAGAATGGGAAATCATCTACAGCATAAAGGCTTAAAGAGCTGCCTGGAAGGGGTGGGGAGTGGCCCTGTGACTTATGCATAACCACACAGCTAATATGTCAGAGGTAGGTAACTCTGCTTCCAAAGGAGACCTCTATCCTCTATGCCATAATGCTTCTCCACACACACACACACACACACACACACACACACACACACACACACACACACACTTTCCTATCTCCTAAATAAATGTATCTGACCCTCAAAGGCTAATACTGTGACTTATTGTTCCTTGCACCCCTCACAGAATTGAACATCATTCCTTTGAACATAGATGCTAAATAAATGCATGATTAATTACATCAATAATCTTCTTAGAGACTAAAACAGGACCAATTCACAAAAGAAAAAATAAATCATCTTGAGTATTTTTTGAACAAATCTTTCATGGAGCCTGAGATACTCTAATGTAGTGAGAGCTTGGACTCAGTCCACAATTTTTCCCTTCCTAGCAAGAACATAACAGGTCCAGGAGATAAAATTTCCACTGATATACCCTCACTTTAATACTAAATTGATTTCTAGAATTTTTGTCAATTGAATTGTGCAGGATATTTTGTGATATGTTGATTTTGAATAACATTTGTCTTCTTTGCTCCTAGCTAATACATTTTAACAAAATCCTGAATGCTACATTTTTTCCAATATTAATCCCAGTTATAGAGTCTATATTCATTTTTTTACCTATATGTCTCCTATATTTATATAAATCTTCAAATGGAATATACTTTGTTACCTGGTTCTAGTCTTTACTGAAAGCATTGTAAAAGGAGCATGTGTCTGTACTTGCATAATACTTTATCTACAAAAACAGTCTTTTTACTTAGCTTCCTTGACAGAGCCCACCATTAACAACAGTTTCTTCAACCCTGCAATTTGCTTTCTTTCACAATCATTTAACAGGGTTTTTCTCCCCCCTCTTAATAATGGCAGTATTTGAAGCTCCATCTCTAGTATTTTATGTTTGAACTTGGAATGAAAGCAGGAAACAGCTCTGTAAGGTACACTACCTATTAGAATGTATTCCCTAAAAGAGATTTTACAATCACAACCAACAGATCCAATATTATGACTCAAGAGACAAATATTTGAACAAGTATAGGAATACAAAGTATTTTTCCTCCTGCTCCTTTTCACCTAGTTAAATACAAATTGCTAAAATTATCTTTGATATTTCAGAGATTGCTATTTTATGAAGAATGGGCCATTGACTCGTATATCCTACTCCTTTACTTTGACAGGAAAATTATAAACCATTAAATATTTCTGTATTAATTTGTATGTTTCATATAAATTTTCAGAAGATACTGGATAAGGATTCAAAAAGGCTGAGGTCAAAGTCTGACTCTACCACTCAATAGCTCTATGATCTTGGGCAAGCATAACACTTCAGTCTCAGTTTCTTCATCTATAAAATGGTGGTAATAGTATTTGCACTACCTATCACAATCAGATTATTACACTGATCAAAAGAGGCAAAGTTTATAATGTAATTTATGAGCATAAAATCTAGTTATATATTGCTTTATATTATTATATATCATATAATAGGATATTAAATGACTATACATAGCAATGAAAGTAAAATTATGTATAATTATTGTACATTATATATAAATATTATATATACATAATTATATATGATTTTATTTTTATTGTTATATATATAACATTTACTATAATAAGTAAACATTACTTATTTTAAATATTAAAAAGGCTAGACCAAAGGAGGAGGAAAAATAGCGTGATAGTAAAGAGTTTTGAAGCAAGAAATAAAGGGTACATATGATAGGCTCTTTTTTCTCAGTAAATTAAAAGAGTAGGTTCTCTTTTAAACATGAGAGGAGAGGGTATGGTGGAAGGGATATAAGAATAAACTGTTACTATTCAGAGTAAAATAGTCAGTCATGGGAAAACAGAAGGGTTGTGACACTTATTATGTCTAGCCTGGCAAACCATCAAGGTTCCAATGTCTCCTCTAAACCAGATTGAGAAATGAGTAAAATTGTATTACATATGAAACTATATAACATCATATATTATAACTAGCCCAATATTGTGTAATTAATATATTGTATAATTTTACTCTCATGCCTCATTAAATTGTATATTATGTATGGACATGGGCAAAGTCTGCTTCTTAAAAAAAATCTTTCTGTTTATTAAACATTTACTTTGTCATTTAAGCCAGCAATTGTAAAAGTGTTAGCCACTGGCATATGCTAGGAAAGAAAAAAAAAAAAGAGATGTGCAAGCAAACATCTTGTAGTCAAAACATTTTTTAGTACTGTGGTAGATATTATATATGATATGATTCCTTCCCTAAAGGAGTTTACAATTGACTAGAGAGAGAATTTCTGCATGTACACAATTTTTGAATGTATTAGAAGTAAGTAACACTCCTGGTTACCATGCTTAGTCTTTATCTCCATTATCCTCCAGTACTTACTCCAACTGTAGTTATTTGCTTAATTGAAGAAATACCAATTTGAAAAACAGTAGGCAGAGTTCCTGGAGATAAATAATTCACTTTGGTTCGAAGTCTGTATGGATTAATACAAGCTGGAAGCCATATTATAGTGCAGAACTCACAAAAGGCCTGCCCATTCTTTAAGGGGCACCTCCATAGCTTAATTTCCAAGTTGTCCATCCTGTCAGCACCTCTCACTGATTTTCAGAAGGAATGGAAGGAACATTTAGCACTGAACTGTAATTCCTCAGAAAAATTTTAGTAAAACATGCTAACTGCTTCTTGTCCACAAGGTAGGGACTTTTGAGCCCAGAATGAAGTACTATTTTGAGTAACTTGTCTATAAGTAACATTTGTAGATATTACACTCCAGAAACATAGGCAGTATTGTAAAAGCCCAATGGTATCCAAAGAATCAATTACCCCAGCTTGCCCTTAATAAAGAATACACAATTTCCCCTCTGTACACTTCAACCATTCTGAAAGAGCAAAGGGACAGCTAGGGAATACAGAGGATAGAACACTAGGCTGGGAATCAAGAAGATTTATCTCCTTGAGTTCAAATCCGGCAATAGACTCTTCCTACCTGTGTGACCCTGGGCAATTTACTTCATCCTATCAGTCTCAGTTCCTCATCTGTAAAATAAGCTAGAGAAGGAAATGGCAAACCACTCTAGGATCTCTACCAAGAAAATCACAAATGGGGTCATGAAGAGTTCTACAGGACTTAAAAACGACTGAACAACGACAACAACAAACAAGGATAAACAGCTACAAATGAGTTAAAAAAAATCCATAACCTGTCCATCTTCTAAATTTTCTACGGTTTGTAAAAAGTCCAGGGAAAGTCAAGCTCTAATATGCTCCCATACTTCTAATTACCCTCTCTTTCCCTCCTCATGAGTCTCAGTGAGAAGTGCTTTAGTTCTAATATTAGTTCTAACCATGTTGCATGATTCAGAGGACTAATTGTTGAAGACCTTACTTGTCATCACCTGGGACTTTTGTTGGACATACATTTTACGTGATATCTGGCATGAAATACTTTCTTAGATCAAAGAATTAAAAGGAGAAAAGTAGGGAATGTGGTACTGTAAAGGTGAGTCAATTCATCATATTTTGAGTCATTGCTGGGGGTCTAGAAAGCCTGGAAATGTTTACATGGGGGCAGAGTACGAGAAGTGAAAGTGAAAGAGTTCAAATTCGGAGTTGAGTTAAACATAGGACACAATTCACTGTGTTAACATTGGATCCTACACCCTGATATGTATCTGATATGGGATGGATCTTGTGTGAGTGAATAAGGGTAGGTGTATAAGACATGATCTGTGTTCTATGGCTTGCTTAGTGCCCCATTTCTTTCCCTCCCTTCTGTGTAATACCAGACAGAGCTGATCATAAATGCTCATTAGATTCTGTACATTAAGTACAAGTTTTTGAACTCCCTATTCTCTGCAAGGGAAAAGAGTATCTGTGTGGGGTTGAAGGGTGGAGATGAGGACAAAGCAAATGGGGACACAGAGCATGGAGTATGAGTAAGCAGCATAATTGTAAGCTATACACTCATGACACAAGGACACTGTGACAGAGCCCCAGATTTATAGCAGCTGCTGCCAACTCTTTTCCAAACCTAGGATGGGTAATCTTGCCTATAATAATAACACTGCCTCTGTCTGAGGGATGCATTGTCACCTTGGCACTAGTAGGTATACTAATTGAGATGATGCATATTTTCCCTTTTGATCTTCCCACTTCAGCAAAGAACACTAACCTGTTACCAAAGGAGAATGTCTGCTTCAAAGCTTTTTTTTTTCACACATCATTTCTGACTTGAATCCTCAGTTTTTTCTCATCATGGTTTTCCATGTAAAGATTCACCTGGCATGACATATCAGCCTCACTAAGAAAGACAGACTGGGTTTATGAATTTGGATCATTATGAAGACTGGGAAACTTTTCCAGCCCACCAAAGAATTTTTTTAAACTACTTGGTACCATTGTCGACGCAGAATATGCCTTTTGAGGCAAACTATGGTTGCCTTCCCCAAATTTTTCTCTGAACTTACCCTGAGTACTGAATTCTGACTGCCACTGACAATCTGGAATAGTTGAAGGTTGCTATCCTAAATTTCAATATACCCAATAAGCACCCAAAAAGTGTACAAACCTGGGGCCTGCCAAAACCATTTCCTCAGGGAGTCCTGGACTGCTGGAGGTTAGATTGCTCTAACTTCCTTCACCATTCACTGGAGATCTTCCTGAAAGATGATGGGTATCATATTTTGCCCTTTAATCATCCCATGCTCCATTACTAAGTGTTCACCCTGACCCAAAACTATACCTTCTGAATAAGGAATCACCATCATTAATTGTGGAAAATCAAGAAGAAACCATCATGTAATGGCCAGCCAGTGCATTAATTTTAATTTCTTATCCATACCTTGTTAGCAGGGAAGGTTTTGTGAGTGAAGGGAGCTACTGGAGAGAGACAGAGATAGATATACAGGGAGAAACAGAGGCAGAGAGAGACAGAGAGATGGAGAGAAAAGGAGGGAGGGAAACTCAGCCCAGCCACTAATCTATGATATCTTGGATCCAATTTGAACACTGCTCCTCTCTGCAGCAGTAGTTTTCCCTCAAGCCTACTGATTTCTGTTATTATTGGCTGGGCTGTTCACTACCTTCCCTCCCTAAACACCCCTCCTATAAGACCAATACTACCTGTCACCAATGGGGGATATAACACCGTATTCTAGGCTTAAAGTTATATAATAATGATAATAATAATACTCGTTATCATAATAGTTAGCATTTATATAGTATTTTAATGTTTGTGGAACACTTTACACATGTTACCTTATTTGATCCTCACACAGCCTCAGGAGTTAGGTGACTATTATCGCCATTTTACAGTTAACAAAATTGAGGCGGAGACAGGTTGATTGACTTGCCGAGGATCACACAGCTAGTAAGTTTTTGAGTCAAGAGAGAATATAATGTTAAAGAAGGCAGAGGCCTTAGAAATGCACCCAAAAATTCACTATTTGTATGATAATGAACATAGAGAGAGTATGTTCTCTCTAAGAGAACATACCCTCAAAAGCCAACTTGACAATACAAATGATAGAAATAATTCATGGAAAAAATATCTATTGGAAATTTCTGTCTTCAACATAAACTAAATAAGTAGCAATGGTGAAGTATTTCTTTGGGTTATAAAATCAATAAATTCATCCTTGTTATTGTTCAGTCATTTAGTCATGTCCGATTTTACGTGACTACATGGACTTTCATCCATGGGATTTTCTTGGCAAAGATTCTAGAGTGGTTTCCCTTTTCCTTTTCCAGTGCATTCCCACTTTACAGATGAGGAATTGAGGTAAATAAATAGGGGTTTAGTGACTTGCCCAGAGCCACACAGCTAATAAGCATCTGAAGCCAGATTTGAGCTCAGATCTTCCTGATCCTAGCCCTAGTGCTCTATCTGCTGCACTAACTGCCCTAAATTTTTCCTTACCTGAAGTATTTTTTTTAATAAATAGATTACTCTGGTTTAGGAAAATGCAGAGATTGTGAGTGTTTAAAAAGCTACAAATTACTCAAATAAATATATCTACTCTATATTTTTAGTACTGTAAGGGACCTTAGGGCTCATCCAATCAAGCAGGCTCATTATTCAGATGAAGGGATTAAAGACAGAAAGGTTTAAGGCAGCTAGGACTGGAGTTGAGACCGTTGCCTTATAAACAATGTTCAAACCAATCTTGTACCTTGTCATGAAGTGGTTAAAGCTTTTGATCACTTAAAAGTATAGACTAACATCTGGAACAGTCCTTACATAGAAGGAAAGTGAGGTCCAAAAGGTTACATTGCCCCAAATAAATTCACTTATATTCCAAATAACCACCTCTTCAGGAATGACAGCAAGGATAACTATGCATTAGGCAGGGGGTTGAATAATATGTCTCTAAAGTACCTAGAATAGGTGGCCTTCTAAAATTCTAGAAATGTATCTCTGACCCTTAGTTTAGTTCTCTTCATACTACTTTGGTGAACCTCTTTTGTTCTATGTGATGTTTTGTTTTTTAACAGTCTTTATGAAATTCATACAAATTGTAATCCATTTTAGTACGTGTATATCGTGTAATTTTATGTTAATTTTATGTTATGTTTTGAGAAGTAGCATAGTCAAAGGAGAGATGGCCTTGAAGCCATAAGATCTGGGTTCAAGTTTCATCTGTACCACATACTAGTTAGGAGATCCTAAGCATATTGTTCAACCTCTTTATGACCTCTTCAGCTCTATAAGATTGTAAATTGCAAAGACATGCTGATCAGCATTAGTAGAAGGAACTATCCTGAGAGTCCCAATACCAAGGAAATCACTATTCCAGTCCCTATTCAGCGCTTACCACAGTAAAGCATAGCACAACATAGAATAATATAGTATAGTGAAGTTTAATATTCTAATATTCAATGGAAGGAAAGTTTCCTTTTTTCCCCTTTTCTCTAAATAAAAACAAGTAATGGCAAGTATTCTTCTTGATATTCCTTTCCTATCTATCCAAAATCCCTGTCCGTTCTCTTAAAAAATTCTCATTTCTCCAAATCTACTTTGTCTGCAATGCCATCTATGGGCTTTAAATCATCTCAAAGGCTCTCCACTGTCTGAATAAAGGATTTAGAGTATTATTAAACTCATATCATGGTGAAAAAGGAAATAGACTTACAACTGCACCAATTCAGAGAGAAGAAACTATTCTCTCTCCATTGTTATCTTTTCTTTCCTTCCCTAGCTGTACTTCCAAAAAGCACTACCTACCTCTGAGCAACAAGATGCATGGGAGGGCCACATGTGGCTGGCTATGGAGAGTTAATAACTGCAAAGGCACTATATTTTCCAGCTGAAGATTTTACTCTTCAGTAGTGAATATGTGGCGTTCCTATGAGGGATATGCTAAGTGTCAGCATCTAAATGATTTCTCCATGCATCAAAAATATGACCCATAAAGACTTTCTAATCCTCCATATTGGTGATCACCTGACATGATGTCATCAGTCAGGCAATGAAAAAAAAAATTCAAGGGAATGCTCTCAATTTTTTAAAAGAATGTTTCATGTACTTATAAATTTACAGTAGAATGCCCAACATGCCGTAACAGCCAAATATTCAGCTGTGAAAAAATTTATATATAGTGCTTATGTGCAAATGGGCAACATAGTTTTGTAAATTAAATAAATACTTAAGCAGACTTACAGTGCTCTAAAATAGAATTCTGACTAGATAGATAGTCTAAGCTGATCTGCTTCCTAGGAAGCATATTGTTGTTTAGTAGTTTTCAGTCATATTTGTGACTGTGACATGTGATTTGTGATATTATTTGTGACACCTTTATTTTTGGAGGGGGGGAGGTGTTGGGAAAAGATACTGGAGTGGTTTGCCATTTCCTTCTCCAGTTCATTTTAAAGAGGTGGAAACTGAGGCAAACAGCGTTCAGTGACTTGCCCAGTCACACAGCTAGTAAGTGTCGGAGGCTGGATTTGAACTCGCACCTTTCTTACTCTAGGCTCAGTACTGTGCCACCTAACTGCCTTCTTAGGAACCATTGTAACTCTTATTTTCCCCAAACTAGTACAATCAATATATTAAATCATGAGTTTCACTGATCTTAATAAAGGAATCCCTTTTTCTAAGAGCATTTCTGTACTTTATTAAAATAGTCTGCTCTAGTTGAAAAGGTTACAGAAATTTCTTGAAGGTCACTGGTTCAAAATGCTAATATGATTGTCATCAATATGTTCTATATTCATTGTTTTGTTTTGTTTTTTCAATTCAGGATCTATGGAGATTGCTTTCTTCAATTCATTATACAGGACAACTGCAAAAGCTCCACCCATTTCCCCTAATTACCTGGACTAGCAATCCTTGGAAAAAGATTTACTGCCTATCTTTATAGCAGTGTTCCTCCAGCAGTCCATTGCCTGACTGAAAATGACACCAGCTTTGTGCCTAGATTACACCATCATTCATTGCCTTTCTTCATCAAGGAAATAGGAGACCACGCCTACTATAGCAGCCACTGTCTAATCATCCTCTTCATCACCATATGAATGTTCTTAGGATCTATGATGATACTTTTTGTTGTATCACAGATTCCAAAATAGGCTGCTCTACAGATAATAACTTCCTGTTCCATGAAACTGGATCCTTGGTACAAGCCCAAATTTCATCCAGCTTGCTGATTTTCACAAAACATTCCCCCACATCTTTAAATTCTCTTGCAGGGAAAGATTCTCAAACATCAATTTCCAGGGCAGCTCTTGAAAAATCCATAGTAATATAACTGGTAGAGTCAGGGCTCAAATTTAGGTCTTCTGACATCCTATCTGGTGTTTTTTCTCAATGTGTTCAACTATGGGGAACATTTTTTCTTACGTCAAAATACACATTTTTGGTTACAACATTGAAATGAACTTAGAAGAGACCTGGGTCTGAATTATATTTCTGACATTTATTTAGCTGTATAACGATGGACAAGTCACTTAACTCATTAGGCTTCAGTTTTCTCATCCATAAAATAAATATAATAGTTCTTGCCTTATAAATTTATTGTCAAGTATGATGATACATGAAAAGTACTTGTAAACTCAAAGCACTATTTAGACATAAGCATTCTTAAGAAAGATCAATTTGTATGGATTTATCTTTGTTACTCCTTTCTTCTACTCTGCATTCCCAGTCCTGACTCTCCAGACTTCTATCTCCACCCTTCCCCAGCAGCTTTATCACCCTGAAACATTCCTCTATTCCTGCATCCCCTTCCTCAGGTTTTTCAGTTATTCCTAGAACTTAACTTATTAAAGAAGTGACCAGGACTACAATGTTCCTTCCTATATTCCTTTCTAGGTTCTGTTTCTGTCTCTATGGACTTCTCCATCACCCATGCAGGTACCTTCTTTGCTCCTCCCACTGTACTTTTCACCTACAAGTACAAAATATTTATAGCGGCTCTTTTTGTGGTAGCAAAGAACTGGAAATTGAGGGGATGCCCATCAACTAGGGAATGGCTGAACAAGTTGTGGTTTATGAATGTAATGGAATACTTTGCATTATAAGAAATGATTACCAGGCAGATTTCAGAAAAGCCTGGACTTACACAAAGCTGATGCTGAGTGAAATGAGCAGAACAAAGAGAACATTATACACAATAACAGCCACATCATGTGATGATCAACTACGATAAACTTAGCTCTTCTCAGCAATACAATGATCCAAGATAATTCCAAAAGACTTATGATGGAAAATGCTGTCCACATCCAGAGAAAGAACTATGGAGTCTAAATGCAGATCGAAACATACTATTTTCACCTTTTGGGTTTTTTTTTCCTTTCTCTTCTTTTCCCCCTTTTGTTCTGATTGTTCTTTCACAACATGATTAATGTGGAAATATGATTAATATGATTGTACATGTATAACCTATATCAGATTGTTTGCTGTCTTGGGGTGGGGGAGGAAAAAATTGGAAACAAATCTTATAAAAGTTAATATGGAAAACTATCTTTACAAGTGGGGGAAACAATGAAGGTAAGGTCCTTGAGGACAGGGTCACTCTTTCTTTTTGCTTGTGTTTGTATTCCTAGCACTTAGCAAAGAGTCTGGCACACAGCCAAGTACTGAATAAATGCTTGTAGTTGACAATGATTTTTTTTAAAAAAATGTTTTAATATTTGCAGAATCTTTGGAGGTAAATACTAATATTATTGCCATTTTACAGATAAATAAAGGTGGGAATCAGAAAGTTAAGTGAATTTTCCCCAATCACATAGCTAGTAAAGGTTACAGGTGACCCACACTCAGGTTTTCCTGACTCAAGCCCAACAATCCATAATATTCACTCCATGTTGATTCT
This sequence comes from Phascolarctos cinereus, assembly GCF_003287225.1. Taxonomy (NCBI): domain Eukaryota; kingdom Metazoa; phylum Chordata; class Mammalia; order Diprotodontia; family Phascolarctidae; genus Phascolarctos; species Phascolarctos cinereus. The sequence goes on from NW_027555958.1 coordinate 342,434,914, forward strand.
GCACATTACCGTGGTCTGAAATCACTATGTGGATCTAAAAATCAACTTTGTGTACTTTCTAAACTCTACCCATTTGCAGATCAGACCTTCTAAACCCCTCTCCCTAGTAAGATACTGCTCATATACCATATAAGTCATTTTTTTGAAATCAAAGCCCTTTGTGTGGGAGCCTGAGGACAATTACCTCAGATGAGGGAGGATGTGAAATGCTGTAGATGATGTGCAAGAAATGCCAGTGGCGGGAGTCAGCTAGCACAGCTGTACATTTTGCCTGACGATGAGGTGAACTCTCTACAAGAGCAGAAAGTGAAGTTGAGTTTTGATAATGACTTTTCTACACAGCCTGCATTTTTGAGTTGGGGGTTTCCTGCTGACAATTCAAGAAGCGAACAGCCATCTACATCACAGATGAGTCCAGGTGGGTGGTTAAAAAAAAAAAAAAGAAAGAAGAGAAAATGTTGCTAACTGAGTGGAATATTATTATGAACAAGAAAATATGCATTTATTTAGTACAGAGAGTATTTTCAGCTCTGTGTTTGAAATGGAAGCCCTCATTATCAAATATGTCCCTCACAGTTTATATCTGTAGAGTGCTTGGCAGTCACTTTCATGGGCTGTTCTTTTCAACCGACCAGTGACGTGGAGCAATATTATTCTCTCTGTCTTACAGGTGAAACAACTGCAACTGAGGTAGGCTAAATGACCTTCCCAGGGTTATAGAAACTTGGTAGCAGAGCCAGAATTAGAATTCTGATTAAAGCCAGTGCTTTTTCAATGTCCACAAAAGGTTGTATCTACAGTCAAATCAAATCAGGTTAAGTACTTATCTTATGAATGGATGCAGTGTCCTTATTGAATCTGGATAATCAAAGTGAAATATACATTTCCATATTTGTAGGTTTCTTGCTGTTTTTACAAGGCTGGAAGTTTTACTCTGTCCAAATGAATTAAATAATTTAAGTCTTTTTATTCTTTTTAAGGTTTGTAAATATGCCCAAATGACTCCAGAAAATGAAAATAACAGGAACAATAATCATCATTTATACAGTGTATTTTAGCTTTCAAAGAGTTTTACATACATTATCTAATTTGAGTCTCAAAACAAACCTACAAAAGACCAATTATAGGTATTGTTCCCATTTACATTCCCATTTACAGATGAGGAAACTAAGGATCCTAGGGGTGAAGTAATTGTTGCACAAAAAGTAAATGTCAGAAATCAGTTTTGAATCAAATATTTTCTGCCTGTAAATCTGGCAGCTCTATCCAATACACTCTAGTAGATTGTTTTTTCTACTGGCACTCCTTTTCATAAGCCAATAGATACTGGTCACTTTCTTCATTAGGACTGATTAGTCTTCTGCAGTTGTAGTTATAAACCTGGATATCTGATGTCTGCATCCCTTCAGTTCCACAGCAAGGTCTACTTCATCCTCCATAACAAGCTTAGCAGCATCTCAGAGCTTGAAACTAATCAGACACTTGGACAAGAAAGAGTTAAGGACCCATGGATCCACAGTTCACACCACTTATTATTGAATGAGCCTTCTGTTGCATTATATGTTGGTCCTTCTCTTATCTAGTTCCTTGTTCCTGGCATCTGGGTCTTTGTTGCCTTGGCTATTATAAACAAGTCCCTTACTTTATGCCTCAGCACTATGTCCTATCTATATTCTCCTTAATCAAGACTCTGCCTTGGTTTTCTTACATTTATCCTAGTTATGCTTGGGCTAGAACCCAAACCTGATCTTTCTAGTCTGCTCTGGGACTTCATGTTATCCAAGAACCAAAGTGAGTATGACTCACCATGTAAGGAGGACCCTATCTGGATTGCCTGCTGTACCTTAGTAGTTCTTCCAAGTGTCTACATCCCAATCTTGCTATCTTTCAGCCTATTATTCTCAAATAGTGAAGGTAATAATGATTACTGAATTCAGCAAAAAGATGAGCTGTATTTCTGTTTACTCCTTTTTGTTTTTAGAATTTCCTTGATGTGCCACATTTTTCCTAAGAAAGAAGCTAAGTAAATAAGTTGTTTTTGAGAACATAAATGTAAACAAAAACGCGATCAATTGTTGGACAGTAGCCAGTTGCTTTAAGTACAACACGAGCATTTTTTCTTTACACATACATAAACAAATGTCATGGATAAAGAAATAATACTAACACTTTACTATTCTCAACAACTAATCTAAAAGCAAGGGAAGAAGAATAATTGGATAATTATAGTGTTCCTATAATGTATAAACCAAATTCATTTTCCAATTAAAGAAATGAACAATCAAAAAGATAACATTAAGGAATTAGTATTATTCTTATTAGAATCCTAGCTGAAAATAATAACTTATCTATCATTAGTTAATTATTTTGTGTTTATTGGTCATTTTGTTGAATTATATAGATCTGGGGGTCATTTTAGAACAAGGACTTGGTCTTTACCCCTTTTGTAACTTCCATAGTGAAAAGTGGTCAACACATTAGGGGTATTAAATAAATTCTTAATTGATTGATAAGGGAATTAGATTCTATGCATAAGGACTCTTTAAATACTTCAGAGAAAATTGGAAGTGAGGTGGTAACTAAAATTGTAAGATTACATATCACATTTTTAAAATTTATGTTTTTTATTTGTATTAAAGGAAAATATTTGCAAAGTCATTGGTTGTGTTAAGTAAAGCATAAAGTGTAAGGTAAAATGAAAGTAAAAGATAGAACAAGGATTTACTAATTATTTATTAGGCCAAGGAAAAAGTTTCCCATTTACTTTATCTTCCCCTGCTAAATATTCTTCACCAACATCCTGATATACCCCAGAAGTCACCTGTTTTGTTTTCTGGGACCGCAGAGACATTTCAATGATGATAGAATTTACAAATAGATTGGCATCCTATTTGCCCTGTTCTGTATGATTACAAGCTTGTTTGCAGTATACCTCTAGGGCTACACTCAAGTATTGCTCCTGGAAATAATGGGATTGACATTTGCCATGCAATCCTCAAGACTGAAATAAAACTGTTAATAAACACAGGTGTGTTCTATGTTTACACATACCTACTGTAAATACTTTTAGCCATGCACACCAGGGACAGATTATACCACATATCTTAATTAATGCAGGAATAAACCTCCTGTATCACCTTACAGTTACTGACACAAAAATACTACGCATTTATATTCTCTCTCTCCCTCTCCCTCTGTCTTGCTTTTCTCCCTCAACTCTTCTCTCTTCAGGACACTCACACTCTCCATACCCCTTCTTTATAAGAAGGTATTTTTCCAATTTATCACGTAGATACATTTATTACATTCTTAGGGGGCTTTTTTAGGTATAACTGGGTCATTGTATGTACTCTCTCTGGAAAGAATATAATTAAGTTAATACACATTCAAATGTACAATCACTGGGGGTCCAAGAGTCTCATGTTCCAAGACAACAGCTTCCCTTTGAATCTCCAGCATAGAATGAAAAAAAAAAAAAAAGAAATCTTCACAAGCATCTAGCTAACACTGGGCTACAAGTATGTCTCAGATTCATAAGGACATCCCTCTGCTTTCAAGAAAGGTCATCTCTTAATAAATGAAGGAAGCCCAAGAGCTGTGCTCAGTGCTTAGTAGTTCATATACCTGTATTCTTCTAATTCTGCCCAGTGCTGTTACCCTGTCAAGCCTCCAAGGAAATCTGGGCTTCAATATCTTGTGCAATGAAAAGCAGTGGGAGAGGGCACTGTATGCTTCTTAGGAGGGCTAGATTTTAGAAAAAAATATTGGCCAGCATGCTAGGAAAACGCTGATAATTTTGAAACACAATACAATAAAGTAGAAAAGAGCCCATATATTTATCCATTCCCAAATTTTACTAGAGGAACATGAGAATAATAATATGGCCATCTATGTGCTGTTATAAGCAACACTACATTCTGATTAGACAATATCATATTTTAAAGTGAACCTGTGGCCTACTGCTATGGTAAATACATGATTACCCAATCTTTGAGAATGTGGCATTGTATCATTGAGTTTCCAAATTGTCAATAAAGATCTTCCTCTCTCAGAATTGCTGGGTTCTTCAAAAGCTTATCAGAGCACAAAATTCCCTTTGAAGGCAATGGGAGCTCTATATGGGAATAGACTCCATGCAGGTATCAGCATGTGTTTAAAACCCAGGTCACAGTTGCCTTTGCACTTATTTGTTTATATCTGCTTATGAGTAGTGACATGGTTTCCTAGGATTGTTCTTTTTCTCTTTATTAATAATTTTCTTAAATTATCTCAGCACAGGATTATATTACAAGGAATATTAGGGGTGAAGGGAGAGAACTAGACCTTTAAGCATGAGTAGCATTTATCTTAAGGGAGGGGAGAGGGTGGACCTTAGGGGAGGAGTGGTGAAAAGTAACAATAATACCTTAGATGTGTATAGTGCTTTATGGTTTATAACATGCTTTCATATATCTATGTATATGTATATATATGTATATACGTATGTGTATTTATGTGTATATATACATATTGCCTCATTATTTCATATAAAAAAAGATACTCTGTGAGGCAGATACTATTAATATTGTTGTTTTCATTCCAGAGACAAGGAAATTGAAGGACAGTGAGTTTAAATAATTTGCTTCCGGTCACATAGCTGGTAAACAGCAGGGTCATGACTCATACCTATGTCTTCTGATTCTGATTCCAAACATCTTTCCATGATATTAAGCTGCATCTTAAGTAATGGAACAAGGATAGACAATGGCCAGAGGCAGGAATGTAATACTTTGACATTCAATTCAATTCAACATAAATTTATCAATACAAGAGGCCTGAAAACCAAACATTGATTCCTATTGTGCTCAGCATCTAGGGAAAACAAGAGGCTTGACTTGTAGTCATTGCTCTTCAAGGAACCCAAGGCTTAAGAGCAAAGACACCAATACAGACAGTTGTTTTTCAATGTAGAAAACTACAAAAGAAATGTTATGTGAAGTTTCAGCAAAAGTTTGATGCTAGAGAGGGGAATCAATGTGTGACTCCTGAAGGATGTGGTGTTTGTGTTGAGTATTGTGATTCGTTGTTCAGTTATTTCAGTTGTGTTCATCTCTTCATGACCCCATTTTGGGGTTTTCTTGGCAAAAGTAGTTTGCCATTTCCATCTCCAGAGGAAACTGAGGAAAACAGGGTTAAGTGATTTGCCCAGGGTCACATAGCTAGTAAGAGTCTGAGGTCTTTGAACTCAAGTCTTCCTGACTCCAGTCCCAGAGCTCTACCCATTACGCCACCTAGTTGCCCCTGGGTTGAGTATGGGTACAGATTTAATAGGAGAAGAAAGCAAGGGAGGGTACTACAGGAAGTGAAACTGTTTCACTAGCAGCATAGAGATAATAAGAGTACAGTGCATGTTCAGAAGGGGAAAAAAAATCTAGGTTAACTAGATCATGAAATCAATTGAGATGTCCGAGGGAGGCTAATGCCATGGAAAGAGAGAAGAACTGAAAAGAGAAAAGGAAGAGAATAAGGTTAATATAGTACCTACTAGGTGCCAGGCACTATGCTCAGTATTTTACAAACATTGTCTAATTTGATCTTCATATCATAGATATAGAGGTGGAAAGGCTTTTAGATAGACCCTTAATTTGTCTCTTTTCTAACACAATCCTTTTAATTTTATACCCTTCTGTAAATCATTTCACTTCTCTAGGCAGTAGTGTTCTCATCTGTAAAATGAATGGTTTGGACTACACGGCATCTGAAAAGATTCATCTAAAAATCTCTGATGCTATAAGGCTATCATCCTATGGCTCTGAATGACTATTATTCTAGTGATGAGTTTAGTGGAAAATAAGAAATCATTCAAGATCACTGAGTGGAGGGATGGAATGACCCAACCTAGACATAAGAAAAGCAGAAGAGATTGGAGAAGGGAGAGTACAAACAGAAAGATATATTATAAGGTTACTATAATAAAATGAAATTCTGTTTGGCACTGAGGATACAATAAAAGGATATAGATACTGCTTTCAAAAAGGATAGTAAGGAAATGAGAGTTTTGATGTCACAATTTGACTTTGACAATTTAAAGTGATATTCTGAATTCTATTTCACATTGAGCATAATACCTATATTTAATTATCTCAATTCTATTGGCCAGTTAGTCTAATCAATTGTGCCAGGATGATGAAGCAAGGAGGAAAGTCTTCAAAGAAAGCAGCCAGTACAGTGACATTTGAATTGTACAACATACATGATGCCATACATTTGGATAAAAATGAGTCATTTGGTAAAAAATCCATAGCCTTTTCATGCAAAGTCATGTTGGTCTTAAATATTTATACCCAGACACATAGAGTATAATAATAAAGATAATGAACTAGAAAGTCTAATTAAAGGAGGAACATTTTTGCTTATAGGCATCACTAATAATTGGTAGGATGGGACTCAAGATCTGAGTATGGCTATAGAAAGATATAGTTTTTTTTTTCAAAAGTAAGTAAATAGATAAAATGGATTTTGAAGTAACATTGGAGAATCATGATTCATAGATTTGCAAGAGACAACAGAGGCCATCTACTCTAATTTGTACCTAAGAAAGTATTCCCACTACAATATATCTGATAAATGTTGTCATCTATCCTTTGAAGGCCTAGTGTGAAGAAAAACAAATACTTTCCGAGGCAGCCCATTCTACTTTCAGTTAGAGCTAACTGTCAGGAAGTTCTTTTTTTACATTAAGCCTAAATTTACCTCTCTGATACTTTTACCTCTTATTACTTGTTTTATCCTCTTATTCTATGCAGAAAATTTTTAATCTCCTTTCCATATGAGACCTTCAATTGTTTAAAGGCAGATACTGTTTTCTCTAAAAGTCCTCTCTTAATCATCCTCAGCTATAATGCAGACTGGATAGGGAACTAAACTTCAACTAAGGAAGACCTAAATTCAAATCCCTGCCTCAGACACTTGTCCACCTGGGTAACCCCATACAAGTCACTGAGGTTGCCTCAGTTTACTCATAAATGTTATCTCCCCTATTAGATTGTGAGCTTCTCAGAGGCAGGAACTGTCTTTTTACCTCTCTTTTCATCCCCAGAACTTGGCACAATGCCTCACACATAGTAGGTGCTTAATAAATATTTCTTACCTGACTGGTTATGTTAGTAGTGGTTAATACATTTCATTTAATGAATAGACAGCTCTTTGTTTTGTTTACTAATTAATTCAACTGGAGTTTTTGCTTTCCTTTTGTATCTTAGCAATTTGCTTTTTATGCATTTTGTTAACTACAAGCTCAATTCATTAATTATCTTTTGAATACAAGCATACAGGAGGCAAATTTGCTTGCAAGTTCAATTTTAGCTTTGTTCCACAAATTTGATGTAATATGTATTATAGTGCCTTTATCTCTATTCTATCTTTAATTGTTTCTATCATTTGGTCTTTGAGCCAATCATTCTTTAGTGAATCTTTATTATTATTATTATTATTATTATTATTATTCATCTTTATTGATGCCTTTCACTTTTAAATCATAGTAATTTCTGGATATATCTTGCTCTGCCACTCCCAAATACACAGTGGAATTTGCCTTACTTTAAAACAAAAGGGGAAAAGAGTAAAGTAAAGACAAAGGTCACATGAATTGACTATCTCTGTCATCATCTGCAACATATTAACTCATAATCTGCCACCTCTCCACCGAAAGCAAGGAGGTACATTTCCTCATCTCTTCTAGTGCAATCTTGGTCATTATAATCACACAAAGCCATTTTTTGCTACAATCATTTCTATTTGTATTGCTGTGGTCACTGTATTGGGGGAGACTTCTTATTTTACTCTATATCACATCAAAGAAGTACTCTCATGTTTCTCTAAATTCCTCAAATTCATTGTTCTATATTGTGAGATTATATTCCATCACATTTATATGCCACCATGTTTAGCTATTTCTTATCTATTTCACCTACTTTGGTACAATTCTTTCCTCACCCCTAAAATAGTTCTGTTATAAATATTTTGGTATACATGAGGCATTTATTTCTTTCTTTAACCTCTGTGTGTTATGTGTCCAACATCATATTTCTGGGTTGGTACATAAAAAGGAGGCAGCAGCATCAATTACATAAAGCTTAACATTGACCTTGGAATGAAAAAGTGGGGTGTTACCTTCAAATCCCAGAGAAAGATGGGGTAGCAGCCTATACATACTCTTGGAATTTGGTAGGAACATCATCCTAACCACCCCTCACCCCCATATAAATTAGGCTAGATTTTTGTTGGTTTGTTTGTTTCCTTTAAAGGTACTGAAACTGTTTAACAAATTTAATTTACTTGTGTGACTAAGGCTTAAGCCATTGGCCAAACTTCCTGTGAACCTATGTACAAAAGCAGCCAAGACACAAGGGGCTACAGTAACTACTTAAGCTTTTTTAGCATGACTAACTCAGTTGAAATGAGGCTGTATCTTCACTGGATATTCTTTCCCTTCTCTGAAAGTTCTTCAACTACTCTAAATGTTCCTCACCTGTTCCGGTTAAGAAAACCTTCTTTTGTTGACTATTAGATGGATTAAGTGTCTCATTTAATTCCAAAATCAAACTGATGCCGCTAGTCTGATCTGAGTTAGATCTGGCCTACCACAGCAGTTAATTATATATAGCTTGAATAGAACAGAAGTCATCAGAACGGAAGAAATTACGTTAATTTTTCATCTCTCTTCTGTGGCAGAAAAAGCAGAAGAAATAAGGTAGTTCCTCTCCTCTGCCTCCCCTCCTTTCTGTTTTTTTGTTTTTGTTTTTTCTAGGCAATGGGGTTAAGTGACTTGCCCAGGGTCACACAGCTAGTAAATGCTATGTGTCTGAGGCCGGATTTGAACTCAGGTTCTCCAGAATCCGGGGCCGGTGCTCTATCCACTGTGCCACCTAGATGCCCCTCTCCTCCTTTCTGCGACCCCTTCATCCTCTCTGTCTCTCTGTCTCTCTATCTCTTTTCTCCCCTCCCTCTTCCCCTCCCTCTCCCCTTCCCTCTCTTTCTGTTCTGTCTCTTCTCTCTCTCTCTCTCTCTCTCTCTCTCTCTCTCTCTCTCTCTCTCTCTCTCTTTCTCTCTGTCTCCCTTTGTCTGTCTCTCTCTCTCACAAAGACTGTCTTAAAAAATTGATCCTCAATTTATGTCATTTTAATGAAATTTCATGTTTAACCTTGCTAGACATTTCCCCCACTGTCAATGTGCTTGTAAGAATTAATTAAAAACTTCTCTTCTTCTGTAACACAAAATTATCTCTGCATGAGGGTTAGCTCCCCACAGTGAACTCTGGGCCTCTTGCTAAAAGGTCCCTAGAACTACTGGCAGGGAAAGGGCAATGTTCAGAGCATAGATGCATTTGGGCTGCAATTAGTAGCTTCGTACAAACCAAAGTTGTCTTCAAAAAGGAATTTTTGTATAACGTTATTTTGCAGCAACTTCCTCCTTTCTTTCCTCCCTTATTCTTATTTCTGCTCCCCTGTGATTATAGATATGGTATAATTGTTCATTGCTTCTTCACTCTTCCAGTATTTTCTATCACTTTACATATTGCTGGCTTTATTTTTTGTAATTCTCACATGCAGTTCTAATGATCCAACATTGTGCTATTTATTTTTGTAAAAGTTATGTCCTTCTGAGAGACTTTCAGCTCCATGAGGACAAAGACTTTTTTTGTATTTCTGCCAGTGCTTAGAGAAAAGTGTAGAATAGATATGCAATACATTTTTTGGGGTTTTTTTTTTTGGTTTTTTTTGACTAGGCAATGGGGTTAAGTGATTTGCCCAGAGTCACACGGCTAGTAAGTGTTATGAGTCTGAGGCCGAATTTGAACTCAGGTCCTCCTGAAGCCAGGGCTGGTGCTCTATCCACTGTGCCACCTAGCTGCCCCTACAATCCATTTTTATTGAATAAATTGAACATGAGCTAATAGGAATAACATATGTTCTATACTCACTATTTGAACATGAATAGGGAAACCTTAGATGGTATCTTTTGGATCTAATATTTGCCATCTGCCCAAGAAGACATCAATTGAAAACACCATACCAACAATTTGTGGCTAACTGCCAGTTACTTTATTTGGCTGTCTAACAGGGAATAAGGCAACTACTCCATTCATTATTTCATTATTTCCTACCTAGACAATTGTAGTAACCTTCTGATTGACTTCTATATATCTAGTGTTTATGCTTTCCACCTTCAAATCAACATTCATAAGAACACAATATCCCCTTATTTGAAAATCTTCCGTGATTCCCTAACACCATAAATATGAATTACTGAGTCTGACACTTAAAGAATTTCATGGTTTGGCTGCCAACTACCCTTCCAGGCAGTTCTTAGTACTCCATTTTATGTACTACTTCGGCTAGGTTTGTCTATTTTTTACATGTAATATGTGTGTGTGTGTGTGTGTATCTATCTATCTATTTATCTATATATATGTATATGTATATATATTTGTGTATATATATATATATATGGATGTATAAACTCAACATGCTATTTCCTGTCTTTTTGACCTTGTCCTGGCTGTCATCCCTACTTGGAGTTATCTCTCCCTCCTGAAACTGCTGGCTTTTTTTAAGAATGAGCATAGATGTGATCTCCTACAGGAAGCTGTTCATGATTTTTTTCAGTTCTTGATGCTCTCTTTTTAATTTATTTGCTTAATATATATTTATATGCATACATGTTTTCTCTCTCTAGTAGTAGATGGTCAGTTCTTGGAGGTACAGTCCATTTCATTTTTTTCTTTGTATCTCTGGAACTTAGCATGATGCCTGGCTCATAGTAAGCATTTAATACATGCTAGTTGGATGGTATTGAACAGGGTGGTCATTAAGCACTAAAGTGTCCATGGAGATGACCTTGGCTTAAGTGAAAAAACTCATTGTAAAGTAAAGAAATTCATTGTACAATGCATTTTAAACATTGGATTCCATATACAGTATATAATATGCCTCTTCATGTTAGGCCCATTAAAAAAAAAGGTTTAGTTGGGGATACCATCTCTAAAATGAGCAAGTTATGCTAGATGATTAGTAGTATGGCTTCCAGCTCTAAATTCTATATCCCTATGAAGTTATAACCAAACAAGTTCCCTCCTTCCCTTCCCAACAAATTTATTTCTTCATTCATTGTTTCATTCAATAAATGTTTTCTGGTTACTTACCATGTGCAAAGCATATTAGAGGGAATAAATCTAATCTCACATACATATACATATACATATACATATACATATACATATACATATACATATACATATGCATATGCATATACATATACATATACATATACATATACATATACATATACACATACATACACATACACATGTACATGTACATGTACATGTACATATACATATACATATGCATACACACACATCTCCCTTCTCAAGGAACTTATAAATTAGTACAGGTGATTGCTAGAAAGATATTTATTGTTTACCATGTACAAAAATAATTGTGTTAAGTATTTTAAGTACCAATAGAAAAGTAAGACAGCCCCTGCTTCCAAGCAGCGCACATTCTACTAAGGGAAACAACATGTAAATTTTTCATCTGTAAGTCAGATAGACTTACATGCTCCCATCATCCTTAGGGTGCAGTGGCAAAGCCATTGCTAATATATCACCTTTCATATCACTTCCACTGATAAAATCATAACCATTTTTTAAACCATATGACAGTGCCAAGAACTTTGCTGGTGAGAATTGCCTTTATGATTCTTCAGGAGGGGTCACCACAGTGGCAGCAGTTGCCAGCCCATATATTCATGGGAGTTGGAGAGAAAAGTAAAAAAACAAAACAAAACAGACTTCTGCTTCCGGGAGCCAAGATGGCAGAGTGAAAAGGTAGTCGCTCTCACTCTCCCCTATCAACCTCTGAAAACCCAGAAAATATCACCCCAGAAAAAAAAACCCTGGAACACCTAAACTAGAAGAAAGATGAGGAGCAGCGTGCAGCAGCCCAGCAAATGGGTCTCCCAGTGCCTCAGCAAAAATAAGGGAGGCAGAACTACAAGGGGCTGCAGGCAGACAATACCCTGCAGCATTCATCTGAAAGGAGGTGAAGAAAACAACCTAAAGGCTTCCTAAAGCCCCAAACTTGCTGATTCCAACCCAACACCAGGTGAGCTGTAGGAGCCCTGACGCCTCCAATTGTGAAGAAATCCTGAAGCCCAGGTGGTAGACCAGACAAACACCAACACTTGGACCTCCAAGTGCCTTAGTGAGGCTGGGGGGGGGAAGGGGACCGGTGGAAAGCAGCTCAGAAAACCACCAGGAGCCTTGGCACTCCACCACAAAGGAATCTCCCAGTGCATTAGCAGAAATGAGAGAGACAACACTGCAGGGAGCCTCAGGCAGATAAACACCCTGCAGCACCCATCTCAAAGGAGCTAAAGAAAGCTAAAGGAAAGGAAAAGCAGGCAACCTAGAATTGCCTGGAAGTTCCAGCCTTGCTTATTCCAGCCCAACACGAGGTAAGCTGCCATAAACTTACAGCCTCCAATTCCCAGCATAAGAGGCCCCAGCATTCAAAGCCAGTAACCAAGACCTAGGCTTCCAACACAAGAAGCTTGGGTCAGTACCCTCTGTTCCCCAGCAGGAGAGCTCAATCTCTTTAAAGGCCAGGGAATAAAGAAACACCATGAGTAAAAAGAAACGTACCATAGATTTATATGATGAGAAGAGTGAAGATCAAGACAGAAATTCTGAAGACGAAAACATTGTCAACAAACCCACATCTGCAACAACAAAAGGGAATATGAACTGGTCTGAAGCCCAAAAAGCCTTCTTAGAAGAGCTCAAGAAGGATTTTAATAGTCAAATGAGAGAGGTAAAAGAGTCCTTCAAAAATACAATTGGCCAATTGGAAAAAAAATACACTGAAGAAAACAAGTCCTTAAAAAACACAAGTGGCCAATTGAAGAAGGAAGGACAAAAACTAACAGAAGAAAACAATCTGTTAGAAACTAGAATTGGACAAATGGAAACTAATGTCTCTATGAGAGAGCAAGAATCAGTCAAACAGAAACAAAAAAATGAAAAAATAGATGAAAATATAAAATACCTCATCAGTAAAACAACCGACCTGGAAAATCGATTCAGGAGAGACAATTTAAAAATTATTGGACTACCTGAAAATCATGATGAAAAAAAGAGCCTGGACAGTATCTTTCAGGAAATCATAAAGGAAAACTGCCTGGAAGTCCTAGAACCAGAAGGGAAAATAACCATAGAAAGAACCACTGATCACCAGCTGAAACAGATCCCAAATTGACAACACCAAGGAATATAATAGCAAAATTCCAAAATTACCAGATGAAAGAGAAGGTGCTGCAAGCAGCCAGAAAGAAACAATTTAAATATCATGGAACCACAGTCAGGATTACACAGGACCTTGCAGCTTCTACATTAAAAGACCACAGGGCATGGAAGATGATATTCCATAAGGCAAAGGAGTTTGGAATGCAGCCAAGGATCAATTACCCAGCAAAAATGAGCAGCATTTTTCAAGGGAAAAGGTGGATATTAAACGAAATAGGAGACTTCCAAACTTTTCTGATAATAAGACCTGAGCTCAACAAAATATTTGATCTTCAAGTACAGGATTCAAGAAGGACTTAGAAAGGTAAATGGGACAGAAGGATACAATATGTTGTTAATAAGGGGGGGGCTGTTTAAACCCCTACAAGGGAATATGAGACTTGCAACCCTTGAGAACTGTATTGTTATTACACCTTGTTAAAGGAGTATACATAAAGAGGGTGGATATTAGTTGACTTTGATGTAATGATAAAAAAAATCTAATCAAGTGGGTTAAATGGATCCAAATAAGTGGATCAATCTGATCTTAGAAAATGTACTGAGAAAGGAGGAGGCAGACAAGGGTAAATTACATTACAGGAAAAGACACAAAATCCTATTACAGCAGAGGGAAAGAGGGGGGAGCATTGTTTGAACCTTACTCTCATCAGATTTGGCTCAAGAAGGGCATAATATAATCAGTTAGGTATAGAAATCTAACTTGCCCTATAGGCAGTAGGAGGGAAAAGGGGAAAGAAAAGGGAGGGGGAAAAAGGGAGGGGGGAAAGAAGGGAGGGAAGCAGCAGTAAGACTAAAGGGGAAGAAAAGGGAAAGGGATAATAAAAGGGGGAAGGGACTGAAGGAGGTGGTGGTCAAAAGCAAAACACTAGTGAAGGGGAGAAAGGAAAAAGGAGAAAGAAAAAACATAAATGGGGGAAAAGGATTGAGAAAAAGACACAGATAGTAATCATAACTGTGAATGTGAATGGGATGAACTCTCCCATAAAACGGAAATGGATTGCAGAATGGATTAAAAACCATAATCCTACAATATGTTGTTTACAGGAAACACATTTGAAAAAGAGTGACACATACAGGGTAAAGGTAAAAGGCTGGAGCAGAATATATTATGCTTCAGCTGAAGTAAAAAAAGCAGGGGTAGCAATCCTGATCTCAGACAAAGCAAAAGCAAAAATAGATCTAATCAAAAGAGATAAGGAAGGAAACTACATCCTGCTAAAAGGCACCATAGACAATGAAGTAATATCATTACTAAACATATATGCACCAAATGGTATAGCATCCAAATTCTTACAGGAGAAGTTCAGGGAGTTACAGGAAGAAATAGACAGCAAAACTATACTAGTGGGGACCTGAACCTCCCCTCTCTGCACTAGATAATCTAACCACAAAATAAACAAGAAAGAAGTTAAGGAGGTGAATAGAACATTAGAAAAGTTAGGTATGATAGACCTCTGGAGAAAACTGAATGGGGATAGAAAGGAATATACTTTTTTCTCAGCAGTACATGGCACATACACAAAAATTGACCATGTACTAGGGCATAAAAACCTCACAATCCAATGCAGAAAGGCAGAAATATTAAATGCATCCTTTTCAGATCATGATGCAATAAAAATTATATGTAATAAAGGGCCATGGAAAGATAGACTAAAAAATAATTGGAAACTAAATAATCTAATCCTAAAAAATGATTGGGTCAAACAACAAATCATAGAAACAATCAATAATTTCATTCAAGAGAATGACAATAATGAGACAACATACCAAATTTATGGGATGCAGCAAAAGCAGTTCTTAGGGGAAGTTTTATATCTCTAAATGCTTACATAAATAAAATAGAAAAAGAGGAGATTAATGAATTGGGCATACAACTAAAAAAACTAGAAAAAGAACAAATTAAAAATCCTCAACTAAACACCAAATTAGAAATATTGAAAACCAAAGGAAAAATTAATAAAATTGAAATTAAGAAAACTATTGAACTATAAATAAAACTAAGAGCTGGTTTTATGAAAAAACAATAAAATAGATAAACCTTTGGTTAATTTAATTAAAAAAAAGAAAGAAGAAAACCAAATTACTAGTATCAAGAATGAAAAGGGTGAAGCTACCACCAAGGAAGAGGAAATTAAAACAATAATTAGGAATTATTTTGCCCAACTATATGCCAACAAATTTGACAATCTTAGTGAAATGGATACATATTTACAAAAATATAAATTGCCCAGATTAACGAAGAGGAAGTAAAATACTTAAATAACCCCATCTCAGAAAAAGAAATTGAACAAGCCATTGATGAACTCCCTAGGAAAAAATCTCCAGGGCCAGATGGATTTACATGCGAATTCTATCAAACATTTAAAGAACAATTAATTCCAATACTATATAGACTATTTGGGAAAATAGGTGAAGAAGGAGTCTTACCAAATTCTTTTTATGATACAAATATGGTGTTGATACCTAAACCAGGAAGAGTCAAAATAGAGAAAGAAAATTATAGACCAATTTCTCTAATGAATATAGATGCAAAAATTTTATACAAAATACTAGCAAATAGGTTGTAACAACTTATCACAAGAATAATACTATGACCAGGTAGGATTTATACCAGGAATGCAGGGTTGGTTCAATATTAGGAAAACTATCAGCATCATTGAGCATATCAAACCAAAACCAACAGAAACCACATGATCATCTCAATAGATGCAGAAAAAGCTTTTGATAAAATACAACACCCATTCCTATTAAAAACACTAGAAAGCATAGGTATAAATGGAGTCTTCCTTAAAATAATAAATAGCATATATCTAAAACCTTCAGCAAGCATTATATGTAATGGGGACAGGCTAGAAGCATTTCCAATAAGATGGGGGTGAAACAAGGATGTCCATTATCACCACTGTTATTCAATATTGTACTGGAAATTAGCTTTAGCAATAAGAGAAGAAAAAGAAATTGAAGGCATTAGAATAGGCAAAGAAGAAACAAAGCTATCACTCTTTGCAGATGACATGATGATATACTTAGAGAATCCTAGAGAATCAAGTAAAAAACTACTTGAAATAATAAACAACTTTAGCAAAGTTGCAGGCTATAAAATAAACCCACATAAATCATCAGCATTTCTATATATTACCAACAAAGCCCAACAGCAAGAGATAGAAAGAGAAATCCCATTTAAACTTACTGTAGACATTATAAAATATTTAGGAGTCTACCTCCGAAACAAACCCAGGAACTCTATGAACACAATTACAAAACACTTTTCACACAAATAAAATCAGATCTAAATAATTGGAAAAACATCAGTTGCTCATGGGTAGGCCGAGCTAATATAATAAAAATGACAATCCTACCTAAGCTAATTTACTTATTCAGTGCCATACCAATCAAACTACCAAATTATTTTATAGAGTTAGAAAAAATAATAACAAGATTCATTTGGAAAAACAAAAGGTCCAGAATATCAAAGGAACTAATGAAAAGAAATGCAGGGGAAGGTGGCCTAGCAATTCCAGATCTTAAATTGTATTATAAAGCAGCAATCATCAAAACTGCTTGGTACTGGCTAAGAAATAGGGAGGTGGATCAGTGGAATAGGTTAAATATGCAAGACACAGTAGTCAATGACTATAGTAATCTATTATTTGATAAACCCAAAGACCCCAGCTTCTGGGATAAGAACCCACTCTTTGAAAAAAACTGCTGGGAAAACTGGAAAAGAGTATGGCAGAAACTAGGCATAGACCCAAATCTCACACCATATACCAAAATAAAGTCAAAATGGGTTCATGACTTAGATATAAAGGCTGATACCATAAGTAAACTGGGAGAACAAGGAATAGTTTACCTATCAGATCTATGGAGAACAGAAGAATTCATGACCAAACAGGAGATAGAGAACATTATGAAAAGCAAAATGGATAATTTTGATTACATTAAATTGAAAAGTTTTTGCACAAACAAAGCCAATGCAACTAAGATTAGAAGGAAGGTAGAAAATTGGGAAAGAATTTTTACAACCAGTCTCTCTGATAAAGGCCTCATTTCTAAAATATATAGAGAATTAAGACAAATTTATAAGAACACAAGCCATTCCCCAATTGATAAATGGTCAAAGGATATGAACAGACAGTTCTCAGATGAAGAAATTAAAGCCATCTATAGTCATATGAAAAAATGCTCTAAATCATTATTGATTAGAGAAATGCAAATCAAAACAACTCTGAGGTACCACATCACACCTATCAGATTGGCCAACATGACAAAACAGGAAAATGATAAATGTTGGAGAAGATGTGGGAAAATTGGAACACTAATACATTGTTGGTGGAGTTGTGAAATGATCCAACCATTTTGGAGAACAATTTGGAACTATGCCCAAAGGGCTACAAAAATGTGCATACCCTTTGATCCAGCAATAGCACTTCTAGGGCTATATCCCAAAGAGATCAAACAAATGGGAAAAGGACCCACATGTACAAAAATATTCATAGCAGCTCTTTTTGTGGTGGCAAAGAATTGGAAATTGAGAGGATGCCCATCAATTGGGGAATGGCTGAGCAAGTTGTGGTATATGAATGTAATGGAATACTATTGTGCTATAAGAAATGATGAACAGGCTGACTTCAGAAAAACCTGGAAAGACTTATATGGTCTGATGCTGAGTGAAGTGACCAGAACCAAGAGGACTTTGTACACAATAACAGCCATGTTATGCAATGACTAAATTGTTAAACTGAACCCTTCTCAGCATTAAGGATCTAAGACATCTCCAGAGGCCTGGATGGAAAATGCTGTCTACATCTGAAGAAAGAACCATGGAAGTCGAATCACTATCACTTATTTTTACCTTGTGTTGAGTTTTGTTTCATCTTTCTGATGGTTCCTCCTATTGTTTTTAATTTTTACTTACAACTTCACTAATGTGAAAATATGTTTACTGGGTATGTAAATGTAAAGCCTATATCAGATTGTGCACTGTCTTGGGGAGGGTGCAGGGGAGGAAGGGGGAGAAAAATTTTCAACTCAAAAGCATATGGAAGTGATTGTTGATAAATCAAAATAAATTAAAAAATAAAATAAAATAAAATAAAATAAAAAAGAAAATCATGTGCCATTAGTGGTAAAATGCTATAGTCACTTTACTTCTTAAAATCTGATTTTCGTAATTTATAAAATAAGGATTGTAAGACAGTGTAGTTTCATAGAAAAGAGAACTGGCTTCCAAGCCAAATGACTTGGGTTCAGATCCTAGCTGAGATACTTAACTTATGTGATCTTGTAATTATTCTATGACTCAGTTTCTTCATCTGTAAAATAATGAGGTTAGTCTTGATGATCTCTAAGGTCCCTTCCAGCTCAGAAACAATGAAATTTTCCTGCATTGCCAGCTTCACAGGGGTATTATCTTTTTTGGGGGGGCGGGGGGCTAGGCAATGGGGTTAATTGACTTGCCCAAGGTCACACAGCTAATAAGTGGTATGTGTCTGAGGTTGGATTTGAACTCAGGTCCTCCTGAATCCAAGGCCGTTACTCTGTCCACTGCGCCACCTACCTGCCCCTTCACAGGGGTATTATCAAAGGAGATAATACACTTGTGTTTTACCTTTTGCTTCAAGGGAGACTATTTGTTAAAAATAAGTTTATACCTTTTTAAAAAATATTTGGCTAAAATAATTTCTTCCTGTAGAATCAAATGACCAAATCATAGTGAAATGGAACATTTTCTATTTTATTGTACAATG
Source organism: Phascolarctos cinereus (assembly GCF_003287225.1). Classification (NCBI taxonomy): domain Eukaryota; kingdom Metazoa; phylum Chordata; class Mammalia; order Diprotodontia; family Phascolarctidae; genus Phascolarctos; species Phascolarctos cinereus. The sequence goes on from NW_027555958.1 coordinate 342,454,009, forward strand.
CCAATAAGTGGACTGATTAGGGGAAGCAGAATAGAGAGAAGTAAGGAGTCTCTGTATAGAAATAATTATCCTAAACTAAGTCTTGCAGGGTAACAATTTCACTTAAAAACCCCCAAATGATGATTAAAATAGAAGAAAAGGAACATGTCAATGTCTACAGTATCCCTACCTTTACAAAATAAATGCATAATAAATTCATGAGATGCAAAATTAATTTCTCAACTCATTTCCATTGCTAAACAAGGAACATCATTTTGGCTTTATGAGCTACACCCATATATAAATAACATTGCTAAATGAGAGGAGAAACAACATGGTAGAATAAAAAGCTGAATTTAGAGTCAAGAAAACCTGGGATCAAATTATTCATTAGACATAAGCTATATGACCATGTGCAAATTATTTAACCTCTCTTGGTCTCAAGAGAGACTCAAGGTCTGTGAAATAAAGAAGTCATACTAGATGTCCCCTGAAGTCCCTCCCATTTCTAATCCTATGATACCATTAAAGGGGAATCTATGAGATCTCCTTGAAAGGAAAGAATGCGTAGATATAGATTGAAAATAGAATGAGGCCTGAACCTGTCATTCCTTTGGTATAGGGACCTCCTAGGTGAGAAAACTCTCTCTACTAATGCAAGTGATAACCTTCACTAGCCTTCTGGAAGCCAACCTCCTAGAAGTCAACACTTGTAGGAGAACTAGAGTAAAATATAATTGGGAACTATCTAACAAGATAAATAAAAAGAGACAATAGAACATAGATAATGTTAATATGTGGTTTTTCTAAGTCAATATGCAGCTCACACTGTTTCTTTTTGAATTTGACAATATTGGTCTAGAACACTCAAATGCCTTGGCCTGGGTCATACAACCAATATTATTAACAGGATTTGAACTCAAGTTCTCTTGGTTTCTAGGCCAGCTTTCCACTCACTCCACGATGCTGCCTTTTTGAAAATAATTATATAGAATAATCAAATATACGCATGTATATATACATAGGTATTATATTAAAATATATGCTATTATATATACACCTATATGTATGTATTATATAACGGATTTTTTTCTATTTCTTTTCATTCAATTAAAGATGTTTCATTATTAAGCCTATTTGTTGTTTTTATTCACTGTTATTTCATTTTTTTCATTATTGGTTATCCTCTAGTTAGTATGACAGGGCACAATATCTCTGAGCCTTATTTTATATATCAGAAAAATTGGAATCAGAGTTTTTCTTTGTTGTTGTTTTTGGTAAAGCAATTGGGATTAAGTGACTTGCCCAGGGTCACACAGCTAGTAAATGCTAAATGTCTGAGGCCAGGTCCTCCTGACTCCAGGGCTGGTGCTCTATCCACTATACCACCTAGGTGCCCAGGGGAATCATAATTTTTGTACAATTTCCCTACAGAGAGAGTTGTATGGATCAAATAATCAAATGAGTCCATGTGCCTAGAGCTTGCTAACTGAATAATGTGCCATAATTATTGCCTAGTCCCCCATCTCCCAGTCAACCTTTGATATTAGTGGATGAGGTACAGAAGTGTTATACACAGCAGGTCTTCCAAGTTTAAAAAAAAAAGTAAACTAAACCAAACTAAAAAAATTGTCCAGCTATCTGATTTTCCCAAGAACTCTAGTCAGAGAAAGTTATTTTATGTTTTCAACAATTATTGCAACATATAAACCTGTAGAAAAGATTTTGCAAGGACTCACTAGGTATGTAATTTTATTCTATTCAATTAAAACATAGTATATGCATAATATGTTTTCATTGAAAGAAAAAAAAGATACTACTTTGGTTTAATACCAAAGTTTAACTAAGATACAGGTCAAATTGAGTTTTAGACATAGGATCAATTAATCAAATGATAAACATTTATTGTCTACCATGTATTTGGCATCAGGACTGAGGATATATTTGCAAAAAGGAGACAGTCCTGGCTCTTAAGAATCTTACAATCTACTGGAAGAATACAAATGGATGAGTAAAATTGAAGGGCCTATTGAGTGGGGCTACACCTAAATCTATATCTATGTAGATATAGATATATTGGGGGTGTATCTCTTAAGTTAGTTTTTTATATGCTTTCTTCAAGACATTTTCTATTAACTTAAATGGAAATAAAAGTGGTTCAGGTCCATTTCACCTATTTGTAATTAGTACCTTCTAACAGCTCTATGCAACTGATTTTGTTATGTATACATGGCTGTTACATTCACTTTTGATTGATTTTCTTATCTTAAATGTAGATGATGATGATATCTTTTTTTCTATTTACCACCATCAAACTTATGTTTTAAGTAAGATTTACAATATTGAAAATTTTTTCACAGAACCATCTACAGTCTTACCTGCTGTCTTTTGTGGTCAGTGAAGAGTTTTTTACCATACAGTAAGCTTAATGAAGGCTATAGGGGGCATATTATTGGCCCACTGTAATACTGGAGCAAGTAGAGCTTCCTTTAAAGCAGTTACCCGAGACTGATCCTGGAATGTGTAAGTTGGTAGGACAGCTGTAGAGATTGGCAATGAAGGAGGGAAAAAAAGTTGAGCTTAAAAGAAATGTAAACCAAACTCCTAGGATTTCAAAATCTGCTAAGCTGGCCCAAACAATGAGGATAGAAAATACAGGAACTGTGCAGCAAATGGGCCTTAGAGTATGTGTTATTGGGGGCGGGGGATTGAAGAGGAACTCTTAAATGAGATTTATAGTTACGGGTACTCAAGTGTGAATGAGAATGTAACAGTAATTAGCAAGGCTTGAAAAAGTCAACTCTGGGGTAGAACCAAGATAGCCTAATAGATAAAGCACTACTGCTGAGCTATCCCAATATTCCCCTCCAAGCAACTCTGAAATAACTGTTAAAATCAAATTCTCAAGCAGCAGTCAAGAAAAGGTCAGTGTGAGACATTTTTTCTAGCCCAGGACAACTGAGGAGGTTGGAAAGAGAGATCTGTGGCACTAGTGTAGGGGCTAGGCCGAGACCCACACAGAGGCAATACCAGCTGTGAAACTTGGTGGTGGTAGTGAAAGAAGCAACAGTGTTTTCAGAGCCTCTGAAGTCAGAGATTGATCTAGCGATTGATCAAAAAGAAATTACAGGGGACTGCTATACTAGCACTGGATATAGGACCCGGTACTGTTTGCCAATTCCATTGCCTATACCCATTTTTCAAGTGACAGCTCAAAGGTGGGGAGGAATGTTTGCAGTACTAAAGGATCAGGGGCCCTGAAGAATATTATTGCTTTGCAGGACAAGAGATGAGGGGCCACTCCTGGGTAAGACCAGAAAGCAGATCAGAACAATGACTACAAGTCTCACTAGAATCAAACAACTTGGACACACCAAAAACTTCCAAACATCCAGAACTAGCTCCAAAAATAGCAGTACAAAAGAACCTGAAATTTGGGACAGTGCTTTTCCATTCTCATGTTGGGAACAGATTATAACTTTAATATAAGGTTGGAAGTCAAGAAACAGGCTAGGGAAAATGAGTAAAAACATACAAACAAACAAAGAATATAACAAAAAAAAAACCTCTACTGTGGTAAGAAGGAAGATCAAGACACAATCTCAGAAGATAATGATGTCAAAACAGCTACAAGTAAAGCCTCAAAGGGAAAAAAAATGAATTGGACAAAAGCCCAACAAGAATTCCTGGAAGAGGTTAAAAAATTCATTTTCAAAATCCAATAAGAGTGGCAGAGGGGAAAAATGAGAAAAGAAATGCAGGCAAAGGAAGAAAATTATGAAAAGACAATTAGCAACTTGGTAAGAGGCCCAAAATATACCGAAGAAAATAAAATCTTAAAAAATTGGCCAAATGATAAAAGATGTTCAAAACTTCATTGATATAAATAATTCCTTCATTAAAAATCAGAATTGGCCAAGAGGAAAAAAATATATAAATGCTCACTGAAGAAAATGATCCCTGAAAAAAATTAGAATTGGGCAAGTGGAAGCTAATGACTGCATGAGACATCAAGAAACAATAAAACAAAGTCAAAAGAATGGGGAAAAAATAAAAGAAAAGTTCAAATGTCTCATCAGACAAAAATTGCAGGGAAAACTAGAAAGCAATTTGGAACAAACTAGTCATAGACCAACTTCTCACACTGTAGACCAACATCTCACACCATTGAGCAAGATAAGGTCAAAATGGATAGATTATTTAGACATAAAGAATGATATCATAAGTAAATTAGGGAAGCATGGAAAATATACCTATGAGACCTATGGATAAAGTAAGAGTTTATGACCAAATAAGAAAGAGGATTATGGGAAGTAAAATAAATAATGTTGATTATAAGACATTAAAAAGTTTTTTTTTTACAAACAAAACCAATGCAAACAAAATTAGAAGGAAAACAAGAAATTAGGAAAGAATTTTTACAGCAAGTTTCTCTGATACAGAGCTCATTTCCCAAATGTATAGGGAACTGAATCAGATTTATAAAAATAAGAGTCATCTTCCAAGTAATAAATGGTCAAAGGTTATAAACAGGCAGTTTTCAGAAGAAATCAAAGCTATCAAGAGTCACATGAACAAAATGCTTTAAATCACTATTGATTAAAGAAATGCAAATTAAATCAGCTCTGAGGTACTAGCTCATACCTATCATATTGGGTAACATAAACGGAAAGAAAAATGACAAATGTTGGAGGGGATATGGAAAAATAAGGATACTAATGTGCTCTTGGTGGAGTTGTGAACTGGTCCAACCACTTCGGAAAACAACGTGGAACTACGTTCAAAGGACTATAAAATTGTCTATACCCTTTGACACAGCAATACAAGTACCAGGTCTATATCACAAAGGGATCAAAAAAAAGGGGAAAAGATCCATATGTACAAAAATAGTTCCAACATCCTTTTGTGGTGGCAAAGAATTAAAAATTAATGGGATGCCCATCAACTGAAGAATGGCTAAACAAGTTGCATTATGTAATTTTGATGGAATATTGTGCTCTAAGAAATGATGAGAGGGATAGTTTCAGGAAAAAAAAACTGAGAAGATGGTTATGAACTGATGCAAAGTGAAGTCAGCAGAACCAGGAGAACAATATATACAGTAACAACAGTATTGTACAATGATCAACTTTGAAAGACTTAACTACTGTGGCCAAGGTCTAAGATAATTCCAAAGAACCCACACAGAAAATTATGCTACCCACCTCCACAGAGAACTGATGAAGACTGACTACAGGTTAAAGCATATTTTTTAACTTTCTTAATTTTTTTTGCTTTTTTGTTTTGTTTTTTGAAATGTCTAATATGGAAATGTGTTTTTCATGAGTTCATATGAGTAATTTATATATTATTGCTTCCTATCTCAATGAATGGGTGACAGGTGAGAGGAAGAGAATTACAGCAATTTTTTATATAGATCAAAATAATTTAAAAAAATTAAAACTTAACTCTTCACTTTCTCTTATACTCATATCCAAGAAGTTGCCAGGCTTTTTCAATTTTACCTCATCACCTCTCTGTACCCATTCAGGCCCACATTAAGGCTCAACTCAAGCATTATAATAACCTCCTCATTCAGCTCTTTGCTTCAAGTTTCTTCCATCATTTAACTCTTCCATCACCACAGGTACTGAAGTGATATTGCTATATCACAGCAATATCAATAGGTTTAGCAATCTTGAGTATGTTCAAGAAGTATTTAATAGTTAAACAATAAAGCATTTATTAAATATCCAATATGTATCAGGCATTGTTCAAAGCATTGGGGACCTAAACACAATGTTAATATTAAACTCAGTTTGCCTAAAGGTTTTCTTTCATACATCTACCAAGAGAAATACATTATCTGGTCATAGCAGAGGAAAAGCAAAAGCATCATTTCTCAGAGCACAACTATTATTTGGAAGTGTTCTAGTTAACATTGAGATTCCCTCCACTGTCCCATTCAGCCAAATCACATAGTGCCAGCTGGTTGATAAGAAATCATAACATATATTTTGGTCTAGACAATAGCTGGATAAGTATTCCCTGCAGTATAGGAAAGAAAGCATCCAGAATTTGAACAGGAATGTGTTTATACATGTGTATTTATATAACTGTATCCACATATACAACACACAAATGTAATGACCATTTAGTGAATCAAGAACAAATCCTAGCTCTCTTTATTCCCAATTTATGTCCCTTTTATTGTGTGACACTGTCTCTTTTGGATATTATAAGTAGTATTACTTTATTTTGGTATGTGTGTGTGTGTATGTGTGTGGGTGATGAACATAATTTATTCTGCCCATAAAAACCACTAAGGAACTGGCCTATAGACATCTAAGTCAATGCACTAGAAGTATATGGTTCCACCCACAGACACATGGAGATAGGGGAGGGCTAGAAAAAGTCATTTTATCTTAGTCACAAGATCACAAAGTTATGTCTTCCCAGAAGAGTACCAAGATATTAGGCACAAACTCTGATCTGACATTAACAAAGGAGTAAAAACATCACAGAGAAGTTGAGGGGAGTTAAGCAGGTGAGGCACCTGAAAAAAAAAGAAAAAGAAAAAGAAACTAGTCTGGTACTTGGAACTGCGTTGGTATAGCAATATATTGGAACTGGTGTCTAATCAGGAAACTATTGCTTGAGCTACCTCCAGGTCCAACCTGGCTGCAAAACTGTCTGGGCTGTAGGGTTTCTGAATTCCCTCTCAGTGAATTTCACTTTGGTGCTTAGCTCTTCCTCAGCTATGAAAATCTATTATACTTAGCCAGACATGTAGATCAGGAAAGAGTATGAGTCTTGATCTGCCCAGTGCAGAAACCACCACCAGATCTGCAATTAAACTATCTTCAGTTTCCCAAGAAGTATATTGATTTCCTTTCCCTTTATTTTTCAATGTTTTTCTCCTACTCACTTGCCGAATTTGTTCTTTGTCCCTGGAATTGTTAACTTCAACCACTGTATCTCTGTGGAGTTTGCAACATAGGTTTTGTTTTGAAACTTCTTTGTGTGTTTGCTCTTCTGGAGGCATTTTGGAAACCTTTTGCAATAGGCACTTTTTTTTCCTCATTCAGAAGTTCTGGCTAGTTTTCTTTTATTATTTCTTGCATTGTAGTTTTCAGGTTTTTTGACTTGTCCTTTTCTTCTGGGAGCTACATCATCCTTCAACTTAAGGATTTTAAAATGTGTATCCTGTTTTGGAAATCAATACATTTTGCTTGTATAGAGATCATGTTTTTGTTTAATGTTACAGCTTTTTTTTTTTTTTTGGTGAGACAATTGGGGTTAAGTGACTTGCCCAGGGTCACACAGCTAGTGAGTGTTATGTGTCTGAGGCCAAATTTGAACTCAGGTTCTCCTGACTCCAAGGCCTGTGCTCTATCCACTGTGCCACCTAGCTGCCCCAATGTTATAGCTTTTTGTTTATTTTCTTCCAGATTGCCTTTCACTTCTGCATATTTGAATTTCCAATTAATTGTTGTCTTTTATTTCTGTGGCGTGATAAGTTTCTGTGGATTCAATTATTTTACTCTGGCAATTTTATTTCTGTTATACAAGTCATAAATTCAACTCTTATGATTCAGATCCTTTTTTGAAGTTTTCAGGAGTATCCTGAATATCTTGCCATGTTTCCATCCTCTCATGAGAATCCACAGGCCATCTGCCTGGTCAGGTATTGGTTCAATTTTCTAAATTTTTAATATTGATTCAGAGATTGTTTTACTCATTTAGATGCCCTGGAGAACTTATTTTTATTGCTTTTAATTTAATCTCTCTTGATTTTTTTTGCCTGTCCTCCCAGTTTTTAACCAGGCTTTCTTCCTCTTGAGATATTTGGTAATTGTAGCCTTTTTTCCTTTATATTCCCTGACTGATCACTTTCTGATACTTTCCCATTTGATGGCAGAACCCCTAAGGTCAGGGCCTCAAAATTATTTAAATTTCCACTCCTGTTGGGAAATTCACTTTTTAATCTCCTTAGCTCCTAACTTCTGGGGGGGACACAATTGACCCCAACTGGATATCAGTCCCCTTTCCTTCAGGCCTAGTACAGGCCCAAACACATTCTGGCATCCAATCCAATTTTCTCTGATCTTTAGTTCTAAGGAAGAGACCTCTTCTGCTTCCCTATATCCTGCCTCCTCTATCATAGAGAGCAAAAAGAGGTAGACTGAATTTTTCAGCTTGCTACCATAGAAGAGGAGGTGGTGGTCAGGAAAATTTAAGGATTTTCTGGCAGGGATTACAGTAGCAGTAAGTAATCTACGAGTGGAATTCATAGGTTAGAATGTGTAGACCTGTTAGAATGTAGCAGCTGGTGGAGGAAGCTAAGTGAGCCTGCTAGGTATTAGGGAGCTAGACTTCCCTGGTGTTAAATCATTAAGTTTTTTACCTCACTAAGACTTCTTCTTGGTGTCTTGGTCTACACAGATAGCTATAATTCCTTTGATTCTCATGTATAATTTTTAATAGAAGTTTTGACATTGGATCAGTGAAAATGTCCAGTCATCTATCTTCTTGACCACATGACCCAGAAGTTTGGCCACTCAGCATTTTATTTTAATTACCTGTTTTAATAAGGACTGGTTTCCCTTGGTGAAAGACCACACACAACTTACGGCAACTGTCCAATAAATCTCTTAACTTATCATCTCTATCGTGAAGGCTATAAGTCAGATAATGATTCTTTAACTATTATCAAATAGCTCTGGGTTTCAGGATTCCCTAATTTTCAAACTCCAAATTTCTCCCTTTCCTCAGGGGATAGAATAAAGATGCAGGGAAAGTCTGTAAATAAGAGACAATTTTTCTGATCTTTTCATATGCAATGATATTGCCACTCAAACTCTGAAAGGCTGTCTTTCTTTCCCCACTAAGCCTTTACAAACTGCAAAATCACACCAAAAGTGAGACAATTGTGGCACCCTTACATGTCATTGTCTTCGATGTTGACCCCATCTGAGAATGGGAGCACTCCAAGTCTTAAAAGTCTTTGTTTAATCCTTAAAATTTTTAAATGTGACTACTTAGAGAGTGAAGGGGTTACACTCTTACCTAAAGATAAATGAAATATTCTTTTACATCCTTTTAAAAACTGTTTAGTAATGATGCTTAATGTCAAACAGCTGTTGTTTTCCACAAAGGAGGTTAGCTGTTGCTGCTGGATAAGTTATGTGTCATATGTGAATGTGAAATTATCAAGATGATCCTAATATCGCATATATTTATGGAGGCTTATCTGTCCTTCAAGATAAACCAAATGTCTTCCTGAACCTGAGCTGGAAATGACTTCCATTAGGTATACAGGAAACTTTGACTCAACCTGGGCAAGAATGTGGAAACATTTTATAGAATACAAGGCTGTGTAATTTTTACCCTACCTAAGGGAGTCCAAATACAGTTGGGAACTTTGGGTGTATACGTGAAGAAATTCCACCTTAGTCTGCTCTGGAGTTCCTTGAGGGTACAGATTCATATCAAAGATGCTGGTGCCACCCCCAACTCATTACAATCTGCCACTATGCTGGGGTTTTCTTTCCCAGCCTTGCCTTGGGTATCTAGTAGGAGTAGCAAGGGGAGAATAAGACTTAAATTGGGAAGAAAGAACACACACACACACACACACACACACACACAACCTCCCCTTGGGAACAGAAGGTAGCATCGAAAAATTTATTAATGATAGGTCAGCCTTGTAGTAAGGGAAATTGGGATTCAAAACCTGCATTTGACATATATTAGATGAGTGACCACAAGCAAGTTACTTAATATTTCTCTCTTTTTGTTTTTCTTCAGTTGTTTTTCAGTAGTGTCTGATTCTTCATGACCCCATTTGGGGTTTTCTTGGTAAAGATACTGGAGTGGTTTGTTATTTCCTACTCCAGCTCACTTTACAGATGAGGAAACTGAGGCAAATAGTTTGTTCCATTTATATTTTTGTAAGATGAGGTGTGTGTGTGTGTGTGTGTGTGTGTGTGTGTTTAATTGTTTCTTTTGGGAGAAATAAATAGTTCCCTAATACTTTGTCTACACTGTCTATTGAGTACCTTTCTAATCACCTTTTTGGGGAGACCCTAGAAATCAACCAAACCTAAACTTTAACTGATTTTTCCTTAGGGCTTTGGGAAGTGCTTGTAAAAAGTCAAAGATAATGAGAAACAGCCTGACTCTTTTCTTTGGTGCCCAGATTCCCATACAGCCACCAATCTCAAACTAACTTTGAGCCTCCATTTGGGAAGCTCTTAGCAGTAGAGGGACCCCAGCCTCCTGGTTCAGCAGGAGCTGTGGTTAAATAAAAAGAGGTAATAAATAAAATATAAGTGAAAACGAAGAGTACAAACAATGTGTTACAGGGATCAAGAAAAGGAAAAGCTTCAAGGACCTGAATAGTCAAAGAAGGCTTTGTAGAAGAGGTGGGATGTGAGTTGATCTTTGAAGGTTAGGTCAAAATTACATAGGGGGAAAGTTTTTCTGGGTAAGAGAGAATGAAAAAGGCACAAAGTTAAGAACGCGTGAGTTCATTTTGGGTCATAGTGAGATGTCTGTATCTGTAGCTGATTTTTTTTCCTATCAAAGAGAAATGGAAGATAATTAGAAAGATACATTAGACATAGATTACAAAGGGCCTCAAGTGTTAGGTTAAGAAGGTTGCACTTTACTCTGCAGGGAAAGCAATATTAGTGAACAGAATAGAGATAGTAAGAAAACGTTAATTCAGGAAGATCAAGATGATAGAAGCAATATGAAAATTTGAGTAGAGAAGAACAAATTGGAACTTGGGAAAAAATGCTAATAAGACAAAAGTTAGCTCTCTTTTATTATCAAGAAGTACTTCTTGATACTGATAAACATTTAAATGTGTACTCTGTGTCAGGCATTATGCTAAGCACTGAGGACACAAAAAAGAAAAAGACTGTTCTTAGCCTCAAGATGCTTATAATCTAAACAAGGAAAAATGGTCAGAAAAGGAAGCTGAAATGGGTGGGAGATGAGTGCCAGAGGTTACCTGATGCAGGGGCATGACGAAGATGATGGTGGAGCTTAGTAGCTAGTGGCAAATAAAGAGATGGCTGGCATTTTGAACCCTCTATAAAGGAAGGCTATGGGAGGAGTTTTGTGCCCTGCCCTCCAGCCTTTTGAAAAGAAGCAGAAGCATTGAGGATAGTGATGAGGTATGGGTAGCAAAGCTGACGCAATCCCTATGATGAATGAATTTCTTGGTGATGAATATATCTAGTGATAATTTTATCCTAGAAAGGGCATGATGAAGTTAATGGTCAGAGCAGCTTGTGGCCAATGAAATACAAGCAGAAAAACAAAGCAAGTCGCCTGAGTGGTTAGTGAGAAATAAGAGATGTGGCAATTCCACAAAAACAATTGTTTTTCTTGACTTACTGGTTTTGGGGGATTCCTGTTCATCCAAGGAAGTGTCCATAAGGGTTTATTATGATGATGATGATGATTATTATTATTATTATTATCATTATTATTATTACTAATACTAATACTAATAATAATCCTTTCTTGAGCAGAAAAGGAGTTATTCAATGAAGTGCTATCTCAGGTCACATAGATATAACAATGATTCTTAGCATTTAGAACTGGAAAGGATGTTAACTTTAGCAGAAAGACTTGGGAGTCTGAAGGCCTATAATCAAATTCTACCTTTGATACTTACTAGCATATAATCCTGGATAATTCACTTCTCAAATCTCAATTTTGTCATCTCTAAGAGAAGAATAATAAAAGCACAAATCTACTTCAATGGGTTGTGATTAAAGTGCTTTAACAACATATAAGCCCCAATTTGCGTATATACATATACATGTATATACATACACACATACATATGTGTTATTATGAGGCATCCTTCTATAGTAGAATGAGCACTAAATTTGGAGTCAGGGGACCTAGGTTTATTATTTGTCAGTTCAGCCTGATTGGGAATATTGTTTCTTCTTTCTTATTTTAAGGCTTCTTAGCTTTAAAGAGAGCAGTGGATTAGATGATCCAACGAAAAATTAAAACATAATTGGTTGAGAGACAGTACAGGCTGGAAATGTGAATAATTGTTTCAAAAGCTTGGTTAAATTCATAGAGGCAATTTGATAGAACCAAAGCAGCCAAGAAGATCTGGGACATATCTTTAGCCTTTCAGGTTATAGTCAATGAAAAAAACAATGTCTTGCTATGACATACCTCTTAGTATCACTGTCAAAGAGAAGAAAGTACCATGAGTCTGAAGCTGTCTTTCTTAGTAAAAGAATTGGTCTTTCCTTTCTGGCAACAGATTATTAAGTTATTCTCATAAGCAAGAAAATTACTATTTCTCCATGTGGCCTGTCTTTATAAATGGACCACAAAAAAAAATCAAAATCACTGAATTTCTGATTCATATTAAACTCTGTTTTAATGATAGAAATAGGGTTTCAGTTTCCTCTAGGACCTAAGTCAACAACTAATATTCCAATTTGGCTACTGACTCATACAAAGCTTTAGGAATGACAAAATTAGCTAGTTTCTTAGCTTGTTTTGGTAATGGTATGACAAAACTGTTGCAGACAATGATGATATAACTAGGGTAGAGTCATCAGGGTTTGTCCCAAGGCATTGAAGTGAAAAGGAAGCAAAACAAAAATCTTGCAATCATTTAGCAGAATAGAATAAATAGAACTTAGCATCTATCAGGACTAATAATTAATTAAAATAACTAAAATTGTATTAATAATAACAATCTATATGAAAGCCATTACAGTGACTAATTTCTCATCATATTCACTTGGGTTTAACATAGCTACTTCTATTATTTTTACACTGTGAATCACCAGGTTGGCTTTTTTGTGCTTTTTGTGCTTTTTGCTTCAAGTATCAATATTGCAGTCACCACTATCCAAACATGAGACCCTTATTTATAAGTTATGCATATCATTACTATCAAAAATCCCACTTACAGCCAGATTTCTCTGTTCTTAGAAAAAAAAATATCACTATCAGCTCATCATAGATGATACCAACTTGTTTGCTTCTGCCCTACAAAAAAAATCCAGCTTCTTATTAATTCTCCAAGAAGTATTTCATTTAGGTAGTTCATCACCAAAGGTGTTGACCTATTCAACAAATTCAACTCACCAAAGATTTTTTTGAATACCTAATATGTGTAAGCAGGATAAAAATTAAATATTTTAATACCTGGAAAAAGCATGTAACAACTGTTCAGGGCAAACAACACGAAGAACACCCTCAAATCAACTTGAGAAAAATTCAGTTTTGGGGAAAGACCTCTGAGAGAAACACTTAGGCCTTAAAACACTATGCCTCATGGGGGAAAATCCCCTGGGACATCATGAAGACACCACCAGGGAGGCTAACCTCAGGGGTGGAATTAAGAAGGAGATAAGCCAGGGAAAAAGTTCACTGAAGGAATGAAGTTCCAAGGAGAAGCATCATATTGAGGAGTTCCATTCTATCTAATTATTGTATGTTACATGCTAAAATCAATTGTGTCTATTGGCTAAAGGGGCACAAATGTTGTCAACACCCTGTAATTTTGGTCATCATAAGACAAACCTGAGATCACCCAATCTTGGGCCCTAATGTAAGACCCTGGTTTAAACAAACAATTTACTCATCATATCATGAAATAAGCTTATTTATAAATTTTTAAAATTTAATGTGATTTCTTTCAAGTACTTCTATTATCGAAGATCACAAGCCCTCTGTGACTGGGAATATAGGTTTATGCCTTGCTGTGGTAGACATTCTGAAACTAGATTAGTTGGTTTTGTCTTTCACTGGACCAATACTTAAATTTTCCTTCCTCTTTATATATATTATATATGGGTGCGTATGTGTGTGTGTGTATACATATATATATGTGTGTATATATATACACATATATGTGTATGTATGTATATACATATATGTGTATGTGTGTGTGTGTGTGTGTGTGTGTGTGTATATATATATATATATATATATATATGAATGCAGTACTTGTGATCCAATTTCATAGCCTTCAAGAATTGAGTCCACTCCATAAGACAATGATGTAATGGAGGACATTAATAGAAAGGTGAATATGTGGCTTATTTAATTACTGTATTCTATGTTTGTGACAGACAATGTAGCAAGCTGGAAAGAGAGTCAGCCTCAGAGCCAGGAAGACAGGGGTCCTATCTTTGACATATACTAACTTTGTGACCCTAAGTCTTAATTCTTTAAGCAACTCCTTAAGACATGGTGTAGCAAAGGTGCTGACCTGAAATGGTAGAGATAATTTCCTTCCCTGGGATTTCCCTTTACAATGAAATCACACATCCCCATCCCTATGTGAGGAAGTTAGGTGATATGATGGATAGAATATTGGACCTTCCTGGAGTCAAAAACACCTGAGTTCAAAGCCAGCCTCAGCTACTTGCTAGCTTTGTGACCCTGGGCAAATCACTTAAATGTTTTGTGGGCTTCCCTCCTATTTACCCTGCTAGTCTCCCTTTCACATTTCACTAGAGAGGGAAGCAGCTGAAGTTACCACTTCAAGTTATAACACTTGAATATCCATACCTTAGTGGAAAGAATAGAGGCTGGCAAAATGGAAAAAATCACTCACTATAGACATAGATTCCAATCCTGCCTTCAGTGTTTGCTATCTCTGTGACTTAAGGCAAGTCACATGATATCCTTAGGCCTCACTTTTCTCATCTGTAAAGCAAAGGCCTTGGATTAAGTGATTTCTGGGGACCTTTCCAGTTCTATACTCTATGGAATACTAAACCCTAACATGACAAGGAAACTTGAACCTAGATTTGATCCAATAAAAAGGTTTGGCTTTTTTTCATCTTAAGTTGGAAAAGTGAGTCTGGTGTCTTTTTTTTAAAAGTATTTTTCTTTAAGAAGACTGAAAAATACAATTACTTAGATGTAGTTCCACAGCATTTTTTCAAACAGAATAGTAATCATGGTTTACATTTATATAGAATCTTAAAGTTAACAATGTACTTTCCTTAAAACATCCCTGTGAGCTAGGAAAATCTATTCCTATGCTCATTTTTGCACATGAGTAAAGGGAAACAGAGAGATATGATATAGATATAATGTCTATAGTCAAATAACTTATGGTAAAATATCAGTATATTGTCCCAAACTTTGATCTTCCAACTCTAAGGGGACTGGTCTTTTTACTATAACATGCTGTCTCTAAAACTTCTAGTGTCTATTCAATAATAATGATAATACAAGCCAAAACATTAATAATATAGAAGACCCATCAAAAATCTTCCAATCTGAATTTAATCAAATTAAAAACACTTATTACATTCTTTGTGCAAATTATTATTCTAGGTGTTAGGAATATGAAATTAGTCATAAAATTAGTCCCTGCACTCAAGTGTCATATGCTACTGGAAGAAAATATTGTGTGATAGGCATTAGTAATTTTCAATACATCAACATACATGCCAAAGGAAAGACAGAAAATGTAAAAGGAATAAAATCAAATACATTAAAATAAATACAATGTGAGGTGCATGTCAAGGATTGCCCCCCACACACACACCAGCTAAACCCAAGTTTACCTTAAGTAGTCTATGACATGCCCTAACGTCAGGCATTTGACTAACTTCATTCAGGTGTTCATACTCAGACTTCCTCATTAGTGATTCCCACAAAGACCTAAAAATTGTCCCCAGTGTTGTGACATTCTTTGTTTCCTGTAGGGTCAATGACTAATTGGTGATTTTATTCATTACTGGATCACCAAACCTTACTTTTGTTGATTTTCCTCATTCACTGCTCTATCACTATCTGCTACTTTTGAACCTGTCTTCCTAAAATTTCCTAGCAGGGTTGCCTCTTCCACTGAATTATATAGATTCCCAGATCAAATCTCAGTGCCTGTTCATCACTTGGAGAATAGCAGAATGCAACTCAAGTTGAAATCCCAGGAAAAGAGACTCGTTTCATAACTACCATTTTTCTTTATCACTGAATTCCCTGCCTCTATCTATCATAGGATCAAACTATTGTCCCATTTGTCATAGTTATGCTCTCATTCTCCAATCCTAGCATTCTCCTCCATGAACAACTCTGGGCTTGCATTCATCTATTCCAATGAGAAATGACCACAGAAGGGTGTTATACAGAATTCAGTGATGTCCCTATGTGAGCTAGGAAAATTGTTGTCTGACTATTGAGAGCTCGTGTGAACTGGCTGAAGAATTTTGAATTGATATTCTCAAAGGAGCATCTTAAGGTTAATTTCATAGCTAATTCTCTATTATCATGGCAATTTTTACTCCATAATTAACAACAACAACAATAATAAAAATAATAATTGTGCCTTCCTCAAATTTTTCTTCTGAGTAGCTCAGAGGTAAAATTTTATTTTCACTTCTACCTGGCAGAGCTGGATTAGAACTTTTCTATTTCCCACAAGGATATTTATGCCCCCTGGGAGCAGTGAAGGTCAAATTTTTATCTGCCACATGGCAAACAATTTAAATTTGGCCTTAAAACTAACCAAAAATAAAATATGATACCTTAGTTTTTTTAACCAAACGGTAAATTATTCTTTGATTAAAGTGAGGTCTCTGGATTTAACCCTTAAGCATTTCATGTTGGTATCTTGTTTCCCAACAGCTCTTGTGAAACAACTTAACTAGGACCATAGGATCATAGACACATAGCTAGAATGGGGATTCGAAGGCAGCTATTCCAACCTCCTCACTTTATAGATGAGTAAACTGAAGCTCAGATTAATTTTGGTCTTGACATTAAGGGTAAAAATATGGAGATTGAACATGAATACATAGAAACATAGATTATCTGAACCCTAAAAGTTTTAAGAAGGTTCTCAGGAAGGTTAGAGGTTCTTTATATTGTATCTTAATATATAATATGATGCTATTTAATATCATTATTAATGTTAATTAATTAACATAATAATAACCTTAATATCTAAAATATCTAATGAAGCAGAGCTTCATTATACTTAGCAATGTTCTCTCCATAATTAACAATAGCAATACTTTTTGTACCTTCTGCAATATTTGTCTTCAAAGTAGTTTGGAAGCAAAATGCTCCTTTTGTATACCTGTCCTTGAGGATCAGTCTTGAATCTTGAAAAAGGTGAATTTAGCATTTTAAAAGAGGTATATGCTCTACAATTTTCACAGATTACTGTAAGATTTTATAGGGCCATGAATAAAGCTTATCAAGATATATAATTTACTGTGTGGGAATTATGCTTTAGAGACCAACTATTATTTTTCATAGATACAGCAAATGTGAAACTAGGTGTGAATGGGAGCTGTCAGAGTCCACCAGAAGAGAAGTCATCCTTTCATGGTCAAAGTAAAAAGACCTAAGTACAGGTGATTAGTGACTGAGAATAACCAAGGAACACATTCGTAAATCTCACTTAAACAATAGGGAGGATTATTGTCTTGTCAGAATGGCTGTGACATGGAGCCTATTGGCACTTATCAAACCCAAAGGCCACTACCCACTCTTGGTGATAGATGTTACCAACAAAATGTTACCAACATTTGTTACCAACAAAAAAGAGCCTGAAAAGCATTATTGGAAAACTTCTTGAATGGAAGGATTGTTTCAATATTTATACTTATCTCCCCAGGGCCTAGAAGAGTTTGTGGTACATAATAGCTTCTGGTAAATACTCGTATATTAATTGATTGGTTTGTTGAGAAGATATTAGAACCTTCAAGACACAGGCATTATTTTCATCACTCCTGTCAATTGAAGATATAGACATCTTATAAAAAGATTAGATTTCTGACATGTAATAAAATATAGAAATAAGAAGGACTTGACCACAATAAATAAATGAACCTTGGCACATAACAAAGAGTGGTAAAATGTATAGTTACCCAAAGTATCACAAATCACAAGACAAAGAGTTTTAAGTTAAAAAGGAAACTAGTACAAGAAATTGCCTATGAATGTATGGTTTGACATGCTAGATGCCAAAGAGATAGCTGCAAAGTAAGAAGAAAAGTAACCTTAAAGAGGACAAGCAATTCATAGGAGGAGAAAAAAGAATCTGAGGGGGAAATGCCCTAAATGTCTATACAGAAATGCCCAAAATGTAATAATAAAGAATGTGAATTAGAGATGTTGACAAAACATGGAAATTTTCATTTCATATAATTACCACTAAGACTTAGTGAGATTGGACTCATGACTAGAATATAGACATGAAAGAGTGTAGTTACTCAAAAAGAAACAGTTAAAGGAGGTCAAGGGAGGAAATCAAGAAACTTGAAAGGGGAGGTATGATATAGATCATCTGACTGAAGATCAAGAAAGGAAAGAAAAATAGGAGAAATGTCAGGAAATTATTCTATAAATCATGTACTGAAAGGAAAAAACAGACAAGGAGTTTGGGAAACACCCTAAACCTATCACAGAGGCATAATATGGTTGTGATAGAGGATCAATTATTGGGCCATTCTTTGAAATTATCTCTCTTACAAAACCAGAGCAAAGGATCATATTTTTTTAAAAAAAAACATATTTTAATGATAACGTCATGTTTCAAAAGGCAGAAAAACAACAAAGGGATTTTCTATTCTGAATTTTATTATAAACACCACTGTTTAGATTGGAAAGCCTCTCACAACCCAGTCCCAACTTACTTTTACAGGTGCATGCTATACTACTATTCGACTTCTCACACTTCATGTTCTAGCCAAACTGTTATTATCTTTGTCCTTCACACACAGTACTTCATTGCCTGTTTCCAGGTCTTTATGCTGTTTGTTCCCTATACATGGAATGCTATACCCCCTCTTCACCTCTACTCAGGAGTGCATTTGTAAATGGCTAACAAATAGATCTTTGAAAATGTATTATTATCATTACTAATATTATTATTAATATCTATCACTTTATCCTCTAGATAATAAAGACAAGAAATTAAGTTCTGATTTTTAACATTTGCAGATTTCTGAAGTATAGATGTTCACACTGAAAATTTTACAATGTGGTTTTTAAGAGCCTTTTTGTGCAGACTCCAGCAAAACTATGCCTCCAAATAATGTTTTCCTTCAAGACACAACTCAATTATCTGTAAAGGTGGGGGTCAATTAGAGTCAATCAATTTCCCCAATCAAAATATTCCTAGTCCCTAGGACTTACCTTGAGTCTCTGGGAGAAGTTACAGTGGTCAAACTCTGAGGATGTAACTACAAGTGAGAATGGAGTTTGGGAGAGTGATCCCAGAGACAATATATGTACTACACATCATCACCTACTACATGAAACCTTTATTGGTGTCCCCCAGTGCCATCACATTCCTACTTAACCACCTCATATATATGTATTTATTTGTATGTATTGTATTTTTTGTTTCCCAAATAGATTTTAAGTTCCTTGAGAGGAGAGGCTTTTTTAGTCTTTGTGTTTGTCTCCAGTTTCTAGCAAGGTGCCTGTCACATAGCAGGTACTTAATAAATACTGAGTGATCTTGACCACTAAGGAGGAACTGAAGAATTTGTGGGAACTAGAAGATAAATAACCACTCCTTATTAGAATTCATAACAGATAATGAGAGAAAAACGGATTATACTATGAAATGTATATTAGAATTGGGGAGAATGGAATTCTAAGGACTCAAAGAAATGAGAGGTAGCATCTCATGGCCAAAATTACTTGGCAGTTAGGTGGTAAAGTATAGAGAGCATTGGACTTCAAGTCATGAAGGCCTCAATTGAATTTCTACATTAGAAATTCATTAAGTATAATCTTTGGCAAGCTACTTAACTCAGCCTCAACTTCTTCATCTATAACATTGGAAGAATAATAGCATCCATTTCACACGGTTCTGCTGAGGCTCAACTGATAAATCAGGTTCTTTTCAACCCTTAAAGCGAATTATAAATGAGCTATTGTTGTTATTATTGTTGCTATTATTATAATACTCAAAGCGGAAGTTAACCAGAGAGGAACAGGAAGTTCTCAAGTATGAAATTTTGAAGACACAAATACATTTTCACAGAAGGAAAAAAATGGTTAGCTGTCTGTGTAAAGAGACATGTACAATACACTCACTGACCAATTTGGATTTTAAAAGGATGTGGCTAGAAGACGGAAGTCAAAAGAAGTAACAGAAATGTAATAAAGCTCAAAATGAGTCGAAAATGGATATAAATGCTATGGAATACAAAAAAGGGTTTTTTCTGCTATATTGTAAGAGGAAGATCAAAAAAACAGGTAAGATCACTTCTTGCAATGTAGAGGATAATAAAAAAGAAGAGAGAGAAATTAAAAACCATGAGATGTTTATTTTGCATTTTTTTTTCCAAGGAGAAAGATTCTTAGACTGTAAAAGCTAAAGCTTAAATGATAAAGGAAGACCCTCTCTCAATTGTATTTAACAAAAGACATTCCTAGTTCCATAAAATCACAGAATTAGAGCCAGAAGGCCTTCAATGGACACTAAACTCTCTCTTTTTAAAAGGAAAGAAACTGAGGGTCGTAACTCAGAATATAGTCTCTATAACACAGTGAAGAAGGATCATATCAAAGGGGATAAAATGGTACTCCTTAAGATGTCAGTGCCTTAGTAAAAACCACAGTTGTCTCATTCTAATTACACCTCTGAAAATAAAGATCAGTAGAAAGATTTGCTATTATTTAACATGTTGAAGAGAAAACTTAGTGGGAACATGATAACTATCTTAAAGCATCTAAAATTCCATCATAGTGAAATACAATTAGAAGTGTTTTGTATGGCCCCAGAGGGCAGATCTAGATACAATGTGATGTCTTATGCATGAACTGCATTTAAGTGAGGCAGAGATATACAAAGTTGTCAGCCTCACTCCATATTCCAGAATCACTGAAGCTAGTGTCAACACAAAAGTCAGGATGACTGATGATGGCCCAGGATGCAGTGGATGACCTTGGAAAAATTCAGAGAGGAAAACTTAGACTTCCAAAAAAAATTGTAGCTCTCCCAAAGAATTGTCTCCCTCGAACAATAATGATTTCCACTTCCCCAAGGAGCTTAAAAGGGATGCTATATGATTTGGGGGTAGTGTGGTACCATTGAAAAGGCACTAGATTTGGAGTCAGTGGATCTAAGTTAAAATCCTGTCTCTAAAAATATGACCTGTGTGATCCTTGAAAATTGTTTCTGGGCTTCAAGTTGCTTATTTTTAAAATCAGGAGATTAACAAGATAACCACTAAGGGAACTTACAACTACCAATCTATGACCCTTCAATCTTTCTTTTCAGGTATTTTGTGCAGGTGGTTGGTTTTGGGGTATAGATCAGAATATTTGACATCTGACTTCTCCTTAAACTCTGAGAATCTGTGATTCTAGTTTCATGATTCTCTGAAATAGGGCACTTGGATAAAAATTTCAGGGGGAAGGGGTGCACAACTTTGGGCTTGATGTTAAGAAGAACATCCTAATGAGAGTTATTCTCAGTATTTTACAACTTAGTAGGGGGCAGTTAGGTTGCACAGTGGATAGAGCACTGGCCCTGGAGTCAGGAGGATCTGAGTTCAAATCTGGCCTCAGACACATAACACTTACTAGCTGTGTGACTCTAGACAAATCACTTAACCCCTAATTGCCTCACCAAAAACAGAACAAAAAAAAGAAACCTTAATGGGCCCATCTCAACAAACCAGCAGTAGATCCTGAGGCTCAATGTGGTAGAGTGGGCAGATGCCAACACCAGGACCCCCCATTGGCTTCAACATAGCCAGGGGAATGGGCAGACTCCAAACTCTGAGAGACACCATGTGCTCAACATAGCCGCAAGCAAAGAGGAGACTCCACATACTTCAAGCGTAGCCTCTAGACAGGTTAACACCAAACCTAACGGTGCCTAAGCAATCAGGTAGATGCCAGGACAGGGCCTCTTCTATGATTCAGCATAACTGTGGGCAAACAGGCAGCCACCAACCTGATTGCCATATGCTTCTGTGTAAGCCTGGGGAAATGCAGAAACACCCCACCAGCCTTAGCACACACCAGTCACCATCACTAGGATCCCAGCTCAGCACCATGTAAATTGCCAGACCTCTATGGCTTCCAGCAGCATTAACCACTCCCCCACCCCTTAGCATAGCATCTCATGATGGAAAATGCTATCCACATCCAAAGAAAGAATTATGGCGTTTGAATGCAGATCAAAGCATACTATTTGCTTTTTTTTCCTTCTGTTTTGTTTTGTTTCCTCTTTCTGGTGGTTCCTCCTATTGGTTCTAATTCTTCCTTAGAAAATCACTAATGTGAAATAGGAATATACATATATATGTATATATGTATTATATATTATATATTATATATTATGTATTATATGTTATATATTATATATTATATGTTATATATTATATACCTATAGTCTATATCAGATTACATGCCATCTTGGGGAGGGGGGAGGGAGGAGAAATTTAAAACTCAAAAGCTTATTGAAGTGATTGTTGATAAATCAAAATAAATTAATATTTTTTAAAAAGAAAATACTTTTACTTGTAGCAGTGTGAATTCAGATCTATGGTTACAATATTCTATATGCAATCATAGCCAAACTTGTCAACTACAATCAGTATTTTAGAAGGAAATATAAACTAATATTGAAGGAACCCTACTGGCTCATAAAATTTAAGTTGTAAGAAATAATATGCTGTTTCCCTCTATTCCTCTGTAAAAAGTCTAAGTTGGACTATTTGAATTTAAAATCAGAAGTTATTTGACCCTTGCTGAATGTATGTGTAAGATAATTATTTGTGCATATATTTGTGTATTCTGACATATGTGTATGTATATTGTCTGTACATACGTATATGTGTGTATGTGTATGTGTGTAAAATGAACCTATCTATACATTTATTTTCTTAACCTAAGTTCTACAAATGTCAGAAATAAAACTTTAGGTCTCAGACATGGATCTATGCTCTTTAGAAATATTTAATCCTCTGTGTTTTTGCACCTTTCTTTAGAGTGAGATCTGTTTGCCATACACAAAAGATACTGGGTGGACCAGTGTTCTGATGCTATTTGGCAGTCTCTGTTTCCTATATTCCTTTGTCCTTACAAAATCCTCAAGCACTACTTATTTAGTAAGAAATTGACGGTAGGGAGGTGGATGCTGATATCTGAAAACATCCTAACTACGCTGTTTGCCACACTCAGGTGTGGAAAATAACAGGACAAGAAGACAAGCTGGCCAAAAAAGTAGAGAACCATGAATCTAGTAAAGGAAACTGGCAGACCAAGGCTTAGAAATTGTTTAATAATGAAAAGAATAAAAAAGCAATATTTGGCAAGTGGATATCAAGACAGAGATTCAGAATTTGTGGTCCAGGAGGAGGGTCACAAAGATAGGAAGATGAAAATCAGCACTCAAAGATTAGTGATCTTATCTAAGGCAACATCATTCAAGGTCTATGATGATTGTAAAGGTGTAAAGATGAATACTGAGTGATGAGAAAACACTGAAGTCCAAGTGAGCTGGATAGGAATGGAAACGTCGTTCACTGAGAGTAACTTCGACACATAGATTTATAATCTCTCACCCATATTAAATAAAAGCTGTCATTTCAGCAGTAGGTTCCTGTTTTCCTCTGTGTATAGGTGCCCCAGAACTTAGAGGTATCTAAGGGAAAAAAAGTCCAGTAGTTGCCTGTCAATCTTGATCTCAATTATACTGCAATGTAGACAGTGCTACTCCTTTCAGGTGCATCTTAAAATGACATGCCTTACAGTAGTACTTCTTTGGGCACCACTCCTAAGCCAAATAGTCTTTGAAGAGTATGTATTTTGGGCTGTATTTTAAAACAGAAACTCCAAGTGTTTAAAGTTACAGTTGGGAGCTTGTTAAAACAATATAATACCATCTGCTTTATTCTCCAGTGTATTAAGATTAAGCTCTCTCCTTTTCTATATCAACAAGGATTAATTAAAAGCCTATTATGTGCCTGGCATTATGCTAGGTGCTAGGCTAGGTTACAGAAATGAAATTTCCTGACTGTTAGCGAGCTCATGCCCTAATTGGGGAGGGGCAGGAAAATACATGGGAATATACAAAAGAGATAATAATCTTAGATTAATGGTAGGACAGCACAAGCAGTAGGTGGTAGGGGAAGCTGGAAAATAAAACTTTTGAAGAAGGTGGTGCTTGAACTGGGTTTTGAAGGAAAATAGCAATTGCCAGAAGGGGAAGTAAGGAATAAATAGCATACACAGATGGGGGAGGGAATCCATTGCAAAGGCATGGAAGAGGGAAATTAAATATAGTTTATAAGGAACAGGAAGAAAAACATTTTAACTGTACTTTGAAGTAGAGGGGAGTAATGGTTAATAAATTTATAAATGTAAGATGGGGGCAGAATATGAAGAGCTTTAAATGCAAAACAGAGAAGGTTGTCTTTGATAAATTGTACTAGATTTGTGATTTTACTGACATAGGGAATTATCAGATGAGGGAACTCCTTCTACCTATAAAGGTTTACATTTTCTCCACAATTTTTGCAGAGTTGCCTAGAGCCCTGGAACAATGTGACTTGTTGAGGAATCACAAAATTACGTGTAAAAGGCAAGATGACCTAGATATTACATGTATTGAGGGTGGTTCTCTGTCTACTCAGCTTAATCCTTAAAGTAACAGAAAGCCTCTTAAATATGTTGAATCCTATGAGAAAATGCTTAAATTTGCCATTTCAGGAAAAATAAGACATTCTAGCAGCTATGTGGAAAATGGATTAGGATGAAGAGAGATTTAAAAAAAGAGAGAGATCGATTGTGATAGTCCAGGCAAAAGAATATATGTGTATGTAGATATACATATATGTATATCTATACATATATATCTACATATATACCTACATATGTAATCATACATAAATATATTATAATATATTTAGAGCTGGAAGGGAATTTAAAGTTTATCCTTCATTTTACAAATGAGGAAAACAAAGTTACAGATGAAGCACGAAGAGATTTAATTTACTTTTACAAGTCATACAACTAATAAGTATTTGAGGTGGGATTTGAACCTAGGTCTTCCTGATTTCAAGTCCAACACTCTATCAATCACTCTGAAGCCTGATGGCAGCAGTTATTGGCATAGAGATAATTAAACCAATAAGAATCTTTTTTGCAGAAATTGAAAAGGGATGGAATCAAGGGCATATGTAGAATAATAGAAAGAGAAATGAATTTGGAGTCAAAGTATATGGATTCTATTCCCAAATAGCCTGGGAATTACTACTTTTATAATTTGATTCCTTCCACTGGGACTCAGTTTCTTTGTGTGCAAAATAAAAGCACTGGACTAGATGACCTGTAAGTTCCTCTCTAGCTCTAAATCTGTGATCCTTTGAATAGGGCTTTAGTGTTTAGAAGGTTCAGTTCTTCTTCATTTACCGAGGGTAGAACTGGGATGGAAGTAGACTGGCAGTAGAGGCTAGCTCATATGTTATTTGGAATATGAAGTGGTGAGAAGATGCCCTAAGGTAATGACTATGAGTTTGAAAAAGGAGCGAATAGGAAAACGATTTTTGCCCAAAAATGTAGTTGGTATAACTTGGTAGCTTACTGAATCAATGACATAAGAGGAATAAGTTAGAAATACAATCCAATTTGCAACCATGGAGAAGAGTAAGGAAAATAGAGCCAGTAGAATCCAATATAGATCTTTTCTTTAGGAAGGCTGATTTCCCTAAACTGTCATTTATACTGAGTACAGAATTGATAGCGTAGGAAGGAAGAAGAGCAAGAGAGAAAGGTAACGGCAAAACAATGGAACTCTTAAGAAATCAGGTTACCCATTGCACAATGATCAACTATGATTGACTTAACTCTTCTTAGCAATACAATGATCCAAGACAATTACAATAGAATTATGATGGAAAATGCTATCCACATCCAGAGAAAGGACTTACGGAGTCTGCAGAACGAAGCATATTATTTTCACTTTATTTTTTCATTTTTTCATTTTATTGTTTCTTCTTTTATAACATGACTAATATAGATATGTTTTACATGATTGAATATATATACATAACCTATATCAAAATGTTTTCCATCTTAGGGAGAAGAGAGGGGAGGGAGAAAGGGAGAAAATTTGGAACTCAAAACTTTATTTAAAAATTATTGTTAACAACGTTTTTACATGTAATTGGGAAAATAAAATGCTATATTAAAGGAAAAATCAAAGAAATGAGGTTACTTGAATGACTTTCTTTGCATATTGGTGCATTGGTGTGTATGTCGTTGAGATTAATCCAAGTCAATTCAGAAAATATTCACTATATACCAGCCTGTTTTGTAAAGATGGAGAGTTAATGCAAGATCAATAATCATCTGACCAGTTAGAAAGGGCATAGGAATGGAAATGCAAACACATGGGCTTAAGTTCTGTTTATTTACAAGATGTCAGTAGCACAGGGAAGAGATAAATCATAAGTGGCTTATAACTAACCAACCAGAAGAAGAGAAGCAACAAAGCAAGAAGGGAATAGAAGTTTGAATTGTTTTGTTTTTGTTTTTGTTTTTTTCTCCAGAAGACCAACTTGTAGATATTTGTTGAATGTACCTGCTGCTTTCATTAGGTAACTGTAAGGATCTACTAATAGCTGATCAGTTGCAATTTGGCAAAAAAGCAGCAAATTATACTAGAAAAGGCTGGAGATTATGTTACAAAAAATATAACTGGAGACTTTCCATCACAGCCCACTGCAGGGAGAAAATGTGCAGCAAGCTGGCACTTGAGCAAGAGACTTAACAGCAGGATTTGCTAGTGAGGCACAAAGAACTGAGCATCTCTGTTTTAGCAGGCATAAAAAGTGAGAGTAATGCTCCAATGACCTGCTAACTGTCAGCACCCAGGATGCCCGAGAAAATAGGCACAAATTCAAAAGGTGCTTGTGAGGAATGAAACTGTAGCTGCATGTGCCCAGACTTTTGCTTTCTGCCAAAGACCTTAGGAAGCTTACAGTACAATCTATTATATAAAATTTTCTCCCATACTCCTGCATTTGTATAGGCCATTCCAAATACTGATCTAGATATAGATATCTATAGATATTGATGTATAGAGGAATACACAATTTCAAGTCAATGATGAGAAGAAATAGATTGTAGTAATCATATATATGTATAATATTCATATTATATACATAACATCACATACATGATATATTGATAAATGTTCCTTTTAGTACAGTTTGGGGTAGAATATTACTAGTTTCCCTTTATTTCTACTTTTTTTCATTATCCTTGATGTCTTCTTCCTTTAGATGAGTTTTTATTATTATGTTTTAGTCTATCTATCTATCCACCCATATATGTAATATATATGTATATACATAATTAATATAATATGTAAAGCTATATGCATATCTTTATTGATCATTTTCTATTTATATTATCATGAATTTCAAAATACTCATCCATTTACTTAAAGTTACTTTTCTAGTCTTAAAAAAAATGGTTTCCTTCATATACTCTGAGTTCCAGTCAAATTGCCCTCCTATAACCAAAGAAGAAATAAAAATGATTGTTCTTTGCAAATTATGATAGTGTACTTAGATAACCCTAGAGTCAGCTAAAATTTAATTGAAACAACTTTAGAAAAGTTTCTAAATACAAGATGAATTCACATATATCATCAGTATTTTTGTATATTTCTCTTCAAAAAGAAATCCTGCAGGAAGAAATAGAAAGATAAATTACATTTAAAATAATGACAGGACATAAAAATGGTTAGGATTCTACCTACCAACGTGCTCAAAAGAATATATGAATCCAAGTATAAGTCATTGTTTAGGAAAGAAACAAGTATTTATTGAATGCCTACTATGTGCCAGGCTAAGTGCTAAAGTGCTAATATCTTTACAAATATAATCTCATTTGATTCTCACAACAACCTTAAGAGGTAGGTGCTATTAGCATACCCATTTTTACAGTTTATGAAAGTGAGGTAAACAAAAGTTAAGTGACCTACCCAGAGTCACACAACTAGTAAGTCTCTAAGGATGAATTTGAACTCAGGTCTTCCTAACTCCAAACTAAGCACACTACCTAGTTAGCTGTATTAGGAAAGAAGAAACCTAAATAATTGTAGAAATATTTGTTAATGGTTTATGGGTAGGCCAAGCCAGTAAAATTTTACATATATAATCTACCAAAATTAATTTACTTTTTCAATGCTATAAAAATAGAATCAGTAATAATAATAATAATAATAATAATAATAATAATAATAATAATAATAATAATAATAAAAACTTATCTGGAAGAGAGAGAGGTCATGAATCTCAAGAGAAATAATGAAGAAAAAAAGTAGAAATAAAGGATCACTAGTAATACTCTATCTTAAATTATACTAAAAGGATCACATCAAAAACAGTTGGTACTAATTAAGAAATAGAGAGGTTGGTCAGAGAAACAGATTAATTACAGAACATAAGGTTTTAAATGAATATAGTACTTACTGTTTGATAACCCTCAAGACTCCAGAACTCAGTATTTGACAAAAACTCCTAGGACAACTGAAAAGTAGTTAGGCAGAACCTTGGCACAGACCAGGGCTTCTTAAACTGCCTGATAGGCATGCACAATGCAAAATGTACCTGCTTTGTGTTCAGAACCAAGGGTGCAGTGAAATTACACAACATCAGCAACTGATGCCAGAAACACCTGGGATTCATTACACTTTTGATTTTTAATTAACTTTAGATCGTTGCACATTTAGAAATCTTTTACTGTTGCTACATTTTTCCTGACTCTACATGGGGTCATGACCCACAGTTTAAGAAGCACTGGCATAGACAAGTATTAGACGAAATTATTTCCAAATGGGTGTGTGAGCTAAACAAAAAGAGTGCAATCATAAACAAATCAGAAGATCAAAGTAGTAATTACCGTTCAGAATTATGGATAGGGTAAGAGTTAGTGACCAAACAAGGGATAGAGAGGACAAAAAAAAGATAAAATGATTACATAAAATTAAGAACTTTTTATAGAAAAAAACAATGCAGTAAAATTAGATGAGAAACAGGTAATTTTGGGAAACTCTTAGAAGCAATTTTCTCTTAAAAAGTTATCATTTCCTAGATATATACTAAATTGATTTAAGTTGTAAGAAGAAAAATTTCCCCAGATGATAAATATTCAAAGCATATGTATATGGAGTTTCCAGAGGATGAAATCAAAGTTATTGATTGCTGCCTGAAAAAATAAGCCAAATCACTAATAATTAAAAATATAAATTATAACAGTTCTGAAATGCCAGTTCACACCCATCAGTGTAGCAAGTTGATAAAACTGAAAATGATAAGTAATTGATAAAACCAGAAAAAACTTCACATTAATGCACTGCTGGTGGAGCTGTGATTTGCTACAAACATTCTGGTAGGAAATTTGGAATTATACCCTGAAAATCATTAAACTGTGTGTAAACTTTTACCCAGCAAGACCACTGCTGGCGTATATGCAAAAGAGATAAAAAGAAGAGGAAAAGGCCCTGTATGTAGTGTGTGTATGTGTCTGTGTGTGAGTCTGTGTGTGTGTGTGTATGTTGTTTTTGTAGCAAAGAACAGGAAATTAAGGCAGTATCTCTCAACTGGGAAAGGACTGAACAAATTATGTCACATGAATACAAAAAGATATAATTGTGCTAAAAGAAATGATGAAGGGGATGGTTTCAATTAAATCTGGGAAAAAATTGCATAAACCAGTGCAGAGTAAAAAAGCAGGAGAAAATTTTATATAGTCATGATAATAGTATAAAAAGCTAACTTTGAAAGACTTAATAAGTATAATCAATACAAAGCCCAACTATGATTCCAGAGGACCAATAAGAAAGCATGTTACCTACTTCCTATACTTCCTGAGATAAAAGTGACAGACTTGGAATGCAAAAATATATGTGTGTATATGGGTAATACATACACATACAGTGTCAAAATTTGTTTTGCTTCACTATGCATATATTTCCAAGAGTGTTCCACCCTCACCCCCTATTGTTGGGAGAAAAGGGGAGAATATCGATGTTTGGTCATTCATTTAAAAATAAAATTTATTAATATAATATCTATCCTAATGGCTATTACCCCTACATGAGAGTACATTCCCTTTCTCTCTGCTTTTACACAGGCCATTCCCCATGTCTAGAATATATTCATGCTTCATAAAATCCCTATCTCCTTTAAAAGCCCAACTCAAGTAAGTATTAATTGTAACACAAAGCTCTTTCTCGTATTTATTAGTGCTTTCTTTATCTTGAAATTGCTTTGTATTAGTTTGTATTCATTTTGTAGCTACTTTGCTGTGTATATGATGTTCTCAGCAGAATATAAGTTCCTTAAAGTAAAGGACCGTTTCACTTTGGTCTTTGTGTCTTCAGTTTGTAGAACTGAATTATATTTTCCCAAGGTCATTCAGCACAGTATACAAAGCATAAATTCAGTTATTCAGGAAAAATCATCTAGGTAACCAGACATCCTAGAAAAATAATTTTGTGCCATGAACAAATCTTATCAGCTTTTTCTTTTTTTTTAACATAATCAGGTCCACAATCACAGCCAAAAGACCAACTTAAAAATAGCACCTCGGAAGCTTGGGGTGTCCCTGTCCAAAATGACTATTACATCAATGAAATTGTTGTCCTTTCAAACATATTCAGCAAAAGCACTGGTCTAGGACTCTTGAAACTAGTCCTAGATAAATAGCATTAAGTAATTCATACAACTTTTCTGAGCACCAATTTTCAATAAAATAGACAAGGGTAGATCAGATAATTCATCTCTAAGAAACTTCTAACTCAAAAATCCCAAAGTTATTCAAATGTCCTCCCCATAAGGTCATTTTAAAATATATCCAAAGCAAAAAAAAAAAATTCTAACAATCACTGCTGTTGTTTCTTTTTTCACATTCTAGAAAATAAAACACATTTTGAAAACTAACTAGAAAAGCTCAGTTTTATACAAGGTAGATCTTGTCTTCACACCCCCATACATCTGCTCTGTGTGCATAAAGTCTTACTTTAAAAGAACCAAACATTGCCATGTGTAGGAGTGGGATTCATGATCTCCATTGTGCAATGCCAACCAGATGAACTTACATTTAGGTATTTCTTGGTCATTATTTATATAAACATTTCTGTTTATGACATATTCAACACTTTGGGGATATGTAGTGTAAAACTTATAAGTAAAATAAGTAGTTTTCTATTTGGTGACCAAATTATTTACACATAGAGACAATGAGCTGATTAATTTAATTAATAGATTTTTGAGGTTCTTAGATTGATTTACACATCATCTTTTTTTTTAATAACAAGCCTGTGCAGTAGTTCACATTAAAAAATATCAGAAAATGTAAAATCAATATCAAATTTCTTGCCTTCTCATAGGGGAGAGAAGAAAGGGAAGGAGAGAATTTGGAACTCAAAAAATGTTAAAAATGTGTTAAAATTTCTTTTACTTGTTATTGAGGAAAAAATAAAATTTATTTTAAAAAAGTAAAACACCAGCATAGTAACTTATTGCATATATTACCAACTTTGGACTCCACTACAACCTTATAAGGTAGTTACTACAGATATCTCCATTTTATAGTTGATAAAACTGAGACAGGGAGAGTTTAAACGATACCCCCATTCTCCAATAGCTAGTAAAAGTTGGAGATGGGATTTGAACCCCAATTCTTTCTGACAAGTGAAATCATTTTGCTGTATCATACTACTTCTACAATTATTCAGTCAATATACTTTGGATGTTAAGATCACCAAAAAAAATTGAATTTGACATTTTAATCCATTTTTTCATTGTCTACCCCAGCAATTTGAAGCAGAAAGTTTGCACAGTCCTTAAATCCTAGCAGATTGTCTTATGAAGTTGGTATGATCAACCTCCTAATAAAGTAAATTGTAATTTCTCTTTTATCCACCCACCCCACCCAAGGACTCTGGTTCACCATCTCCCTTAGTCTTCAATGAATGGCTACTAACCTCTGACTTGTTGGAAACTTGTAAAAGAACTTAGGGATTGTTTCATTTCTGTATTTGTATCCCCAACCCCTTAGCACAGTCCATGTCAAATAAGAGGCATTTAATAAATGTTTGTTCATTGATTGATTTGCACAGTGATGATTTAAAAAAAATTCCTACAAGAATATCAGCATAGTCACTTCTAAAGTTCCTCTCCAAGCTACACTCCTGACTCTTCATGATTTTCTCTATAATGTCCCAGAACCCTCTTTTTTGTTTTTGTTTTTTAAATTTTAAACTTAAATACAAAATGAGAAAAGAAAAAAAAAACATTGCCATGTACACAGTGGACCATAAGAGGATTCGGTATAAAGCAATAAATTTCAATTTCAAGAAAACTGACATAATAAATACTACATATCATTTTCTTTTTTTCTTAGCATTGTTTCAGGGGGGTTGGGCAATGGGGTTAAGTGACTTGCCCAGGGTCACACCGCTAGTAAGTGTTACATGTCTGAGGATGAACTTGAACTAAAATCCTCTTGAATCTAGGGCCAGTACTCTATCCATTGCACCACCTAGCTGCCCCTCCACATCATTTTCAAAACTGCACAGCTTTTCTTTGCTTACTTGTTGGTTTTCTTTTTTTTTTCTCTGCTGCATACTTTTTACTTTATTTTTTTCTCCACCTATCCCCCCCACCCTAAAGAAGGCTATCATTAAGCATGGATATATATACATATACACGGATATCTATAAACATACATTATATACACATATACACTTATACACATATATCTAAGATTGTACTATGATTATTTCCACCTGTCATCTATTTTTCCAAAGGTGGATATCATCTTCTTTCTTCGGTCCATGTCTTTCCATGTTTTTCTAAATCAAACAGCTCATCATTTCCTACTCCACAGCAATAATTTAACCTAATCACATCCCATCTGAGAGATTGACTATTAAAGGTTTGTTATCTCAATTTTATTCATCCCTCCTATTCCTGGCCACATTGATTTTATTTATACAAGAAAATTTAAATTTACAATAATCAAAATTATAATATAGTTTAAGATCTGATACTGCTGAATCTACTTCCTTTGCATCATTTTTTCCCTAGTTTCTTTGAAGCTCCTGACTTTTTCGTCTTTCAAATGAACTTTATTTTTTTTTCTAACTCAGGAAAACAATTTTTTTAAAAATAACTTAATTGGCATGACATTGAATAAATAGGTTAGGTAAAACTCATTTAAAAATAGTAATGAAATAAAAAAATAAAAAAATAGTAATGGCTTTAGCTATCCATGAACAATAAATATGACTTCAATTATTTAGATATGAGTTTATTTGTATACAAATATTTTATGTTTATGTTCATATAGTTCACATGTATGTTTTGGCAGGTAAATGCTCAAGTATTTTATACTGTCTAGGTATTTTAAATGGTCTAAAATAAGATTGAATAATATAGCTGATACATAGTGTAGTTTCTTTATTTTTCACTTTTGATTAATTCTATTTAACTTTAACTTTGTCTGAGATCACTTTTTTAACATAATAAATCCTTGTCATGCCCTTTATTTTATCTTTGTGTATATCTCTCATTTTTATAATATTTCCTGAAAGCAGCATACTGTTGAATTCAAATTTTTAGTCTGCTATCCATTTTCATTTTATGGGTAAATTCATTTAAATCACATTCTAAGCTACAGTAAATTGCTGTGTATTTTCCTCCTTATTTTTCCTTACTATACTTCTCATTCTATTTACCCTATTCATCCTCACTCCTCTGTTTTACTTCTACCCACTACCTTGCCCTCCTATTCCGTAACCTACCCACCCCTCTAAAAGTCTCTACTTTATCCTGTCCCCGTTCCCCAATCCCATCCCCTTGCCCTCTTATTTCTTTTCTACATTTACAAGACTTTTATACCCTTCTAGATATATATGCTGTCCCCGCTTTAACACATTCCTGATGAAAGATTCCAGCACTACCCACCCTCCCATCTTCTAGCTTCTTCTGTATCAATTTTTCCTTTTATGCTTAATTTGTATAAGATAATTACTCCTCTTTATCTCTTCCTACGTAGTTTAATTTTTTTTAGAATCACCTCATCATACTGAGCTCAGTCCAAGCCTTTCTTTCAAACTATCCAAATGATGACAATCATGAGTATTGATAATATTTTAATATGTGCAAAATAAACAATGTGACCTTATTGAGTCCCTTATAATTGGTCTTTAAGGTTTACCTGATATTTCTCCTGGATGTCATATGTTGAATTTTCCCTCAAGTTCTGGTGATTTTGTCACAAAAACCTAAAAATCTTTCAGTTCATTAAATATCCATTTTTTTTTCATTCAGGATTATACTTAACTTTGCTGGGTAAGTTACCCTTGGTTGTAAACCCAACTCTTTTGTTCTATAGAGTATAGTATCCCAAGACCTACAGTCCTTCAATGTAGTAGCTGCTAGATCTTGTGTAACCTTTATTGTAGCTTCACATTTTTTTTTGTCTTGTGGTTTCCAATATTTTCTTCTCAACCTAGGAACTTTAAAACTCAGATACAATATTCCTGTAAATTTTCTTCCTGGGATCTCTTTTAGGCAGTGATCAGTTGACTTATTTTTCTATTTCTGCTTTGCTTTCTTGTTCTAGAATTTCCTGGCAATTTTCCTTGATAATTTCCTGTAATGTTGTATCAGGATTCTTTTTTTTTTTTTTAGTTATAATTTTCAGGTAGTCTGACTATTGTTATATTATTTCTCCTTGATCTGTTCTCCAGATCAGTTGTTTTTTTCCGATGAGATGTTTCGCTTTGTCTTCTATTTTTTTAATCTTTTGGTCTTGTTTTATGATTTCTTGGTGCCTTAGAACGTGATTAGCTTCCCCTTGCCCAATTCTAATTTTCAAAGAATGGATTTCTTACTTAAGTGTTTTATTCTCTATCAAATTGGTTGTCTTTCTTTTCACAATTTTCTTGATTTTCTTGGATTGCTCTTCTTTTTTTTCCTTAATTTTCCCTCAGTCTCTTTTATTTGATTTTTAAAGTCCTTTTTAAGTTCTTCTAAGAACTTTTTTTTTGTGCTTGGGATAATTTGTTATTTCTCATTGAAAAAAGAAGTGGCTTTTTGAAGCTCCATTATTTTCCTCTGAATATGAACTCCAACCTTCTCTATCCCCCTAGTAATTATCTGGGTTCTTTCTCCTTTGTTAGCTCATTTTTATTTATTTATTTTTTTGTTTTATTTTGTTTTTAGCAGCTATTAGTATAATCAAGTTGTAGTCCCAAGGTATGGTGAATGATGCCCCAAGTCTCAGGTCCTTCTTACTGTTATTTTCTGTGGTCTGTCTTGGGGCCTAACCTTGGACTCTCCTCTCCACCCCTAAGCTAGGGCTAGGGCCCCCAGCCACCCTGTCCAGCAAATGATCTTCCTCCCTGGGGTCCCTCTAGTGACTGCAAACTACAGCTGTCCTCTCTGCCCTGGAACTGAAACCAGGGACTCGGCTCTCCTGCAAGTGCCCACAGCCAACAGAGCCCTTCCCCTTTGCTACTGTACTTACTCACCAGGTATATGGTACCATGCTCCATACCAAGAAGCAGCCCAGGACCATCTGATCAGTACAGCTGTGCTTGGGGTTGGGTCCCTCAGTCTTCTCCTGCTCAGCTGTCAGATCCCCACTATCTGTAAAATTAGTTTCTAATGATGAGACTGCCTCTCAACCCAGGTGCCCCCAGGGCTTGTTTATTGATTCTGCAGAGTTAGACTGTGTTTGCACTTTACTTAGGCCCAGCCTCTGCCCTGAAGGTCCCGTCTTCCTGGGGTCCTCTCAAATTGTCATAGGAGGACAACTGCTTTTTCCTGTGTTTGTTTCTATTGCTCTAAGGTGATGTTCTGTCTTTTTTTTGTGTGTGTGTAGGAAATTTGAAGAGCTGAAAGTTTTCTGACCTACTCCGCCCTCTTCCCAGAATACTCTTCCCCCTCCCCCATAACCCTCTTGATCCTAGAAGCTCACTTCACCCCTGGAATTCTCACATTGGAAGCACACTCCACTCCTAAGGCCTCTCTGTTTGACTGGATGGTTTCTCCCACAATCACCATTGTAAGGACATCAAGGCCAGGCATGTCTCCAGTTGATACTCTTTACTCTTCTGGACTTTCCCTACCACAGCCTCACACTGGATACCTTCATCTCCCTTCACCCTCCCATCCCACTTTTCACTTTCTTTCAGTTTATACATATTGTCTTCCTTCATTAGAGTATTTTTAAAAATCTGTTTTTATTTTAATTCCCAGTACTTAGCACAGTGCCTGGCACATTTTAAGTGCTTATCAAGTGTGTGTTTGACTAAATCATTTGAAGACAAAATATTAAAAAATATATTGTTATGTAAATTTATTTTAAATGCTAAATTGTAGGATAAAAAAGATAAATTTTAATATTAGATACTTTAAAAAATCATGCTGAAGGTGATTGTGCCTGAAATGAGGTTAAGAAAAAAAAAGCTTCTTAAAAAAAACAAAACTACACAAATCAACTAGAATTTAACAGAAAATAGACAGTTGAATGAGGACTGGGACTATACCTATTTTCAGTATTAGAAGGAATTGTAACAAATGAGAGTTGAATTGCTACCCACGGAAGGGTCAAGACTAAGGAGAGGAAAACAGCTTTTTGAGAGAGATATATTACATAATTAGAATTTAATATCCTTAGAGAAATGTCTTAGAGTCAAATTCATATACTTCAAACTGACTGCATTCACAGTAGTATATCACTTATGAAAATACTGTGCAATTAATAGATTGTCTATAATGTGACCCCAATGAACTAATGCTTCTAGAAACAACAACACCTTTAACCTTCCTCTTCATTCATCTAGAGCTAAGAAAGAATTAAAGGATACAAA
This sequence comes from Phascolarctos cinereus, assembly GCF_003287225.1. Classification (NCBI taxonomy): domain Eukaryota; kingdom Metazoa; phylum Chordata; class Mammalia; order Diprotodontia; family Phascolarctidae; genus Phascolarctos; species Phascolarctos cinereus. Next base: position 342,490,868 of record NW_027555958.1, read on the forward strand.
AGAGAGTCTGGTAACATCCAAAGCAAAGAGCTGAAACCCTTATTCAGACATAATTCAGATCCTTTCTTTGATTTGAATTCAGAGAACATTTTTCTAAATTTCAGTTCAATTGAACAAGCTTTCACTAAGTACCTACTATGTGCTAAGTACTTGGGGATCAAAGACAAAAAATAAATATATAATTCCTGTCCTCAAGAATCTTACATTTTGCTGGAGGCAAGTAGGATATGTGGTCATGGTCCCATACACTTAAATAAACATAAAATATATAACATATACAAAATAAGTATATGGCATTTACTGTAGGATGTGTGAGAAAACCTTTAATTTGTAAGGATTAAACAAAGTCTCATACAGGATTCTCTTCCCTGAAAAAAAAAAGTGTGTGTATCTGTGTGTGTGTCTGTGTATGTGTGTGTTCTTAATTGGTTTTGATATTGTTTCCAATCATTTTGAAGTACACACAAGAGACTGAGAAACACAGTATCATTACTACTATCTACTTTGAGACTAATCATTTGGCTGTTCAATTTATTATCTAAAAATACCTTCAAAGAGAAGAAAGCTATGGCTTCAAATTCTTTCAGCACAAATGCAAGTAGCATTCAGATGGCTTATTTGGCTCTGTGTGTGTATATATGTGTGTGTATACATACATACAGATTTTATACATACATGTATATATATATATATACCAAATATGTTTACATAGATAAATATGTGTGACTATATGTGCCTAAGTGCATTTATACATACATATATGTATGGAGAGGAGAGGAGAGGAAAGAAAGATAGAAAGTAGAAAAAAAGGATACAAGGGAGGAGAAGGAGGAAGAAAGAGAGGGAGAGAGAGAGAGAGAGAGATAATCATTTGGTTCACACTGAATGATGTTGAATGTCATGTCATGTAAATATTTGAAGGCTCAAAGTTTTTCCTGATCTCAAGACACCTGAGAATGGTGATTATTTTTTACTTTGTATACTGGGGAAATGAAGGGTGATCATTAGATTGGGACTAAAGGAGGAGAGAATACATGGTTTACCAGGATAGCATCAACTTAAGTAGGGAGGGAGGGGCAGACAGAAGGAGAACAGTTCTTTGTCAAATTATCCCACTTCAAAATAAATTTCCTTATTGAAAGCACTAAGGAAAATCTTTAGATTATTCCTTTCATGATTTGTTTTATTTAGCCCATTTACCTTATGTATGGTACTTTCACTTTAAGGTACTTCCCTTTCATATTTTTTCAATTTATTATGAGTTGTCTGTTCCAATTGAAAATGACTCTGAGTTCTGAGACAGTTGTTACTTATTTTGAATGTTACAATCTATAGTCTACTATAATTATATGTATATCAGAATTGTTCTATGATACTGAGACATATTTGATAAATTTATTTACAAAAGTAAAATTAGTATTTATTAATCACAAGGTAGGGTGGAGTCATTCATAGAAAGGACCTAGAGTCTGGACGCAGAAAGATAAGAGAAAGGTAAAAGGACAGATTTAGGAACTGAGTCAGCTAAATTTAAAGCTGGGATTGATGTATACTGCATTTGCTGTTGAGGAATAAATCCAGTTGAGCAGGGGAACAGCTTGAAAGCGGAGAATCAGAGAAGTCACGAAGAGGATCAATTAGTTTGACTGAGATACCACGCTCAGTAAAGTGGTAGTCATGAATAGTGTAGATCAGTTCAGCCTAGCTATGGAAGCATCTGTTCAACACAGAAGCTACATTAAGAAGGGAAATTTTCTAGATGGCTTCTGAAATAGCAAGAGAATAAGAAACTTTAAAATTCCACAGTTGTGTTACCCCAAGCAACTGAGTTTTCCTTAGCTTTAAACCTCTTTTGTAGGTTTCTCTAACTGTATACCCACTTCCTCCTACAGCTCTTGAGTATACTGATGGGACAGTGTGATCCAGGTTTCTGTATGAATTTTGAAATATTTATTATTCCATTATTTCCCTTAATAAATGTGTATTGGTGATATTATTTCTTTTGCATGTTGTTTAGCATTTTTTGTGTGTTATTATTTTGAATAGCTGATTTTGTTTAAATGGAAACACATTGTGGGGGCTCTAGAGTTGGAGTGTTGAGTAAGACAGAATATATCCTCTTACAACAAAGATACACCCGGGAGAGTTTGATTCTAATTGGGTGATGGTAATACATCTCTGGGACCCTAGACCTGCCAGCATGAAGACCATTTTGGAGTGAACAAGCTAGTCAAAGAGGAAATAGTACATATACCCTTTGTGAGGTGCTAATATGTGCTACCACCATGTATCCACTATACTTAATTTCTTTCTGTTCTATCTTTTGGTATTTGAAATTATTTCTTGGGGGAAATAATTTATCAAATCCCTCTTATAATATCCTCTTCCACCAAATCCTTAGTGTTTTTATGCCAAACCTTTGATTGGTTATTTCTATGGCTGCTCTACCTCTTTATTTGTTCTGTGCTTCACAGTATCTCAATACACAGGGATTTGTTTTTTAAGGATAAATGAGCTATCCTCTCTATTCCTATACCCAATGTGAAAGACCTTTTTTTTTAAAAAAAAAAAGGGAGAAATGGAATTCCTAATCTTTATTAGATATTCTCTAAGGAAGAGTAATATCCTTGGAGAGACATGAAAGTGTGGATGAAAGAATCAAGTAGATATCATTCTTACTGACTCATCTGATAGAAAGATTCAATTAAAAAAAAACATAATAACATCCACCCTAGTTTACAATCCCACCAAAAATCAAGTGTTCAGCAGAATCATTTTCTTCTGTATCAAAAACAAACATAAATTGTATATTGGCATTAGAGAGTATAAGTTAGCATAGAAAATTTGCATTGTAAAATGTGGTGTCTCCACAGTTTTGGCCCTTTAGAGGGAGCCCCAAGGAATAATCATTAATTTACAGAGCTGGAAAAATTTTAAAGGTAATCAAGAAGTAAATGGAAGTAATAGTATAGTATAATCACAAAGCACCCCAAATCATATGGTAAGATTTAATAGAAGTAAAACTTAAATATTTAAAGATTTGAGACTTCAAATTAAAAAAAAAGTTTGTCAAAATTCTCTGTTGAATCATCTTAATATTCATATTTTTATTGCACAGATTTCTTAGTATATGACATTTTGAAAACAATGAAAATAACGATGAAAAGATATGAGAAATAACTATCATTCATATCATGCCACTATGTTCTAAACACTTTATACATATTATCTCATTTGACTCTCACTTTGAGATAGGTGCCATTATTTATCTTTTACTTTACAATAAAGGAAACTGAGGCAGGCAAAAATTAAATAACTCACCTAAGGTAAAACTGAGGTAAGGTTTGAACTCAGCACTTCTTGATTCCAGGACCAGTGCTCTTTCCACTATGGCATCTAGCTGCTTAAAATATATTAAATTACAGGTGTGGTAGGAGAAATATCCTAACCCCTACCCCCATTCAAGTTAGGTTATTTTTTCTTTAAAAGGTCTCATGGCCATTCTTAATATTATCTTTGTTGGCTATGTCCCTGCATTGCAACATTGCATTAGAAAACAAATACACATAGAGAAATCTTGGGAATCTTCAAACCTTCACAAGCCAAAAAATACCACAAGGAATTACACAAAACCTTCATAAAGATAAAGAAACTAAAGATTACCAAAAACTATTAAAGTCAACACCCTTTCAACTTAGTCTTTTGTAATCTCACTCCTCTTCAACTTGCTGATATTTTACAGTATTATATTGGTAGTTTAGTTAACATCAATGCCTTATTAATGCTGAAACCCTCTTGTAAATAGTGTAGGATTAAGTATCACCATCACATGAATAGGATCACCAGATTGTTTTCTGGGTTGATATATGTAAACTCTCTCCCTCCCTCCACTGTAAATCTGTAGTACCAGGTGGACTACTTCTTTCATCTGCACACACTTTATAGGTAACCAGCATGCTCATTCTGTATTTCTTGGCTTTTGCCCTTTGTTTGCTAGTCTTCATTCCATTTTTATTGAACTATTCTTTCTTTCCTTAAAAAAAAAGTATAAAAAATTCCTAAATGTTCACAGGCCAGAATTGCATCTTTAGGCTTTTTTTTTTTGTTTGTTTTTCTTGTTTTTGTTTTCTTGTTGTTATTACTAATGTGGCATTTATTCCTTAATCAGATATCTGAAAGGTCAAATCAATCATTTGGTAGTGAAAAGATCAAACAACACAAAGCTAGATTAAAAATGAGAAAAAACTGGAAAGAAATTAAAACAACTTCAACTCGACATATTTAAATAAGTAATTGATGCCAAAATTAGGAAATGGATGGACAAAAAGGATATAGCTGCTGACTATAGAAGCTTAACTAATGAAAATGAGATGAGAAAAGACAATGAGAAACACAGAATTTCAGGGAAATATGTATGTCTAGAATATAACATCAATTTTAAAATATACAGAGAAAGGTTATGGAATGTGATGAGCTATATATTTTTAAACAACAAGGAGTAGAGAGAAAAACTTGTACAAAGAAAATTTGACAAGCCTCAGTTTATCAAGGTGCTCTAGGGGGCTGTTAACTCTAAAACTAGAAATAGGACAAGAAGCAGATGAAAGATATAAACATCTGTAAATATTTTGTTATGCACTCTTTTTAACATATTGAAGAAGGGAGCTACTGTATATACTATACACGCACACACACACACACACATATATATATACACACATATATATAGTATAAATATAACATCATAATCCCAGCTGTACTAATTGAAGAGGTGGAGAAATATCTGAAGAGAAGAAAGAAAAACAGCTAGACTAGATAAATTATAGATGAAGGATAATCAATCTGCAGATGATCCAGCTGTGAAGTCACTGAGTTATCGATTCACAAGTTGTATGAAAAAAAGTAGAGTTACCATACATATGGAAAATTCTCTCAACCATTATCAAAAATATTGATGAGGGAACAATAGTTAATACTCTTCTTTCAGAAGAGGAAGAGGGAAGATCGAACATCTTTTTAGTTCTGTATACATCTCTTTTGCCTTATCTCTTTAAGCTCTCTGGAGAAGAGAGGTGAACCAGAGCCTTCTCTTCTACTGTGTACTTTCCATCTAATGGTGGTGAGATTCCTAAAAGAAGAGGAAGAAGAGAGGTGGCACACTTCCCATCTGGCTACCCTTCTTTAATCCTGTTGTTCTGATCTCCCTCCGGACCTCCAGCATCAAGTTTAAGTCTAAAGACTGCTGTGGATTGCTATCTTCTTCTCTTGCTACTTAGGGCTTCCCTGCTGGGCTGATTATAACACCTGGCCTAATTTCCTCGTGTCCTGGTATTCTTGTCAGAAGATCCCACTTGGTAAACCTTGAGTACTTCTGCGGCTCACCATGAATGGGCCAGTTGTCTGGAAAGTATTTTAATTGTGGGTTATTCCTAGTGTTCTGGATAGTTAGAACATCTATGAAGAATGCATATATGAATTCAGGTTGAAATGACCATACAGTTTCTGAAGCTGTGCCTGGCTATAGGCTGTCCTCTTCTTAACCATTTTTTTTCCTTTAGCGGAGCTGTCACTCAAACATTTGGACTTGGGCTCCAGGATGAATTCTCAATATCACATTCGGCTGAGCTCCTATTGAGTATGATTGAATCATTAGACTTTGATGGGCCAAGTTCAAGTCCAAAGTCTGCTGGGTTACTCTCAGCTGACTCTTACTCCTATGGAGCTGGTTGTAACATTGGTCTGGATTCCTGGACTCCTGAGTCCCTGTGGCTTAATATTCTGAATCCATTCTTCCTTCCTTCCCTTGTTCCTTTATTTTTCTTCCTTTCTTTCCTCCTTTCCTTTATCTTTCTCCCCGTCTTTATTGACGGGTCTGTCTCTCTGTCTCTGCTTCTGTCTGTCCCTCTGTCTCTGTCTGCCTCTGTCTTCCTGTCTCTCTGTCTCTCTGTCATGCTGTCCCTATCTTACCCTGTTAGAAATGTAGTAGCTACTCACCCTAATTGCACTTCTAACTAATGCAGATGCTTTGACTTGCTCCATTATCAACTGGGATCATTTCACTTGGTGTCCTTTCATTCAAGGAACTTCCCATATTGGTGCCAGACTTGACACACACACCTCTGATAGGCTTTTGCCCTACTGCTGCTCAGAACTTATGAGCTCAAGTGAACCACCAGCTTCATCCTCCCCAGTAGGAGGAATTATAGGTATGCTGCACCTCACCTCAGCCCAGATTTCTTAGAGCATGGACATCTATGTATACTGTTTTAGGACAAATATCTGGGTAGTTTCTGTGTTGTTTCAACAGTTAACAAACTAAAATACATATACCTAGGGACCATGTTATTTTTGTCATTAATATTCTAGTCAAACAAAATTTCCATCTGAATATTTCATTAAGTTACTAAGCTGGCTAGCATGTCAGAGAATTACCCATGACATTTTCAGAATCTAAATTAGCAGAAAAAATTTTGCATATGTCTTAAGTGCCAAACCTTCAGAAGATTATGGAAACTAACTCTGCAATAATTCCAAGTAGTAAAGGTTAGAGGTCAAAATGCACATAAAATATAGTTCTGGCAAGGTCAGGACATGCAACAAAGAATTAATTTAAAAAGAAGAAGAAAGCAACTCCTTTCTTCACCTCATAGACTACAGTGGTCATTCATCAGAGCTTGAGGTTTGTCTAAATTGACTATTCAATTGCAAAAAGATCACTAACATATTAAATTATTGTGTAAAGAAGATCACTGGAGGTTTCAAAGCTCATTCCCAAATGTGAATGAGTTCTTAACACAAAATGAATAGGAATTCATTTACATGTAATCATTATGCTGTTTAATGGCCAAATGCTTCAAATTTCCTCCAAGACTATGCTCCTTTTCCCTAAAATTCTCCACTAATGTCAAATGAGAATGAGTTAATGCCCTCCCAAAAATCCCCTCTCTGGTAGGGTATTTCTATAAAACTACTTCCATACCACTAGGGGCTCCATTGTTACATGTGTAGCTGATAAAATACATGAAAATAATTTTCTTTTCTGGCAAGGGGAAATCTACTGATGCCACAAACTGAAACCAGAGTCCTCACACCATTACATATGATGACTATGAATGCATTTTAATTATTTAATCCATTAATCAATCATTAAGTAGTCTGAGACAAGTAGGTAACATAGTAGATGAAGTACCAGACTTGGAGTCAGGAAGGCCTAAGTTTTAATCTTGCTTTACACATTAGCTATGTGACTCTGGACCAGTTACTTAACCACACTCTGTCTCAGCTTCCTCAACAACAAAATGAGTAAAACAATAGCTCCTATCTCACAAGGTAGTTGAAAGGATCAACTGAGATAATATATGTAAATCTTTGTAACTTTAAAGCACTCTATAAATATTAGTAATAAGTGCCTACTAATATGTGCCAAACTCTATGCTAGATGCTAGGGAGACAAAGACAAAAGTGAAACCCTCACCTGGCTCAAAGACCCACCTAGCTAATAGTTGAAAGCAGATTTCCTAGATTAAAAATACCAAAAGCCAAAGGAAGCACTAAGAAAAAAAAATCCTATGAATACTCATTCTTAGGCGGAAATAAACCCAATGGTAGCATCAGGCTGAGTGAGAGGGAGATAAGTCACTTACTTAACTTGGCTACCCTTTGGTTTCTCCATCTGTCTTCCAAGGATGGCCACCATGTTCATCTGCTTCCCTCACTAGAATGAAGGGAAGATTAATGTGTGTTTACAGAGAAAGCCCATCTGCCCGTAAAGCCAGCTCAGCCAAGGCAGTTAGAGATAGCAGCATTTCTCCAAGGGAAATACCAAACATTTTCTGAGTTTTGCCAGTTTCCAGACTTAGTTCTTCCTTTACATTTCACTTTCCTTTTCCAATAACGATGCTTTTTAAATAGAGGAGATGTTTTTATTGTATGGTAAGCAAATAATTAATTCAGATCATATCATCTGCAACTTTCCAGCAATATTGCAACAGACCCTTCCAACCACATGAATAAGTGATCATCTTGAGTATAGATCGTTTGACATTATCTGCCCTTTAGGTTTATACAATAATCACACCATGTCTTAAACAGAAATCACACTTGAGAGCCAGGAAGTCTTGAGTTAGTCTTGCTTCCTTCCAATCTATTGGTATTTTGATTTTTTTTCTTCAAATTTAGAATTTTCTCTTGAAAATTTGTTGTTGTTTTGGCTGGTTTAAATTACCTAATATCTTATAGTACTTATTATTCTAGTCATATAATTAAACATTTGACTATAATCTCTTTTTTATTGTTCCATAAATATTTAATATGTAAGTAATAAGAATTATCAGTAATCCCAACACTTCCATCTCTACCTACATCAAGATCAAGACTTTGAGTTGATTTATTTTTAATATTAGACAGTTGTTGCCCTGGTTACCCTTATAGCAGGAAGAATAAAAAAAAAGTAAATAGAAAATAGTACCTAATTTGGGATTACAGCTCACTCATTTTCCGATTTTAATTCAATTTTCTTGAAAACTCTGACTTTTTGGTCTCTTGATATTTGCTAGTATTCATCAATGAGGATTGCTTTATACCTCAAGCCTTGCCTGACTGGATTTTTTATTCAATTTAATTCCCTTCAATTCAACTGAATTCATTTCAAAACATTTATTAAATGCCTACTTTGGGAAATATATGGTCCAGGGACCAGGGACACAGAGATAAAAACAAATATGCAAACAAAAAACAATCCTTGACCTCAAGGAGCTGACCATTCTTTTGGAAGATTAAAATAAACAGGTAAGTAAATTCATTATAACCTGAGGAAAAATTGGGCACTAACAAATAAGAGGATAGGGAAAGGCATTCTCTAGAGTAGAGGTGGGGTACATGTGGCCCTCTAGGTCTTCAAGTGCAGCCCTTTGATTGACTCCAACCTTCACAGAACTAATCCTCCTAATAAAAAAAATTTATTCTGTAAAACTTGGACTCAGTCAAAAGCCTGGACCCAAGGACCTAGAAGGCCACGTGTGGCCCCAAGAACACAGGTTCCCCACCCCTGCTCTAGCAGTTGACATCTGAGTTTAGTCTTGCAGAAGCTAAGAATTTTAAAAGGCCAAGGGAATGGGGGAATGCATGATAAGCACAGACAGTACACTGTATAAAGGGAATGGAGTATTTATTCTGTCAGTTGGAAAAAGAAAACAAATTTTTTTAAGTGCTACTATGTTTCAGGCACTATACTAAAATGTAGGGAGGGATAAAGAAAAAAATAAATGGCCCCTGCTCTCAATTAGTTCACATTCCAAATGGAAGATACAACCTGTAAATAACTATTTGCATATGTAGCAAGGTTTTGCACATGCCCAGATCACCTAACATAGACACATTCAAATGGAATACAGCAAAGTCCTGCAAATTGGAGAAGGCATTCTGCATTCCCCTAGTATATGGGTGAACTCAATATCTTTCCATTGGCTAGAAACAGGATGCTTCTTTAAAACTACCAGAATGGAGTTCTTAATCTCATTTTCTGGCTGCATCCATAGGCTGAAGTCATCATGCACAAACTTAGGTGAGAGAAAAGGTTACTTTCTTTTGCTCCCTCTTTTTAGGCCCTGTGGCCCTGTGAATCATGTTTGAGGTTTTCTTCTCTTTTGTTTGTTTTCAGTTCTAAGTGAAAGAATTGGAATTCTAAGATCCAGGAGCTCATGCCATGTTGCCTTTGGAGTCAGCAGTTCAAAGTGGATGTTACTATCAACCCATAAGGGAAGCCTTGAGAAGCCAGCATGTTGAGACGTAAACACAGCAGGGCTTTTGACTTGGAATTGGTGGGATTGGTGTTGTACAGAAATGAATTTAAGCTATGAGACTAACCTTCCTCTCCTCCCCAAAGAATTGGAGTACAGTGGGGGTAATTATGCCACCAAGGTACTGTTGGGGGTGCTTGCGTGTTTGTTCTTGCTCTATCTTTGGAGTAAATATTCCTTTGTGATGGCTAATCTGACTATGACAGTCTTAAATCAAACTGGGGTACTAAGGACTCCCTAAAATTGAGATAACACAATTGCTGAAGGCTTGAGACCATTGCAGGATAGTCTTTAACCTAACTTAAAGGGTATCATAGAACCTTGGGAAAGGCGTGAAATGTAATTTACCTGGCTTTCAGGCATCAGGTGGCAGCACATTTACTGTTGCACATATATGATACATATACAATATAAAAATAACGTTATCTTAGAAGGGAAGTACCAGCAGTGATGGAGGAAAAGAGTAGGAAAGGCCTCTTGCTGATAGTTGGATTTGGACTAAGCCTTCAAGGAAGTGAGAAGGTGGAAATAAGGAGGGGGAGCATTCTAGGCATGGATTTCAGATAATTAAAAGATATGAACAGAGGTCACCCAAGTTAGAGGAATAGGAATAAACAGTACAGCCCAATTCCCCCCTCATAATTATTCCACTCAAAGTTATAAAATCTACCAGATGCTGTTTAATGAGGAAATCCAGAGAATGTTCACAATGAGTCACTTTTCCAGCTCAAGTCTATATAAGGAGACAGAGGTCTTTGGATATTAAAAGTGAGGTCTAACCAGGAGGATGATACATGGATTCTTATAGCCCAAGGACTGAACTATAGTTTGCAGATATTCTCTAGGGCAAGAAATGGTAACAAATCTACCTTTGCGCAGCATGATACTGTGGACAGTACAGGAAAAGAAGTAAATGGGTAGCTCTACAATTTATATATCAGATGTTTCACATATCCAGAGTGGAATGACAAGGGAATATGCATCTAGGATAAGAAACTAGGGCAAGAGAAGCTGTGGGCTAAATAATGTACTGAGCAAGAAGCAGAAACAAAAGCAATGAGCAGCTGTGTGTCTCTGTCCCTGAGAGCTCGGTAGTATTTCAAAGACAGTCCTCAAACCAGTTTGAAGCCTGTAATATGATCATCTGGGCAAGGAGCTCAAACCAAGAAGAATGAAGTTTTCTCATTCTAATTCTGAACGGGCCTTCTAGTTAAGAGGCGTTGGCTGTAGGTAATAGAAGTCTACTGGAGGGCCAAGTAGGGGCAAGCCCACAGTTTTGTTACTGAGCTCCAGACTCAAGTCAGGAGCTTACAATGCTCAGATCAAGAAGGTAGCAATCACACTTCATGTGGAGCAGACAATTCTGTGCAAAACGAAATCTTGTAGATCCCCCATCAAAGATGCCTCTGAAATCCTTGAAGAGCATTGCCTTAAAATCCATAGAAAGCAGTAACAGCACCCAAGAGAATATAAAACAAAAGCAAGCACATCTTAGATATTTCCTTCAGAAATTTACTATATCTAGCCTTCATAAAAAGTCCTAATCAAGAATAAAGATTGGAAAAATGAATTAAGAGACAAAACAGGCTCTAATATACAGAGCTATCATAATGTCAGAAAAGCTTCAGAAACAAATCTAGAAAAGAATGACTCCAAAATATCTACCAGCAATATAACAAATTAAAACACAGCTTTAGGATGAATTCAACTACAATACCTTGCATGGAAAAAAAACATTTTAATGTGTTAAAATTATTTTACAAATGAAAATGGTAGAACATGTGAAAAGAAATGAGGGCTAAGAAAGAAATACTTGGAACAAAAATTAACAAGGTAGCATAAGAGGTACAAAACCTTAGCCAAGTAACAGACTGGAACTGAAAACTGAAATGGGTCACATAGAAATTAATAATTCTATGAGACAACAAGCAATATTAAGGAAAAGTAAAAAATAAAAACAAAAAAAATTCTCTAAAGAATAGAAGAAAATGGAAGCTATCTTCTATCAATAGCAACTGAACTGGGAAATAGTTCAAAGGGAAACAATATAAGAATCACTGGCCTGAAAGCCATGACCCAAAAATAGAGCCTAGAAAAGCTATTTTTTTTTAAAAAAAGAAAGCTACTCAAGTCTATTGGAGCTATATATATATATATATATATATATATATATATATATACACGTATATATATATATACGTATATATATATATGTATATATATACATACGTATATGTATATATATATATATATGTATATATATATACATACGTATATGTATATATATATATGTATATATATATACATACGTATATGTATATTTTTTTAAAAGAAAGCTACTCAAGTCTATTAGAACTATATATATACATGCATATGCATATATGTGTGTATATATATACACACACACATACATACATATATATATATATACATAAGTATTTATGTATATATCCATAGATATAGATATATACACATACACTTATCACTTCCTGAAAGAAACCCTAAAATGAAAAGTCCTAGGAACCTAACAGCCCAAAACCAAAAACTGCTGGTCTAAGAAAAAGTAATGCAAACATTTAGCAAGAATTCGAGTACTGAGGAACCACAAGATCACAAAGGATTTATCAGAACAGTATTTGGAGAAGATACTTCTAACAGATGCTTTCTTATATTGTTATTACTATCCTCTTTGTGGAAGTAAATCAGTAAAAAAAAAGGTCTCAGAATCTTACCCTCTTGGGGCACTAGAACAATATTATTTATTCTCTAATATAAAGCATATAATCTGCATTAAGAATGGAATTCACTTTATGTCTTTGTCCACTTTGCTCTTTTTTCAGATGGGAATAATAAAGGGAAAAGATCATTTTGACAGTCCTTTCCTGACAGTCATTTTACTTTATTTTGACAGTTGACCAAAAATAATAGAGTTTTGCAAAGGTTCATAAATACTAAACTCTCATTAGAATGTATTATTATATTGATTTGAATACATCATAGGTCAAACAATGCTACCATAAACAGTATAATTACCAATAATAAAATTCTGACAAAATTCTATTTCATTCAACATGTATATACATATATATGTATATATACATATATATATGTGTACACACACATATACATGCATACATAATATATACATACACATACATATATACATATATGCACAATATGGAATTCCAAAGGGTACAGGGCTCTGCACCAAATGTTATAGAAGATACAAAGTTTAGATAAGTAATAAACCTGAACCTCTCAGAAATTCTAGCCAGGTAGGGGAGTTTAATGCATACAAAGATTACTGTGAATTTAATATATACATACTAAAGGACTATGTCAAATAAAGAGAAGAAAGTGAATTAGAAAGGGTGGGGATCTATGTGAGGTCAAAGCAGAAAAATGTCATCAGCTAGGGGAATCAGAAAAGATTCCAAGGAGAAAGTTGAATTTGCTTGGTTCTTTAAAGAATGGCCAGGAATTCAACAGAAGGAGAAGAGAAAGAGGAAGTAGGGCATCTCTAGACTGAGGAAGTGGTGTGAACAAAGCCATATGGGACATAAAAACAAAGGCTTGTTCACAGAATAGAAAGTAATCTAGGCTAATGTGCATGGTTAGAAACAGTGGGTGATAAGGCTGAAATGGCAGAGTGGTTTGAAATTGTGGAGGTCCTTAAACTCTTTGAGGGAGTACGTATTTTACCCAGTGGATAACAGGTAAGTATTGGGCATTTTTTCAGCAGTGTAGTGATGTGAACAGAACAAAACGTAAAGGTTATATTGGTTTCTATGTGAGGAAAGCATTAGAAAATTCTTGTTTCTGTCCAAACTGAGCACTAGCCACATTTTCCACAAGAAGCCTTTCCTAACTCCAACCCCACCCTCATCTCCAAGCCCCAAGCTGATACTGGCCTCACTCCCAAAACAACCTGGCATTCATTTTGTATATATTCTTCCTATAATGTGTGTGTGTGTGTGTGTGTGTGTGTGTGTGTGTGTGTGTGTATATACACACATATACATAATATGTATATACATATACATAATATATATACACACACACATATACACACATACATATATATATATATATATACACACACACACACACACGTATATTATCTCCTTGTTGGATGCACTTTTGTGACTACTATGGTGCACTAAGGATGCACATTGAGGTTAATTTGCTCAGATTTTTTTTCCAAATGAATTACATTGTTTAGTATCCACTCAGCCAGCCTGTATAGTGCTCTAGACTGCAATCATTCAATCAGTAAACATATTTTAAATACTACTATGTTCAAGGCACTCTGCTAGGAAATGTGTATACAAAGGCAAAAATGAAACCCTCTTGTCTTCAAGGAGCTTATATTCTATCAAGGGAGATGATGCATACATGTACAAGCATGTAAGACACAGACAAAGCCAACACAAGACAACTTTGCATTGAGATGAAGGTGATAGCGGCTAGATGGTGCAGTATATAGAGTACTGGTCCTTGCTTGAGTTAGGACGACCTAAGTTAAAATCCAGCCTCATGAACTTACTAGCTGTGTGACCCTGGGCAAGTCACTTAACCTCCATCTGCCTCATTTTCTTCAGGTGTAAAATTGGTGTAATATTATCATCAACCTCTCAGGGCTATTGTGAGGATCTAATGAGATAATGTTTGTAAAGCACTTATCACAGTGCCTGACACATTCTGTCATTCATTCATGTCCAGCTCTTCGTGACCCACTTTGGGGTTTTCTTGGCAAAGATACTGGAGTAGTTTGCCATTTCCTTCTCCAGCTCACTTTACAGATAAGGAAACTGATGCAAAGAGTAGATACAATATAAATATTTGTTCTCTTCCATACCCTCTAGCAACTGAAGGACCAGGAAAGGCTTACAAAAGATTTTGGCACTTCAGATAAATCTTGAAGAAAAGCAGGAATTCTAAGAGGTAAAGGTAAAAAGGAATAGAATTGCATGCTCTCTATTGGGGAGCAAACACAATGAATGGTAAAGAGATGGGAGATAGGGGCCGCTAGGTGGTGCAGTAGATGCAGCACCAGCCCTGAAGTCAGGAGGACCTGAGTTCAAATCTAGCCTCAGATACTTGACACTTACTAGTTGTGTGACCCTGGGCAAGTCACTTAATCCCAATTGCCTAAAAAAAAAAAAGAAAGAAAAGGAAAAGGAAAAAAAAAAGAAAAAGAAAAGGGAGATGTAAGGTCATGTATGAAGAATGACAGGTAGGCAAGGATGACTGGATCCCAGAGTGAATGGAAGGGAATAATGCACAACAAACTTTTAAAGGTAGTTTGAGATCATGTTGGAAAAATTTAAAGGTTATTGCTATTCCTATTTTTTATTTCCATTTATTCAGAAATTAAGAAGCACTAAATAAAATTAATATTTCTATATACATAATAGAACAGAAAAAGGCTACTATACATGGAAGTGTAGATCTCTATTATTTAAAATTTACTAATCTTCGAAACGTATAAGTTCAACCTGCACCTTTCAAAACTATTCAGCTGATGCTGATGTCTGCTTCTCTTTTAGCCTTCTTTCTCTACTCTTCTCTGAATTAAATAAAATACCTCATTGATTCTTTTTTCTTCCTTTTTTCTTTTTCTTTCTGTTTTATTACTCTATCTCTATCCCCTCTTGCCCTCCAACTCCCCATATTGGAAAAAAGAAAAAATAAAGGCCTTCTGACAAATGTGCATAGTCAAGAAAAACAAATTCCCAAATTGGCAGTGTCTGAGAGTATTTATTCTATATCTGAGTCTGTGATCTCTCTTCGAAGAGGTAAATAGAATGCTCCATCATTAACCCCCTAGAAAATCAGTTTGTCTTTGCATTATCAGAATTCTCAAGATTTGTAAAAATAGGTTTCCTTTTAAATATTATTATTATATAAATCATTCTCCCAGTGATACTCACTTAGCTCTCCATCAATTCATAAAGGCCTTCTTAGGTTTCTTTGAAAATATCCATTTCACCATTTCTTATGATGTAATAATTTTCCATTGTATCTAAATATCACAATTTATTTGGCTATTCCCTAAAAGAAACCCCTTAGTTTTCAACTTTATTATTCTACTCCAAAAAAGAGTTTCAATAAATATTGTTTTCCACATGTTTTTTCTTTTTCTTATTTCTTTAGGAAATAGGACTAATAATGTTATCATTGAGTCAAAGGGTGTGTTCTATTTAGTGGCTTTGGAGACATTATTTCAATTTACCTTCCAAAATGTCCAGACCAATTCTCAGTTCCATTAACATTGCATCAATGTGCCCTTTTTTCCTTCAGCCTTTCTGACAGTTGTCATTTTCTCTTTTGGTCATCTTGGCCAATCTGATGGTTGTGAAGCAGAACCTCAGAGTTGCTTTAATTTGCATTTCTCTAGTTACTAGTAAAAAGAATATTGACATTAAGAGACTCATAAAATTTAATAGCTGGAAATATTCTTAGATATCATCTAGACCACAGGTTCCCAAAGTGGATGATACCACCCTCTGGGGGTCACTGGAATGATCCAGGGGGGCAGTAGTAACCTCAGGTGCAATTTGGGAGCACTGAATAAAAATAATGGGGCAGTAGAAGCATAAGGAAAGAAGAGAAGAAAATTTTGAAAAACCATTTGTATATGTTTCACCTGTTATGTAACAGAGTTAAAGTCCTAGTGATTACATTATTTTCCAAATAAACATACAAAATGCAAATTATAACTGATCAGTAATAAAGTCTACCAATAGGTCTTAACAAGCAAGCTTTGGCAGGCCAATGTCTCGCATTGTCAGGTAGTCCAGCATGCCTTGGCAGGAATATGTGTGTGTAATGACTTGTTTACAATACAATACTATATAGTTACATGACACAATATTGTGTCATCAAAATTTCAATGCAGGAAAAAAAACACAAATTTACAATAAATTATTAAATTTAAGATACGCCATTTTAAAAACATGTATACGTTATATATTTGAAATGATGCAAATTTCAAAAAAAAATAAACAGTTAAAGAAAGTAGATTTTTGGAGGGGGCGCTCAGTAATTTTTTTAAAGGGGAGGGTAGAGGGGCAGCTAGATGGCATAGTGGATAGAGCACTGGCCCTGGAGTCAGGAGGACCTGACTTCAAATATGGACTCAGACACATGACACTCACTAGCTGTGTGACCCTGGGCAAGTCACTTAACCCTGATTGCCTCAAGAGGAAAAAAAAGGGTGATAGGCCAAATATGTTTGGGAACCTCTGATCCAGACTAATTCCAGAACTTTACAGAAACACAAAGAAGTTATTTTTCCAAGATCAGACCATTATCAGCAGCAAGACCAGGACAGAATCTACTTTTAGTCTAAGTCCAAGTTTCTTTTTACTATAAATGTACATGGAACAGTTTACATTATTCAGGAAATCACGTCACGAAAGATTATGGTAAAAAGTATTACAAGCTTTGCTAGGTCTTCCAGGCAAAGTTACCACTACATTTTTTAGTTGTTAGGTCATTTTCCCCCCAGAAGTAACTACTCGTACTAATTAATAAAGGTTGAATGCTCTAAAATATAAAGGAATATACAGCACTATACAAAAAACATTATCATAGACTACTGTTGCTGCCGTAGTTCATTTTGAAAACCACTATATACCTGCTCTAAGCAATATAATTAAAAGTCTTTTTTCCTTCAGAAAATCAGGAAGCTAGCCAAGGAAGACACAGACACATAACTCATTCTAGTAGGTGCTATCATTCTGAGAGGTTGCAGAAAGAGAAACAAGGAACAGAACTTGTTGGCAGCCTCTGTGCTAAATATCTGATACAGTTAGTAGTGAACCACCCGGTACATAATCGAATCTCAGATATTGGTAGCTCGGTGTATTGGCAGGAGTACTTCACTTGGAGTAAAAAACAAACAAACAAACAAAATTGATTTGAGTACTGACTTTTAAACTTGCAAGCTATAAAATTATACACCAGGATATATAGAGTATTTGGGAAAATTTTTTAAAAATAGGGAAACACTTCTGGGAATTGGTTTTGAATATTTTTGTCATTGACAAACAATAAGCACAGGGGGACCATGTAATCTCTCATGTAACTAGGTGGTACACTGCATACAGTACCAGACCTAGAGTCAGGAAGATCTGAGTTCAAATTCAGGGAGAGGTTCTTACTAGCTGTTTAATCCTGGACAAGTCATTTAACCTCTCTTTAACTCAATTTCCTCAACTGAAAAATGTTAATAATAACCTACCTTTTCCAAAGTTGTGAGGATCAAATTAGATAAAAATTTTAAGTGCTTAGCATGGTGCCTAATACGTAGTAGGTGCTTAGTAAATGTTTCATTCTTTTCTTCTTTCTTTCTTTACTTTCTTCTCTCTATCTTTCAATTACATTTGTAACTGTGAAGATGTTATCTATTGTAAAATAGTGTCCATGAAGGTGTGATTGTTTTATTTTAATAGCTCCATCCATATACCCTAGATATGCTTATAGATTCATCTCACAAAAATCTTGGAGAGATTGAGAAATAACCAAAGGAAGTGATAGTCTTGCCTTATTTGGATATCTTGAGAACTGATTCCCCAACATTCTCAATAACACTGTGTTTCTTCCAGCACAGATTTGATTTGCATTTCTTGCCAAACTATTTTTTCTAAGTTCTTTTTTATGTTTTCAGGCAACACATCATGGAATGTTAAAGTTCAAAGTTGGTGGATCTACTGTCATTAATGGAGAAAAGTTCATTACAGAAATTTCAACACGTCTTTTCTCTTTTTTTGTCTATCTTTTTTTGCCTGTTTTCCTTCTTTTACTTACAAAATTCAATGCTCTCAGGATGATTCACCTTAGTTGAGTCCTTTGCTAAGCTTTCTATATACTTATTTTGTTTCCCACTGATGTTTCTCATGTTTTTATGAAGTGATATTGGTCCCACCAAGCTCCTCTATAAGATTTTTATTGTCAAGTTTATATTCTAAAGTATTATTGCCCTCAGATCCCCTATTACTCAGCTCAGTAAAGGGATGAAGTATTTGACAAATGAGCCAGTTTCTAAGATCTTTAGTTCTCATTGTTATTGTTTATTTGTGTCAGTCAAAGAGCTAGAAGAAATGATGAGAGGTCATGTTGATATCAGCTATTTAATGCGTTTCAGAAAATTTAGCTTCAACAGTTTGATTAAATAGGTCAAATTAAAATTGAGTCAATTGCTTTCTATATCTTTATCTTGACTATATCCCTTTGACAAATCTGGCTTCGATATTGCACTCTGTTCTAACGTGTCTATGATATACAGAAGGTCATTTCAGAAATGACAATCACATCACTGGGTTCTCATTTTCTATATTAGAATGCAATCATTTTTGTGAAAGTTACTTTTCACTCTGTCTGGTACCTCAATATTATGGGTTTTTTTCTCTTTTTTGCTCTTTTGATATTCTCACTTAACAGATGAACTGAGAAAGTAGAAACTTTCTAAGGACTTGATACTTTCCTATCTCCAAAAAACGAGTATTTGAGTTCCCTATGGCACATTCAAAAAGTAGGAGGAGAAGTCACTGATTACAAGAGCAGCCATGAATTAAGCTTCTTTCTTCCTTGCTTGCCTGGAACATTAAGTGCTTCTCTATCTATGCTCAGCTCCTGATGTGGCCCCCTCTCAGCTCATTTTTTTTGGGGGAACTATTTTCGCAAATTCTCTTCCCAACCTATTGTTACCATCTACATCCCTAGAATTAAAGAGGCAATATCTGGTATGTTTCTCAGGCTATTTTTTGTTTATTTGTTTTGCGTTATAAGGCATTATAATCATCTTCAAGTTGTAATCATGTCAGAGAATGTCACTTCCTCTACTACATTATCCAGTCAGGAAGAGAATGGAGTTCTTCCTTCCTCAGGCATCTGACCAGCAGACAACAGGGCCAATGGAGTGGTAGGGAAACTGTGCCTTACTAAATCAATGCTACATTTTTGCTATCTGTGCTTTCCCTGCTACTAATTCTTTTAACTGCCACCTCATCTACAGCTGTCTTCTCTTATTTCAATTTTGAACCTGAAGTATCAGGCCAGTCATAATTAGACCTTGTCTACAAAAATCTAGTAGTCTACTTCTAAGGAACTGGCATAAATCCTTCCAATTTTAACAAACCCATAGTCTAATAGAGGTCAGACAGAGTGGAGAGTCCTGAACTATTCTTGCTTTGTCTCTCAAATTCTAAAATGAAATCTGGCTGTAATCAATATAACTTTACTCTGGACTTGGAATCAGAGCTAACCTTTAGTACCAAATTTCCTATTTAACTCATTGTGTAATCTTGCACAAGCTATCTAACTTCATAATAATCTGGGCATTGCTAGAAGGAATTTGCCCATTGAGATTCCCCTATACCAGTAAAACCAAAATTACTTTAATTAAATAGATGCTATTAAATAGAGAAAATGTATGTAATTCAATCGACCAACTAACCAACAAGCAGTTATGAAATACATGCTATATGTTAAGCACTGTTCTAAGTGTGAAGGATACAAAGGATTTTTTTTTATAAATCCCTGTTTTTAAGTAGGTTATAGTCTATTGTAATACTGAAAGAGACAGAATATGTGTATGTATGTATGCATGCATGTCTGTATGTGTATATGTACAGCCAGCTAGATGGTGAAGTGGATAGAGTGCTCTGGTCTGGAATCAGGAAGACTCATCTTCTGGAGCCTCTGATACTTACTAGCTGTGTGACCCTGGGCAAGTCATTTAACCTTATTTCCCTCAGTGCCCATCTGTACAATGAGTTGGAGAAGGAAATGGCAAACCATTTAAGTATCTCTGCCAAGAAAATCCCATACAGGATCACAGTTAGATATGACTGAATGACTGAACAAAAACATAAAAATGTACACACACACACATAAACATATGTGTGTACATATGAGTGTATCTATGTTTGTATACACACAAGATACATGGTATAGAAACAAGGTTACCTTAAAGGGAAGGTGTTAACAGCCAGGAGGACAAGGAAAGGTTTTTTGTTCATTTGTTTGTTTGGTTTTTTGTAGAAGGTGGTATTTGAACAACATCTTGAAGGAAACCAGTGAATCTCACAGCTAAAGTGATGAAGAATATTCTAGGCATAGGGATAGCCAGTAGATAACTATAGAAATTGGAGATAGAGTGTTATGTGACCTAAAGTCAGGAAGACCTGAGTTCAAATCCTTCCTTAGACTCTTACTAGCTTTATGAACCTAGGCAAGTCTCTCTCTTGGCCTTAGTTTCCTCATTGGTAAAATGGGGCAAATAATAGCCTCCCAGAGTTGTTGTGAGAATAAAATGAAATTTTATTTGCAAAATGCTTTGCAAACCTTAAAGTGCACTTAAACCTGAAATAGTATTCTATCTTCTCCTCCTCCTCTTCCTCCTTCTTTCTTCTTCTCCTCCTCTTCTTCCTCTTCCTTCTCCTTCTTGTCTTTCTTCTTTCTTTTTCTTCTCTTCCTCTTCCTCCTCCTCTTTTTTCTTCCTCCTCCTCCTCCTCCTCTCTTCTCCTCCTCCTTCATCTTCCTCTTTATAAGCAAGTAGGCCTGTATGGATGGACATAGATTATGTGGGGAGAAGTAATGTGTAAGAAGACTGGAAAGATAGGA
Source organism: Phascolarctos cinereus (assembly GCF_003287225.1). NCBI lineage: Eukaryota > Metazoa > Chordata > Mammalia > Diprotodontia > Phascolarctidae > Phascolarctos > Phascolarctos cinereus. The sequence continues at coordinate 342,512,296 of NW_027555958.1, forward strand.
AGGATACATATGCTAAAGGAATGGAGCTTATATTTGATTCTAGACCAATGTGGGGGGCACTGAAGTTTTTTGACTTGGGGAGGGTAATAACAGGGACAGATCTGCACTTTAAAAATTCACATGGATATGTATGTGGACAGGGCACTGGAGTGAAAATAGTGCTGTATAAATATGGCTTGCTGTGTAACTGATATCTAATTTTTTTCCATTCATTTGGGGTCTAAAAAGAAATTCTCTCATTTTTTAATTGAAAAAAATTCATTTTGACTTAAATGCAATCAAAACTATACCAATTATTTCTTTTTTTTGGCTAGAAATGGGGTTAAGTGATTTGCCCAGGGTCACACAGCTAGTGAGTGTTATGTGTCTGAAGTCGGATTTGAACTCAAGTCCTTCTGACTCCACATCCGGCACTCTATCCACTGCCTCACCTAGCTGCCCCTATCCGAATTCTTTAACGCTTCAGCATATAGCCCATTTCTAAAATGCAGAGCACAGGACCTCCGAATGTACAACCTTCTAACAGACAGGACTAATGTTACAGGATCTTTGCCTCCCATCACCTAAGATGGAGCTTTCCACGTGGGAGTGAGAAAATGTTCCAAAGCCCTGTTGTACTAATGAATAGTGTTAGAAAATGTAGTAGGGACTGAAAATTAATAATGTACATTTGCCAAGAACATAGCTTGTAAAAAAAACATAGGGATAAAAACTACATTGGTCACGAAAGACTCAGAGGAGGGGAGGACAGCACCTTAATGCCACTAATTCTTAACTTCCTTGCTTCAATGTTACCCAGTTAATCACCTCCATTTGGAAAAGAATCAGAATCAGGGGATTATAGTCCCTCAGCAAAAGTGGACCAGTTGCTAATGCCTGAATGAAGGAAGTTGCAGGACATAGTGGAGAGAGCACCAGGTTAGCAGTCAAGACATTTGACTTCTAGTACTGGCCCTTTTAATTAACTATAGTCTTTGACAAGTCATTTAATCTCAACGGGCTTCATTTCCCCCTTCTGTAAAATGAGAGGCTTGGATCAGAGTATCTGTAAGGTCTCTTGTAGCTCTGAAAATATGTTATACTAATTCAGGGCTCAAGGAAAATTAAGACTCAGAACAGAATTATACTGTTTACATATGTGATATTTTTAAAGAAACCTTGGCAACAGGACTCTAAGTTATTGTATTAGATATGCATCTTTCAAGCTCACATACGAGATTTGAAGTAATGCCTTGAATTCATTGTAGCATCTTAGTACAAAATGCTAGAGTAAGAATTGTAGTACAATAAGCTCATCATAAAGTCTACATATGTGAGCCAGTGGGGGAGCTGTACTGGATCTTTTGCTGGTCCACTTACAGAAAATGTTATATCTGTAGATAAAGAGCCCATTTTTATACATGTAAATCACTGTTTAATGTTGTTTCTGAAAAACTAGACTACTTGAAATGACAATAGCAATTTGATCCAATAGTATTTAAGTTCATAGAATTTAGAGCTGAATGGAAATCATTTTATACAATACTGTAATTCTACAAATGTGGTAACTGAAGTCCACAAAGATTCAATAGGTTGTCCATAGTCATGGGATCAGGATTCAAACTCAAGAGGCGGTAAAAAAACCAGCCTCTTTTCTGTTAAGCTACTATTCCCTTAAAAAGAAAGGAAACTATACTTGACACTTAATAAGTTTGGGGCTCTAAGGCTCAAAGTATTGTTTTATATTCCCTGGTATCTGAGACATAAAAAATCCAACTCAAGAATTCTTAAGGCTTCCTAGATGTGATGTACTCTCTGCTGCCCTATAAGTCAAGATACCTGACCATCCCTGTCTTCATATCAAAATGAAAGGAACTGTATCCAAATGAATCACTTTGGCATCTTTGCTGAACATGCTTTGCAAGATACTCTTTAAGTACTTTTCTTTTGTTAAATATGACATGGTCTAATAGTGTCTGATTTCATTCTGGACTAACGAGTCTAGCCCAGCCCAGAAAACTAGCCATCTGCATACAACTCAAGTGAACTTTCCACTTTACCACCAGTCACATAATCATACCCATCCACCTAAGCCCCTCTAAGAACTTGGATATTCAAAAGATATCTCACTATCCTGGGCTTTTCCATATCCATTCATTGCTAGATGATACTATTTCTGGGTACACAAAAACTGATTAATTTCTTTTCATCTCTGCCTATAAGCTCTTCACTTAGAACTTGTCAGGTTATGTCAGAATTCTCATTCACCTCATTTTTTTTCTCTTTTGAATCTTTTCATTGACTACTGTAATAAAGAATTTTGTCATTTCCTCATGCGGGGGTGGGGTTAACTAAATTACCTATATGATTCCTTCATTTCTGAAAATTTAATTCTGACACTTTACTATATTCTGCAGACTTCAATGGGGACAATCCACTGATTTCCTCATAGAAATAATTTATAATAATATAACTTAGCAAGCATGGCATCCCATTGAAATTACTAATTCACATCTTAAAGAACTGGAAGATGTGTTCTTCATTCAGAACATTAAATTATGTTAATATTCTTCTGCCTTAAAAATAGAAAATTGAAAAAAAAAAGAAAGAAGAAAACCAAATTACTAGTATCAAGAATGAAAAGGGAGAAGCTACCACCGAGGAAGAGGAAATTAAAACAATAATTAGGAATTATTTTGCCCAACTATATACCAACAAATTTGACAATCTTAGTGAAATGGATACATATTTAAAAAAATAAAAGTGCCCAGATTAACCGAAGAGGAAGTAAAATACTTAAATAACCCCATCTCAGAAAAAGAAAGTGAACAAGCCATTGATGAACTCCCTAGAAAAAAAGCTCCAGGGCCAGATGGATTTACATGCAATTCTATCAAACATTTAAAGAACAACTAATTCCAATACTATACAGACTATTTGGGAAAATAAGTGAAGAAGGAGTCTTACCAAATTCTTTTTATGATACAAATATGGTGTTGATACCTAAACCAGGAAGAGTCAAAATAGAGAAAGAAAATTATAGACCAATTTCTCTAATGAATATAGATGCAAAAATTTTAAACAAAATACTAGCAAATAGATTGCAGCAACTTATCACAAGAATAATACACTATGACCAGGTAGGATTTATACCAGGAATGCAGGGTTGGTTCAATATTAGGAAAACTATCAGCATCATTGAGCATATCAACACCAAAACCAACAGAAACCACATGATCATCTCAATAGATGCAGAAAAAGCTTTTGATAAAATACAACACCCATTCCTATTAAAAACACTAGAAAGCATAGGTATAAATGGAGTCTTCCTTAAAATAATAAATAGCATCTATCTAAAACCTTCAGCAAGCATTATATGTAATGGGACAGGCTAGAAGCATTTCCAATAAGATCGGGGTGAAACCAGGATGTCCATTATCACCACTGTTATTCAATATTGTACTGGAAACCTTAGCTTTAGCAATAAGAGAAGAAAAAGAAATTGAAGGCATTAGAATAGGCAAAGAAGAAACAAAGCTATCACTCTTTGCAGATGACATGATGATATACTTAGAGAATCCTAGAGAATCAAGTAAAAAACTACTTGAAATAATAAACAACTTTAGCAAAGTTGCAGGCTATAAAATAAACCCACATAAATCATCAGCATTTCTATATATTACCAACAAAGCCCAACAGCAAGAGATAGAAAGAGAAATCCCATTTAAACTTACTGTAGACATTATAAAATATTTAGGAGTCTACCTCCTGAAACAAACCCAGGAACTCTATGAACACAATTACAAAACACTTTTCACACAAATAAAATCAGATCTAAATAATTGGAAAAACATCAGTTGCTCATGGGTAGGCTGAGCTAATATAATAAAAATGACAATCCTACCTAAGCTAATTTACTTATTCAGTGCCATACCAATCAAACTACCAAAAATTATTTTATAGAGTTAGAAAAAATAATAACAAGATTCATTTGGAAAAACAAAAGGTCCAGAATATCAAAGGAACTAATGAAAAGAAATGCAGGGGAAGGTGGCCTAGCAATTCCAGATCTTAAATTGTATTATAAAGCAGCAATCATCAAAACTGCTTGGTACTGGCTAAGAAATAGGGAGGTGGATCAGTGGAATAGGTTAAATATGCAAGACACAGTAGTCAATGACTATAGTAATCTATTATTTGATAAACCCAAAGACCCCAGCTTCTGGGATAAGAACCCACTCTTTGAAAAAAACTGCTGGGAAAACTGGAAAAGAGTATGGCAGAAACTAGGCATAGACCCAAATCTCACACCATATACCAAAATAAAGTCAAAATGGGTTCATGACTTAGATATAAAGGCTGATACCATAAGTAAACTGGGAGAACAAGGAATAGTTTACCTATCAGATCTATGGAGAACAGAAGAATTCATGACCAAACAGGAGATAGAGAACATTATGAAAAGCAAAATGGATAATTTTGATTACATTAAATTGAAAAGTTTTTGCACAAACAAAGCCAATGCAACTAAGATTAGAAGGAAGGTAGAAAATTGGGAAAGAATTTTTACAACCAGTCTCTCTGATAAAGGCCTCATTTCTAAAATACATAGAGAATTAAGACAAATTTATAAGATACAAGCCATTTCCCAATTGATAAATGGTCAAAGGATATGAACAGACAGTTCTCAGGTGAAGAAATTAAAGACATCTATAGTCATATGAAAAAATGCTCTAAATCATTATTGATTAGAGAAATGCAAATCAAAACAACTCTGAGGTACCACATCACACCTATCAGATTGGCCAACATGACAAAACAGGAAAATGATAAATGTTGGAGAAGGTGGGAAAATTGGAACACTAATACATTGTTGGTGGAGTTGTGAAATGATCCAACCATTTTGGAGAACAATTTGGAACTATGCCAAAGGGCTACAAAAATGTGCATACCCTTTGATCCAGCAATAGCACTTCTAGGGCTATATCCCAAAGAGATCAAACAAATGGGAAAAGGACCCACATGTACAAAAATATTCATAGCAGCTCTTTTTGTGGTGGCAAAGAATTGGAAATTGAGAGGATGCCCATCAATTGGGGAATGGCTGAGCAAGTTGTGGTATATGAATGTAATGGAATACTATTGTGCTATAAGAAATGATGAACAGGCTGACTTCAGAAAAACCTGGAGAGACTTATATGGTCTGATGCTGAGTGAAGTGAGCAGAACCAAGAGGACTTTGTACACAATAACAGCCACGTTATGCAATGACTAATATTGTTAAACTGAACCCTTCTCAGCATTACAAGAACCTAAGACATCTCCAGAGGCCTTGGGATGGAAAATGCTGTCCACATCCGAAGAAAGAACTATGGAAGTCGAATCGCTATCACTTATTTTTACCTTCTGTTGAGTTTTGTTTCATCTTTCTGATGGTTCCTCCTATTGGTTTTAATTTTTACTTACAGCTTCACTAATGTGAAAATATGTTTAATAGGAATGTATGTGTATAGCCTATATCAGATTGTGTGCGGTCTTAGGAAGGGTGGTGGGGAAGAAGGGGAGAAAAATTTTAAACTCGAAAGCATGTGGAAGTGATTGTTGATAAATCAAAATAAAATAATAAAATTTTAAAAAATTAGAAAATTGAGGTGGAATTTTTTTTTTAGGCAATTGGGGTCACATAGCTAATAAGTATCAAGTGTTTGGTCTGAGGCCAGATTTGAACTAAGATCCTTCTGACTTCAAGGCCGGTGCTCTATCTACTGCATCACCCAGCTATCCATAGGTAGAAATTCCAAAGAAGAGACTATAAGTAATATAGTTTTGATAAAAACTTCTGTTTCCCTCCATCCCTAAAAGAATAAGTACAGTGAGGTGTTAGTTGAGTCACATTTAGCAAGATCCTGTGTTGGCTAAATGGAACCTCCTTTCTGTCTGTATTGCGTTTTGCTGGCCCTCAATTCCTCATGTTGCCCCTAAGGTTGGCATTATATCAAGGAGTATGAGTGAGTCACTGCTATTATCTTTACTAATGTGTTCATAATATGATGGTGTTTCCTCAATAGGTGGTATTGTGCTGATACCAATTGTGGTGTGTTTTCAAGGATCTAAGTCAATCTATTTCTAGGACAGATCAACCAGATCCTATATTTACTGAACTTTCTGAAACTCTATTGGACCTCAGATTTCAATAATGTGGTTATTTTCTATAATGGGATGAATGAAAAAAGTATATTAAGTAATTACCAGGTTCAAAACTAAATGCTGAGATTACAAATACAAAAAGGAAGGCAGCCCTCACTTTCAAGGAGTTTATATTTTAAAAGGAGAATACAACACATAAAGGGGGATGGAGGACAGGAAATAGAGATTTTGTCTAGGAAGTTATAGGAAATGATGGAGTCATCAGGCAATTGATTAATAATCTTTTCTAGTAATAGTAGTATTGATTTTGTTATTGCTCCTATAACTAAAGGTATAAATGAATGGGGGTGGGGTGTAAGGAAGATGTTTGTAGAAAAGGTGGTGACTTTGCGGTCAGCTACATATTGTCAACTGAGAGGACCAGAGGCCCAAGGTGAATATAGGAGCAGAGGCAGATGATAGAACACAGCTATATAGCAGGTACATGACTGGAGTCTTTGCAAATTTTGTATTTTTCATCTAATATGTCTATCACAGAGATTCCACCAAACATGCTAAGGTTTTGGGTTTGTTTGGGTTTTTTTTGCATTTTCTTGATATCAATAACACATTTCCTTGATGATATCTTTCATACCACCCTGTTTTAACTGTTTTTTTCATATTATGTTACCCCCAGATTACTCCCACCATGCAAATTCCCATTGATCTCTGACAGACCCTCACCCTGATTTTTCTGATACAGTGCTTTTTTCCATGACTAATTGAATACAACATCATTGGAAGAAGATTAGTATTTTTTTAATGACTCTTGACTTCAAAGAAAAGTCTGGGATCATTAAAAAAAGAACCTTGCAATTTTTAAAAGGCAATTCAGTGTGTTCTCTGAACAAGAGTTTTGTTCTATGCAGGGTTCAGTTTATCTTAAATGTTTCATCACATATGTGTCTATACATATTATATATATAAATATATGTATATACATCTAATATGTGCTGGTATATGTATATATGCATTTCTATGTGCCTATATAGATATATACATAAATATACATATATTTATATATATAAAACCACATATGCAGACATGTGTACATATGATATAAATATATATTTCATTGAAGGACATATCAATAATTATTGGTCCATATGCCTAATTCCCTATAGATAAATATATACATAAACATGGATACAGACATAGATGATGTAGGTGTGTGTCCATCTATACACACACACACACACACACACATGTAAAAATGTAAAAATAGTCTTAGTGCAATTTTAAGTTATTAAAGCTTAAAATTACATTAAGGCTTTTGGGGTAGTCTGTGTGTGTGTGTGTGTGTGTGTGTGTGTGTGTTTAAACACATCAATGAAGAAGTTTCCCAACCTCAATCCTCACTTCCCAGTCTAAGGATTGCACTCTTCTTGAGCTCTCTGGAGCCTTTGATACTGTTGATCATGTTCTTCAGCTTGATATTCTTTTCTCTCTAGGTATTCATAACACCTCCCCCATCCTAGATCTCCTTCTACCAATCCTTCTTATCCTTCTCAGATGCCTTTGCTGGAGCTTCATCCAGTTCATGTCCTCTGACAGTAGGTGTCAAACAAGATTATGTCCAGGGCCATTTTCTCCCTTTATACTACTTCACTTGGTGATCTCATGCATTCAATTACTCTCTTTTTACTGATGATTCTAAAATCTACCTTTCCTGCCCTAATCTCTTGTATCTTTAACAGCCTTTCAGACATCTCAAACTGGATTTCTAACATACACCATAAGCTCAACATGTCCATAAATAGACTCATTTTCCCTGCCTCCACACACATTACCCTCCCTGCTAACTTCCCTATTACTAATGTGGACATCACAATTCTGCCAGTCCCCCAGATTTACAACCTACGATGTCATCCTTGACTCCTCCATAGGTCTTACTTCCCATATCCAATCCATTGCCAAGGCCTGTTAATTTCACCTTTGCAAAATCCCTCAAATGTGTCCACTTTTCTCCTTGCTACTTCCACCACCATGGTGCAGGTCCTTATCATCTCATACTTGAATTATTCCCATAACCTCATGGTGGGTCTGTGTATCTCAACTCTCTCCCCATTCCAAGCCATTTTCAATTCATCTGCCAAAGTGATTTTTCTAAAGCATAGGATCCACCATATTACACCCCTACTCAATAAACCCCAGTGTCTCTCAATCAGCTCCTGGATCATATATAAAATCCTCTGTCTTTTAAAGCCTTCAAAACCAACCCACTTCCACATATGTATAGTCTTCTTACACTCTACAACTCCCCCCCAACTACTCTTTGATCCAGGGACACTGGCCTCCTGACTGTTCCTTGAAAAGACACTCCATCTCTTTCATTTCTAGACATTTTTGCTTATTGCCCTCCATGCCTCCTGACTGTTCCATGAAAAGACACTCCATCTCTTTCATTTCTAGACATTTTTGCTTATTGCCCTCCATGCCAGGAGAGTGTTTCCTTATCATCTCAACCTCCTGGCTTTCTTGGCTTTCTTCAAACCCCAACTAAAATCTGTCTTCAACAGGAAGGTTTCTCAATCTCTCCTAATTCTAGTGTATTCCCCTTTTCATTATTTTTTATTTATTCTGGATAGAGCTTTTTAGTACATATCCATTTGGTCATTATTTCCCCCATCATGTGTTCCTTGTGGCATAAAGACTGCCTTTTGCCTTTTTTTCATTCTCTAGCCTCAAGCACAATGCCTAACATACAGTAGGTGTTTATTAAATGTTTTTTGAGTGACTCACTCACTATTCATCATTTGTAAAGCACTGTACTAAGTTCTAGAAATACAAGCAGAAAAGTAAGTTGGGCAGCTAGGGACATGGTCTGTAGTTATGGAATTTTGGTTGACTTTTCTTGTTGATATTCAGGGGTTAAGATTTTAAATTATTTTTGTACTTTTGACATATTTTTCTCTTTCAGATACCTCAAGAATTGATACCTTAGTGTCCCTATAACTGCATAATTCTAAGAACCATTCAAATTTCTTAAAGTATGTATTTCTGCTGTGTTGGCTGCTCTGATACTGCAGTCAAAATGTGGTAATTCTATAGTCTTTGTTGAGCAACTCTGAAAAGAGTTGCTTAAACACCACAAAGCTTTTCAAGTTCATCTATTTCACTTCTTTCTTCTAATTTCATTTTTAAATGCTCTCAGAATGATTTGTTTATGCAATCCATGTCCTGAATCCCATGGATATCGTACTCTTTCCTCATTGATGGACATCAATGCCCCATGCCTGCATGAAGGAAGAAGCAGAGTTGTGAAGAGCAAGAGAGAATATTCTCTTTAGGTCTCTTGGAGTTTCTTCAATCTCTTTGGGCTCTGCAGTCTCTTTGGGCTTCGGGTTTTTCTATCTCCCAGCTTCTAGAGAGAGAAGATGGACAATTCCAACCCCACTACTTGTTGCTGGAGGAAAAGACAATGGGAAGAAGCTGGCGGTCTCCCTCATGCCCTTATCCCCAGTTTGCTACACTAGAGATTACAGGAAATTTTCTTTGCAATGAAATTAGAACTGAATCTTGCTTGAACCGAATTACCTTGCTCCCAATGGGAGAATTCCTTCATTCTATATTTTCTGACATATATTTTCCTAGATATACTTCCTTAGATTTTTGCTTTGGATAAATGGGTTTCTTTGCTACTTACTATGCATGTAAATTGTGGATCTGGTATTTTGTGGGAAGGTAGTCAAGCCTTAGATATAAGGCTTGGCTTCCTGTTTCTCCTAATGAACAGTAATCAGGAGTTTAGCTTGAACCTGAAAACTACATCCCTTAAACCAATAATACTTAAAGGATATGATAGATATAATTCTAGCCCAGTACCCCATCTCTCTGAGGAAAGCAGAGTGCTAAGTTTCTGGCTCCAACCCTCTATTTCCCTCTCAAGTCTCCCTTAAAGAAGAGTGAAGAGGGACTAAAGATATCTATTTTGCCTCTCTTTAAGTCACCCAACACCCACTTGCAACATGTAGGGGACAGCCCTTGCTACACTTAGTTTGATCTCTCACCAGGCTTTCTTTAAGTTTGTTTGCCCTTACTTAAATCTTGCTATCTAATATGGCATTACTTTTCACAACTTTGCACTATTCTCATCTGTGTGATTTTACAAATTATTTTATAATCTAAAAAACATCATTGCTCTTGACTGATTTAACTCTTTGATTCATAAGTAAAATGATTTTCTTGATTAAGTTAGTTTCTTGGCTTCCTTTGGTCACTTTGTTATAGCAATTTATTTTTGTGTGTTAAACTGCTATACACTTTTTTTAAAAAAAATTCAGTAGCAATGTGTTTTCCATCATCCATTTCCTATTTTTATCCTTAATAGCTTAGATAAATAGGAGACTTAGTGGTTAGTTAAGCTATAGGGGTTATTGTTATGATATCAATATATTTTTCTTATTTTTGCTCTTCTAGATTATTAAAATTAATTTTGTGATTTGCTCTAACAGCTAGCCATATCAGAAAAAAATTCTTATTTCTTAAAATATAAAAAATTTTACTTTTGTGGCATCAATCAATACTTGAAATTTTTAGTGCCTCCCAACTTTTTATTTAAAAAAATATAAATACACCTGAGGATTCTGTATGGTCTAAAAAAAATTGCCCCTTATTTCATAATCCTAAACCACATTTTTAAATGTATTTTTTCATAGTCTTTTTCTATGTCCTCTTTTGCATTGTTGTAATTTTCTGACAACATAAATGTTGATTTAATTTCGATAGATGTCAGTTCTTTACAAAATGTTATGATTTCATCATCCACTGTAACAGATATTGTTACAGACTTCCTGAGTCTCTGGTTTATCACCTACAAAAAGACAATAGTGCCTTCCTCAAAGGATTACTGTCTTTTTCAAATGATATAAGTATGCAAAGGGGGTTGAAAATTTTGAAGCACTGTACAAATTTCACAGCACCACAGAGAACAAAGATAGGAAAAACAACTAGAATGGATCAAGTATAGTCCCAAAAATCTTAGTGCAGTTTTAGGTGATTAAAGCTTAATGTTTAATGTCACTAAGACTTTTGGGATACCCTGTACACAGAAAGGAGATTGGGGGGGGGAGACAGAGCCTAGATGGCAGAGTAAAAGCAGTGACTTGCTTCAGCTCTTCCCCAAGACCCTCCAAATACCGGTAAAAAAAATGGCTCTAAATGAATTCTACAGCAGCAGAACCCACAAAAAGAGCGAAACAAATTTTCAGCCCAAGAAAACCTGGATGGTTGATTGGAAAGGTCTATTGTGCCAGGCTGGAAGAGAAGCATAGCTCAGCATGGGTGCCTCAGCAAACCTGGAGCAGGGCTCAGGGGATTGAATTGAGGAAAGCTGTGGTGGTTTCCAGACTTCCCAACCTACAAACACCAAAGACAAGACAGAAGGTTAGTAGCAAAGGTTTGTCAGACAGTAGTGAGAGAGGAACTCGGTCTGGTCTCAGTCCTGGCACAGCCCCAGGGCTGTGGCTGCTTCCAGAGCTGCTGGCCCACAGACAGAGTGGGGATCAAGCAGCTGATAAGAGCAGGATAGCAGGAATCTCTTTGCTGAGCCAAGATTTTCTTGCTTTGCCTGCTTGTATCTGGGCCACAATTCTGGGTGGTGGTCCTGGGGCAAGCAGGAGCACTGGCATGGTGGAACATTTAGTGGCAGTGAAGAGTAAATCCTCCTCACAGTTCCAAGGCAGAAAATAGTGCTTGTGGTCACTCATAGATTAGAGTACAGGACAGGAAAGTAGTAAACACTTCACCCTTGATTGTACCACCTTGGAAGAACTAAAACTTTACAGGTCTCTAGAAGTATCTCTCAAAACTGCTGCACACAACCCCTGGAGCTCAGGACAGTACATTCTCCATACTAGAAACAGACACCTACCTTAACAAAGAGTTTAATAGTCAAGTAATTGGCTGGAAAATGAGCAAACATCACAAAAAAAGTCAAAAAGAAAAAATGTGAAATATCTCATGGGAAAAATAACTGACCTGGAAAAAAGATCCAGGAGAGAAAATTTAAAAATTATTGGACTGTCTGAAAGCCATGATCAAAAAAGAGCCTAGACATCATCTTTCAAGAAATTATCAAGGAAAATTGCCCTGATATTCTAGAACCAGAGGGTAAAGTAGAAATGGAAAGAATCCACAAATCACGTCCTAAAAGAGATCGCAAAGGAAAATCCCATAGGTATATTATAGCCAAATTCCAGAGTTCCCAGGTCAAGAAGAAAATATTGCAAGCAGCCAGAAAGAAACAGTTCAAGTATTGTGGAAACACAATCAGGATAACACAAGATTTAGCAGCTTCTACATTAAGGGAACAGAGGATATGGAATATAATATTCTGGTAGTCAAAGAAGATACGATTACAACTGAGAATCACCTAACCACAAAACTGAGTATAATCCTTCAAGGGGAAAAGTGGGTATTCAGTGAATTAGAGGACTTTCAAGCATTCTGGATGAAAAGACCAGAGCTGAATAGAAAATTTGACTTTCAAATACAAGACCCAAGAGAAGCATGGAAAGGTAAACAGGAAAGAGAAATCATAAGGGACCTATTAAAGTTGAACTGTTTATATTCCTACATGGAAAGATGATATTTGTAACTCATGAGACCTTTCTCAGTATTAGGGTAGTTGGAGGGGAAAATTTATATGTATTTATAGATAGATAGATAGTGGGCACAGGGTGAGCTGAAGATGAAGGGTGATATCTAAAAAATAAAATTAAGGGGTAAAAGAGAACTATACTGGGAGAAGGAGAAAAGGAGAAGTAGAATGGGATAAATTATCTCACATAAAACAGATAAGAAAAAGCTTTTACACTGGAAGGGAAGTGGGGGAAGGTGAGAGAGAATGAGTGAATCTTATTCTCATTGGATTTGGCTTAAGGAGGGAGTAACATACATACTCAATTGGGTATGGAAATCTATCTTACCCTATAGGAAAAAAGGGGGGGAAAAGGATAAAAGAGTGGGGGAATGATAGAAGAGAGGCCAGATTGGAGGAGGGGGAAATCAGAAGTAAACATTTCTGAGGAGGGACAGGGTCAAATAAGAGAATTGGGGGGAAGAATAGGATGAAGGGAAATACAGTTAGTTTTTCACAACATGACTACTATGGAAGTATGTTGCATGACTGTACATGTATAAACTTGTATCAAGTTACTTGCTTTCTCAATGAGGGTGGGTGGGGAGGGAGGAAGGGAGAAAATTTGGAAACTAAAGTTTAAAAAACAAATGTTAAAAATTGTTTTTACATGCAACTGGGAAATAAAATGTACAGTCAATGGGGTATAGAAATCTATCCAGCCTTACAGGAAAATAGAAGGGGAAGGATGATAGAAGAGAAGGCAGATGAGGGGAGGGGTCTTCAGAATACATGCCGTCTTAGGGTAGGGGGTGAGGCGAGATGGGGAGAAAATTTGGAACTCAAAATCTTGTGGAAGCGAAAGTCAAAAACTACAATTAAAACAAAATTTGTTGGTTAGAAAACAAAGAAAGCAGATCCATGAGGAGGCTATAAAAGCATGAGGGCTTTGAATAACCAAATCACAAGGTATCAAATAATTTATTATTATTTTCATAGTGATCTTTTCAGATGTAATTATCCTGAACGCTAATGACCAAATGTCACTTTAAATGCTTGGTAAAAATGAACTCTATCAATTCTTTCCTTTGTCTAAGGAAAATCTGTAAGTCAACTTTCCATTTAGGTACACTTTTTATCTTATGATTTCATATATAGTAAGAATGTCCACATCAATGATTCAATACAATTCCTCCAGTTATAGTCTGACTTGGTTATTGATAAGAATTGCATATTTAGAGATTGAGTTCAAACATCTAAGTTAATGTTTGTAGGCAGTCTAAAATGTTATGATTCTTAGAATCTTTAGCTATGAAATTGACAAAATGATGGTGTTACTTAAATAAAAACAATAGCAGGCATTGTGCCATTTTTATCTTTTTTTTCATCCCTAGCACCTGAATTCAAATCAGGTGTCAGATACTTAACTTGCCATGTTACTCTGCACAAGTCATTTAATTCTGTTTGCCTCAGTTTCTTCATCTGTAAAATAAACTGGAGAAGGAAATGGAATATCATTCCACTATCTTTGTCAAGAAAATCCCAAATGGAGTCATGAAGAGTCAGACACAACTGAACAACAATCTAAACCTAAGATTAGTATCTAAGATTCATTGGGAAGTACAGAGAAATTACTCAAAATTTCTTTTCCTTTCATATCTACTTATTGGGAAAATATTGATGTTCTTCTCAGAGTGCATTTGAACAATACCATACGACAATGAATGTAATTATTTGAACCCAGATTGAATAAAAATGATAATGTTGATTCCAGGATACACACTTCCTCTCAGTAAAGAGGTCAGGCATCACTAGTATATAATTGCATGTTCTGTCAGGTAAGGTCTCAGTGGCAGTCCAATTTCTTATTACAAACGGTTTTTTTCCCTTTATTAAAAGGTGGCATTCTATTTGTGGAAAGGATATGTCAGGAGATACCTATAGCATCAATGACAATTGGTGGTAGCATGGGTGAGAAAAGTAAAACAACCTTTAAAAAATAAATATAAAAAATTTGAAAATTAAATTCCCTAAGTATTCTAATAATAACAATATCAAAGAAAAATTTGCCAAGTTGTAAAACCTCACTGGAGTGGAGAAAGTCAGTAAGAAAAAGCAAATGCATCTTTAAAAGGCAGGATTGCTGAAAGGAAGAAAGTAGAGAAATTTTCACAAGAAAATCTTTCTCATTTCTCATGTAAACACTCCAGTAATTAACATTACTTTAAAAATAGTGCTTCTTATGTCTTATAAATGCTAAAAAAAATAAATTGGGGATTTATAGTTATTCATCTTTTAAAGGCTAATGTTAAAATTTCAACTAATAAAAATTCAATACCATGACTCCTTTTATCCATCTAATATTCATTTCCAATATAATATAGTAACACACTTGTGCCTGAGAATTTGGTGAAGATATACATAGCTCATAACTAAAACATCCACAATTCCTTTGAGTGAACATACTTGGTCTTTGCTTTAGAGTGGGATAAAACAAGTAACACATTAATTGCCAGTGAAGGAACTGACTACCTCTACCTAGAGTCTGCTCATGATCTAGAATACGCCTTAACCTCATGAAAGTTTCTTTTCAAGAAGTTCTGCTCAATGATTATGATCTGTCACTGGTGTTTAGCATTAACTTCATCAGACTCTGTAGAAATCAATTTTTTTAAATTGATATAAAGCAATGGAATACAGATATAACCTGGAAGGTACTCAATTTAAGGCTAAGTTAATATTTATAGATGCCCTAAAAATTCTTAGCACCTACTGAGGATAAAAAGGTTTGGATGGATTTTAGTCTGTATCAAGGAAAGGAATAGGAGCATCTATGAAGACACAGAATCACTAAAATACTGAAGTATCTAATGGGGTAAAATATTAACTATATTTTAGAACATCTTCCCTTAGAACTTAACATTTAAGTAATCATCAATTAATATAAATTCCATGTAACTCTTTCTTTCTTGAAAGTCAAGCCAGAATTTGGAAAAAAAAATGCTGGAGGCCCTAGCATCAGGGAAAGTTGGGGTCAAATCTTTTTTTTAATGTTTATTAAAGATATGACTATATAAAAATCACTTAAATTCCTGAGTCTCCTGTTCACTACCTACAAAACAGGAATAACAGTGCCTTCCTCAAAGGGTTGCTGTCATTCTCAAAAATGATATAATGTAATCAAAGGGGGTTGCAAATTCTGAAGCCCTTACAAATTCCATAGCACTATAAAGGACAAAAGATGGGAAAAACAACTGGAATGAATTCATTACAGTACCAAAAGTCTTCATGATGTTTTAAGCTATCAAAGCTTAAAGTTTGAATTCACCAAGACTTTTGGGATACACTTTATACTGAGAGGAGATCCATGGGAAGGCTACAAAAGTATGAGCACTTTGAGAATGAGGGTTTAGTGCAACCAAATCACAAGGTATCAAAAAAGAAAAAGTGGGAAAGGAACCAAATTCTTAGGGGGGAAATATCATATCTTATTAATTACAAAAAAGTGGCTAAAATGGCATAACCAATTCCTCCCTTTCATCAATACCAAATATTTATGTGTTGAATCTATATACAGGTTGAGGGCAGGCTCAATGAGGTTATGGGCAGGGCTCTCTCAAATGATATTTAACAATGAATCACATCTTTATCATCTTACATTTGACTGGGAGACTATCATATCATGTTATGCTTGTTTGTTGCTTATAAATATATATCCTATTAATTCATCTGGAAGCAAAAATGATCAAAAATATCAAGGGAAATAAAGGGGCAGAAGAAGTGGGAAGAAGAGAATCTAGTAGTATCATATCTCAAATCATACTACATATAATAATAGCATTGATAAAACAATTAAGAATTGCAAAGTGCTTTAAAATATACTCTCATTCTATCCTCATAAAACCCTGGGATGTAGATGTTATTATTATTCCTATTTTACATATGAGGAAACTGGGATAGAGAGAGGTTAAATGAGTTAACCTGAGTAATACAGCTAATATGTATCTGAGTCAGGGTTTGAATTCAAGTCTTTGTGACTTTGGGTCCAGTGTTCTATTCACTGTGGTATCAGTTTTGTAAAAAATGAAGACCAACTGAATCTAGCAGCCAAGTGCCCAATACAGCAAAGAATCCAAGAGACTGGAGTTATGACTTACTATTCAACCAAAACTGTTCAGAAAATTGGAAAACAATCTAGCAGAAATTAGACTTACATCACAACTTCCTACCATATACGAAGACAAGATCTAAGTGGATATATGACTAAAATATAAAAGGAATCATCCTAAATGAGAAAGAAATTACCTTTGAAATGTATAGATAGGGGAAGAGTACATAAGCAAAGAATAGAGACAATCACAGAAGACAAAATTAATAATTTTGATTATGTAACATTTAAAATATTTACACAAATAAAACTAATGCAATTACAATTAGATGGGCAAAAGTAACTGGTTAAATATCTTTGTAGCAGTTTTTTTTTCCCTCCTAAATTCTCATCTCTTACATATTTAAGCAAGGGAATTAAATGTATATAAACAACAGAGTTTCCTCAATATTTAAATGATCAAAGGATATAAACTGGTAATTTTCAAGGAAAGAAATACAGGCTATCTACAACCATATGAAACAAGAATTCAAACTGCTAATATTTAGAGAAATGCAAATTAAAGCAGCTCTGAGTCTGTACCTCACACCTATCAGATTAGTAAAGTTGACAAAGAAAATGACAATTTTTGGAGGAGATACATGAAAGCAGACACTAATACACTGTTATAGGAGCTCTTAATTGGATTGGGCATTTTGCAAAGCAATTAGGAAATGTATTCAAGAAGACACTGAACTTTACATAATCTTTGACCCAACAATACCATTATCATGCCTATGACCCAAAGCGATGAAAGAAAGACGAAAGGGACCCATATGTACAAAATATTTACATTAGCTCTTTTTGAAGTGGCAAAGAACTAGAAATAAAGGAGTGCTACCCAGATCTTGGCAGAGAGGTGTTGGGCTCAAGGTGTTAAATTAGAAATATATTTTCTAAAACATCCAGTTTGGGAATCTGTGTGGTTCATCTATGAATACTGGTTACAAGGGTTTTTCTTATGGCAGGTAGCAATGTAGTGGATAGAGCACTGGCCCTGGAGTTAGGAAGACCCAAGTTCAAATTTAGCTTTACATACTTACTAGCTGTATTACCTTAGTCAAGTCACTTAACCTCCATTTGCCTGTTTCATCAATTATAAAATGGGGATTATAATATCACCTACCTCACATGATTGCTATAAGAATCAAATGAGATATTTCCAAAACATTTTGCACAATGCCTGGCATATAGTAGGCATTACATAAATACAAGCTATTATTATTACTAATGTTATTTCAAGAAGGGGAGTAGGAAAGAGGGAGAGGGGACAGAAGTAGGAGCTCCCTCCAAAAAAAAAAATAAAGAAAAAAAATACAATCATCAAAAGCTTGACTTTTTTAATGCCTAAAAGAGAACAGAAAGAAAACCTGAAAAAAACACCCACAAATAAGCAGTTCAGCTTTGAAAGTTACATTTTAAATTTATTATACATTTTAAAAGAAAAGCATGTTGTACATGATAGAGATCCACAGTTTCATGGACAATCGACCTTTTCTCTCCTACTATGTATAAAGGAAATGCCATTTTATTTGTTGTTTGTTAAATTCAGAATATATTTTTTAAACCACAGCAGTAATCTGGGAAGTGTGACAGGTCAAACAGAAACTGATTACTATAAGTGAAACTACATTTCATCATGCAATTGATAATGGGATACAAATGACAATTTGTATCTATAGAGCTATGTCCTCAGTTTAGGGAAAAAATAGTTTCACTCATACTGCCTGGACTTTAGGTACCCAAGGCTTCCTGTTACTTATCTTGTACCTTAGTAGATTTGAACTTACCCCATCCCAGGCAGTAAACTATTTCACGTTATTAGAAAGTAGAGGCGCAGCTAAAAAGTCTCCTAACCAATGAAACTACAGGCGTCCAAGACTTATATTGAGGGAAAATTGCTGAGTTGCCTCAGTAGCTTCAAATGTCTACAGAAGAATAAGAGATCTGGAGAAGCCTTATGTCTATTCCTCACCTTTTCCAGGCAAGAGAATGGAAGGAGATCAACCTTGCTAGCCAGAGGAAGGCATGTATAATCTATAATGATGGAAGAAATAATGAATCAGGAAAACGGGCCATGTTTCTCTGGGTTTGTCACTAGCAAGATGACCACATGATACACTATTCAAATTTTCAAAAGTTTAAAAGTATAATAGGATCATTGACTCAGAGACAAAAGCTTAGGATTTGAACGGACCTCAAAGGACATCTAGTCTAAACCCTTCATTTTACATCCAAGAAAACTACAGCCCCAATGAGATTAGGTGATTCATCCAAGGGCACATAGGCTGTAATCTGCACATAGGAAGGATCTGAATGCTTCAATGATCTACTTTTCATTCTTTTCTTATTCATTTTTGGGGAGAATCAACCTTATCATTAGCACTTTCTTCTGTCCACCTCCTTCATGCCTGTATTTTTAATTAAACCACTGATGATTTCAACTTTTTCATTTTATAATAAGTAAACTGAGACTGAAATGTAAGAAATAAACCATAATCTTCTTTAAAATGAAAATAAAACATCAAGATATCATACATAACTCTGATTAAATTTGTGATTTCCAAACCTATTTAAATATCACTTTCTTTTCACAAAGTTTTTAGGCCCTTACATTTATCTCCTGTTCTCTGCTGGTTTTATTTTTCTGATTCCTTTTATTTTCCCACCATTTCAATCCCTTTGTCTTGTTGACTTACATTTCCCAAGTGTGTAGAGATTTTTATTTCATTTTAAGATTTATACCCCCGTGTTTCTTTTTGTGTATTCAGTCACCACCTTTTTAGATCATTGAAATTTTACTTCACCAGGAAGCCTATTTTCAGACTAAACCAGTTGACAACAAGAGTTACTCAGTCATTGCTTGGAGGCAAAAACATCATAGCTGACATTTTGCATGTATTGTTCATTCTTTCCCTAGATAGTTATTATTTAATTGGTCAATTTTATTCAGATTATGTGTAAACAGCTACTGAAAAAATCAGTTCCGATTTATGCAAACAAGGATAATGTGGATACAAGAAAACCAGAAGTAATTGATCTTTGAAAGTGCTTATACCATAATTCCCAAACTCCTTCACTTTGAAACCTATTTTCAGAGCTAGTAACAATAGATTTGACCTTTCTCTCAAGATCACAGCCCTTCCCACCTTTGGGAAAGGTACACGTGAGCAGTGAAGAGATCAGGAAGCATTGCCAAGAGAATAAATTAGCAAAATAAAAGGCTTAAATAATGGAGTAACAGGATAATGATCCCTGAATAAGTGAGAATGACCTATTTTTCAGCCAATCGGTATAGGGACATAGTCCAGATCAAATACCTGTCTTCATCCCAGTCATGAAAGTGATGGTGAGAGTTATCCTTCTCTCTCACGAGCAAGAAGTAACTATCTTTGCTCAAGGCAATTTGAGGAAAGGAAAGTCAGAGAAGCAGAGATGTGTGTGGGAGGAGAATTTCTATGTAAAGTGAACATAGCTCCAGGGCCTTCTACAAGAGGAGAAATTATCATTTTTTCATAGCAATGACTAAAACGTCAATGTAAAATAACAAAATTATTATAATTATTATATTCATCCAAATGATAATGGCACAAATTTACAATTTCTGTAATAAAGAATTCCAGTTCATTTCTGCTTTATAATTATTGAAAAAAAGTTTTACTGTTATTGTTATAATGGATAGAAATGAAATATCATTATTCATGATTTAGAAGATAATGTTGGGAAGATGGCAGAGTACAGAAGCATTCAGCAAGGCTTTCCCAACATTCCCCTTCAAACAACTTTAAAATAATGCCTCAGATTTAATTCTAGAGTGACAGAGAAACAAAAGGTCAGAATGAAACATTCTTCTAGCCCAACATAAGACAGAACATTGGAAAAAAAGAGATCTGTGACACATGGTGGGTGGCTGGCCCAGAATTCATGTGGATGAAACACGAATGGTGGGACTAGGTGGTGGAGACAAAAGTATTAGCAGCTTTGGAATCTCCTGAGGCAGAGATGGTAAGGGGATTTGGCAATTTGTGAGAAAGAGATTACAGGGTACTCTTGTACTAGACACAGACCAAATGCTGTTCAGCAACTCCATTGCCTACACCCACTTCTGGGTCATTGGTCAAGGGCAAAGAGGAACATTTGGGTCAAGAGGGAGTTGAAGTTCTAAGGGATAGTATAACTTCAGGCCCCAAGGGATCAGGGAGCCTGAGGAATGGTAGCATTTCCAATCCCAAAGGAGGAGGGGCCCTTCTTGGATAAGGAACAGAGTGCAAACCAAGAGAGCATTCACCACAGCTCTCCTTAGATTACACAACCTTGGCAGTGCTGAAAACTTCTAATTCCCCCAAATAAATCTCAAAACAGCAGTGCAAAAAAGGCTGAAGCATGAGACAGATATTGAAGGACATTAATGAAATAGAAAATTTTCAAGCATATGTGATGAAAAGACCAGAACTGTATAGAAAATTTGACTTTCAAAAACAAGACTCAAGAGAAGCATAAAAAGGTCATGATGAAAGAGAAATCACAAAGGAACCAATAAGGTTAAACTGTGTACCTTTCTATGTGGGAAGATGATATATGTATCTTCTAGGAACTTTATCATTATTAGGGCTTTTAGGAAGGCCTCTACATAGAAAAAGGATGCAAGATAGAGTCAATTATGTTGGGATGATGGGGAGAAATTGGATAAGTGAGAAAAAGGAATGAAAAGATCTACCCCAGAAGATGTGCAAAGGGAGAGGAAGAATGGGAAAATTATTTCACAAAAAAGAGGCACTCAAGGAAGAACTTTTACAATGGGGTGAAATGGTAGAGGAGGTGGACAATGCTTAACTTCAGTCACATCTAATTGGTTCAAAAAGGGACATATACATTCATAAAATACATTGATACTCAATTGGTAATACATACATACATGTATACATGCTCAATTCATAATAGATACATATATACATACATGCTCAGTTGGTAATAGAAATCTATCTTACACAACAGGGAAGTAGGAGGGGAAGGGGATAAGAAAAGGGAAGGTGATCAAAGGGAAGCCAGATAAAAGAAGGCAATGATCAGAACCATAACCTTTAGAGGAGAGACAGGATAAAAAGAAGAAAACAGGATCAGGGAAATGCACAGTTAACAATTTTAACTGTGAATGTGATTTGGATGAACTCACATAAAATGGAAATGGATCACAGAATGGATTAGAAAACAGAATCCAACAATATGTTGTTTACAAGAAACATACTTGAAACAGAGAGACACATGCAGAGTTAAAATAAGGGACTGGAGTAGAAACTATTATGCTTTGGGTAAGAGTAGCAATCATGATCTCACACAAAGATAATGTTGGGTAAATTATTCAGCTGCATGTGAAGATTTAAAAATTTGAACTCCACTGTGAATTTCTAGAATTGTACTAACTACTGAATCTCTGTGGAATCTCTCTGAAAACTCAGTAATATTTTTTTAACATGCTGTCTGCAACCCTTCTACATTACACAAATGTCTACTGTTCCCATGGCTTGGTTCCCTAAAGTAACATTCCCATTTTTAAGGGAGCATGAGAATTACCTGTGAGGAGGCATTTAAGATTGAATTAGATTTAGAACATACAAAAAAAAGGCTTAGAAAAATTACAGTGCACTCTGACACCAATGTAGACCTTGGTTATTGAAGACTAATTTTTTTAAAAAAGCCATCAGTATATTAAGCTAATATTTTAAAATTATAAATCAATTAAAAATTAAAATTATGAACCAATTTATTTGACTTCAATATAGCTTGTGTAAAACTATGCTTTGAACACCTAAGGGTGTCTTTTAAACTATATCTATGAATTTAGCACTTTCTCTAGTGAAAGAAAATCCTTCTGTGCTATCTGAACAATTTCACAAACCTACAACTTAGTGCCTAAGCTTATAAATAGCTAAAAATCAGGAATATTAGATGGGAAACCCAAGCAGAGAGAAGTTATGAATATGCCTAGTTGGAAAGGACTAGTTTTAATTTTTTGAGTTTGGATATACTGTAAAGAAATGGAATTTCCAAGCCAATATTATAAAAAGCAATTACAATATGGAGAAAGGCAAAAGGAAATGCACAGATAATGAGTGAGGTTCCTTGCAATCTTAAGAAAACATATTTTTGCATAATTTTCATCTGAGAACTATTCTTATGATCATTTCTAATCACACAACATTTTTAGAAACAGCACACTAATCAATATTTAGATTTATGCAATGATAGAACTGCAAGAAAACATAGAGATCATTTAACTTTTTTTTTACAGATGAAGAAACTGAAGCTCATTGAGGTTGTGACTTTCTTAAAGTCACACAGCTAGAAACAGAGGCAAAAGTCAGACAGAGCTGTTGATTCCCAGTTCAGTGCTCCTTATAGCACACCACACAAACTTTCATAATTGAATTTGAATAAATGAAAGATTTTCAAATTTTTGGTGTCAGCACTTTCTCTACCAAAGCACCTTGTAATCCCTTTACTCTTACTAGGTAGTCTTTGAGAGTTGCTGTGACCAAATCCCTGATGATAAGGTACTCCAAATTTAGATAAATTGGTTGAGTGCCAGTCCCCTAATTATGTTATTTTTGTTGTTGTTATTCAGTTGTTTCAGTCCAAATCCAACTGCTGTGACCCCATTTGGGGTTTTCTTGGAAAAAGATTCTGGAGTGGTCTGCCATTTCCTTCTCCTGCTCATTTTATAGATGAGGAAATTGAGGCAAACAAGGTTAAGTGACTTGCCCAAGATCAGACAAGTAGTATCTGAGGCCAAATTTAAACTCAGGTGTTGCTGACTCTAGGTCCTGTGCTCTATCTACTGTGCCACCTAGCTGCCCCACACCATAACTGTAGTTTTTCCTACTTAGTAAGGATTGAGAAACCTTACATCCCCCTAGCATAGCCTTCAAAACTTAGTGTCATCTCCATAAAATTTGATACACAAAAATGGATTGACTTCTCACCATTGTAAATTAGTAACAGGCTATCACTGGGAGACACTGTGACTTTCTTTGTGTCTCCAATGTTTTTCACAGTGCCTGGCTCATATTAAGTGCTTAATAATTATTGTTATTGTTAATGATGATGAGAAGGTGGAGGAAGAGGAGAGAAGAAACTGAGGCTGTAACTATAGCATAATACATTGTAAATAACATATAATATGAAGCAAGGGGAAAAAAAAAACATTATCCTTCAATCATCCAAAATACATCTTCAATACATCTTTAAAAAGGAGATGGGGAAGGGATGGTTTGTACTAAATGACTGTATGCTGATAGGAATTCTTTCAGTGAAAGAAAATGATTCTTTGATAGTTCTCCTCTAAGCCACTGAAAACGGAGTGGTATAAACCAAGCACTTTGGGGAATTATTTGTGGACCTGCTTCTCAGACACTCAGTATACTCATTAAATTTAATTTGATGAACCCTCACATTTTATTTATAATGAATATACTAATTCCCTTCCAGGCTCAGTTGAAGGTCGTTCTTCCCAGACATAACCCTTCCTAATGTCCGTTGTTGTTATTACTCTCTTCTGTCTAGTAAAATTACTCTGAACTTACTTTGTGCATATTCTTTTTTAAAACTTATCTCTATATATGCTACATCATTCAGAAAAAAACTAAACTCTTTGAAGGCAGGATTGTTTCACCTTCCCTTTTGTATCTCTAATACTGAGTACAATTCCTTTCACATAGTACACATCTAATAAATATGCATTCAAATGCACTGAATAAAAATAATAGTAATAACTGACAACTTTATAGTGTTTTATAGTATTTTACATGTGTTCTCTCATTTTTATCTTCACAAAGACACTGAGGTAGACATTATTATTATTCCCATTTTACAAATGAGAAAACTGAGGTACATGCAGGTTAAGGGACTTGTTCAAAATTGTACAGCTATTAAATGTATGAAACCAAATTTGAATTCAAGTCTTCCTGACTCTAGGTTCAATGTTCTGTCTACTGTACTACCTAGCTACCTAGAATATCAAACTATATTTCCATTTTATAGATAGGAAAATTATGTCTACCGATAATTTTCATTCAGCCTACCTACCTACTAACTAATCTGAACATTATTTTAAGGGTTCACGAACATATTCTCATAGAATTTTAGAAGAAGGGGCCCTCACTGGAACCTTTTAATCATAGTTCTGGATGATGTCTTCTCCCAAAATATACATATGGTAAAATGTACTTATGTAGTTTCCCATTTAATTTTTCACACCTCTAAAGTTCACATTTAGATGTCTCAGCCCAAAACACATAATTGCGTTTTTTAACCACATGTAACATTTCCATTTCTTTATTCCTGTTATAAACTCCTACAGCAAATCTCTCTTTGGCCCCCTCTGATCTGCTGTCCTAAACTCTACAAAGACAGCTTACTATCTTTTTGTGCTAAAGTATTGTTATAGCTATCAATAATCTCCAAATCCTAGAACATGACATTGTACATAATGGGTGCTTAATAAGTATTTATTAAAAGGAAAATGAATTCATCCACTGCCACATTTTTGTCAAGTTCCGTACTGTTTCACACACAGATCATATTATTCAGGACCATAAAGCATCTACTCTGAGAATGCTAATTTTTTTTAGGCATTAGAATATCCAGAACATTAAAGAAACAGTTTTGAAGGAGACCCAACTCATATCCTGAGGCATAGAATCCTTAACATAATTGTGTGAACCTTTTCTTCTAGGAACTGAGTACCCAGACTCCATATTGGGTACCACTTAGGTGTGCCCTCTCCTCTACCCCTTTGAGAGAAGGCTTTAGATCAGGGGTGGGGAACCTGTAGCCTGAAGGCCACACGTGGTCCTTTAGGTCCCTGAGTGCAGTCCTTTGACTGAATCCAAACTTCACCGAAAAAAATCCCCTTAATAAAAGAATTTGTTCTATAAAACTTGTACTCAGTCAAAAGGCCACAGCCAAGGACCTAGATCCTAGACTCCTTGAAGTCAGATTCAATTTGACTGTGCACTGATTGACTCAGCCCCTTCATGACAGGACCTTAGAGGAGTAATCCCTATCAGTTGGTAATTCCCCATCCTGTGGTATGAGTATTCCTAGCTCCCACTGCCCTTATTCACATATTTCAGAGTCAATATCAGCTGAGGACAAACAAAATAAAAGGAACAAACAAATATCTTCTTCTTTTCTCTCCCCTAGTATCATTGCTATGCATCTCAATGACGTTCTTTCCATAAATCATATAATTCCCTGTAATTTCAGTGACTGTCCCTGGAATCTTTACTGTATTTTAACAAAATCAGTGTGGGTATACCCCCAAAGATCTGTTCTGAGCCCTCTTCTCATTTCCCTCTGCACTTCTTCCTGGGCAAAATGATGATCTCTATGTAGATTACTCCCAGATATTTCTATTTAACCCATATCTCTACTATGAACTCTAATCCCATATTGCCTGCTAGATATCTCTACCTCGGTGTCCCATAGGTGTCTGAAACGTTAACAGGGCCAAACCACACTCATTATACACTCTCTCCCCATCCCCATCAAACCCCTCCTCCAAACTTCCCTATTTCTGTGACAGACACAGAGTCTGAGACAGTTTGACAAACCTGATATCTTGTAAGCTTCATGTGTGTTTCTATGCCTGGGCATGTGAAGTTGGCCCTATTTTCCTACTTCCCTTGAAACAGCTTCAGCTGGACAGTTCTCCCATAGCAACACCCTCAGTGGAAGCAGCTGTCTCTAAGAGTAGATAAGAGCAGCAAGGGGAAAAAAAAATGGAAGTCAAGTATACCTTTCCAGGCATTCTATAGAACCATTTATAATATTTGAGGAATATTGCCTGAGTCCTAAATGTTAATGGTATATAAAAGCCTCCAGTCTCAGAAAGAAGCATTAACAAAAAGCAACACTGGGGGGGGGGGGAACAAACAAACAAACAAAAAACACATTTGAGCCTAGAAACTCAAATTAAATTGAATTTTCATAAATGAAAGCAGTGCCCTCAGAAGAAAAGGTCCATTCTCCATGTATTTTTAAAACCTGTTTATTCTTCCTTCTAGATGGTTCATTACTTCCACCAATTTTTGGTGTGGGATACTTACTCCTAAAGGTCATAATCCAGTTCTATTGTCACCAGAAGCCATTTCTCTAATTCCATCACACTGATCCTGAGAAATCTGTCATGAGACATACCTTAGGCTCCAGTATGAACTCTCTTAAGCATTTGGATCGCAACAAGGCATTAGCCCAGTTTATTCATTTTGTATAGTGCCAGCAGATAATCACCAAGTAAGATCAAAAGTCTCCCAGATTTTTATATATGGTTTAATATTTTATCTCATCACTGATTACAAAGATTCTTATAGGTACAGCAAAGGCCCACACTGATATTCCATTCTCAGTTTTCAGCTAGATCTTCTATTTTCTTTATTTTAAGCAGAGCCTAAAATTCTATCTCTATTATGAATCTGCAAATTGATTTTCCTAAAATACAGTTCTATGTCTCTTCCCCACTCAATAAACTCCAATGGTTCCTTATTACCTCTATTATCAATACTAATTTCTTTGTTCAACATTTAAAAACCTTCACCATCTAATCTCAAGTCACTTTTCTAGGCTTATTACACATTATATCCCTTCACATACTGTATACGTCCAGCCAAATTGGCCTTCTTATTCCTCTATTCTACCTCATACCTTCTTCCTCAGCCCTGTCTCTTAGACTCCCTTCAGTTTAAAAATTTATCTCAGGTGCCAATTTCTCTGTGAGGTCTCTCCTGATTTCCCCACCCATGATTGCCTCTCTCCCCAAATCCTTTGAAAAACCTTGCTTGTATATACATTGTGTGTTGCCTCCTCAGATGTGTCATAAAACTTCTTGAGGGCACAGACTGCTTCTTTATCAAAAAGCACCTATCACACTACCTGGCATACAACAGATGTTTAATCAGTCAATACATGAACAAGCATTTATTAAATACTTAATATATACCTTACAAGCTAAGCCCTATGGACACAAAGAAAGACAAAAGCAATCTTTCCTTCAAGAGACAAATAATCTAATGGGAAAGATGACATAGAAACAACTAAATACAAACAAGATATAGATAAGCTAAATCATAGATAGTTACAATCAGTGGATAAATATGTATTATTGATTGATTTCAAAAGGAACAGAAGATTTTATTGATGAAGAAGAAATTATTGATGGCCTCTGCCCCAAGGCTCTCTACACCCTTGCAAAATGTGAATTTCCTAATTAATGTATAATATTTTATATCTCTAATATTAACATTTGTTCTATATTTGGTCAGTTTAAACCTCAAAAATAATTAAATACAAAAAAGTCTAAAATGTCACTACAAAGATGTCATTTCTCTTTTTTACCTTTACCAATAAGGCACTTGAAGACAGATATTACATCTTTTATTTTCTTCTATTCTAAGAATCATTCTCAACTCTTTGTTCTCTCTCAATACCCACCTTCCATCCAATCATTTGTTAAGTCCTGCTGATTCTGTGTTCTCCACTTTTTTAACATCCAATTCCTTTTATTCATTCATACAACCATGACTATCTCAGGTCCTAATAAATCTTACATTGACAACTACTCTTTTTTATTGTTCAATTGTTTCACTCATGTCCAATTCTTCATGACCCCATTTCAGGTTTTCTTGGCCAAGATAATGGAGTGGTTCGCCATTTCTTTCTCCAGCTGAATTTATATAAAAGGAAACTGAGGCAAATCAGATTAAGTGACTTGCCCAGGGTCACTCAGCTAGTAAGTGTTTGAAGCCAGATTTGGACTAAGGAAAATGAATGTTCCTGACTCCAGACCATGCATTCTAACCACTGTACCACCTACCTGTCTCTGCTGACAATTCTAATATCCCCTTAATTCATTTCTGTTCTTTCTCTCCCCTCTCCAATCCATCTTCCTCACAACTACCAAACTTTGATTTCAAAACCATAGTGATTTTTATAAATTGCTCCTCTATACTCAGGCACCTGTCTTTAAGACAGATTGAGCTACTTAATGCTTCCAATAGATGACAATCCATTTCCTGGCTCCATGATTTTATACAAGCTATCCTACATGAATTGACTATTCCTTCTCACTACTATTTCTTGGGATTTCAAGACATACTAAGTGCAGTCTTTAACATAAAAATAATAGCTAATATTTATATATTACTCTGTTATAAGTACATTATGATTATTACCATATTTTATGCTTAGAGTAATCCTAGAAAGTATCATGGACCTTTTCAAAGGAGTATTCTATTTTCAGAACAGTCCTGTCACTACCATCATGTGGCCCAAAATGCATTCTTCTAAAGACAGGAACATCTTCACTTGAAATGGCCAAGGCCAACTAATTAACTATAGACCTGACTATTATATTTCTTCAGTAGTGTAAAGACAATTACATTAATTGGGAATTCTAGAATCAAATTAACTCATTATCAAAAGAAACTATACTGGGGTCGGATGTAGAAAAATAAGAGATATTATGTAAGATTAGTCACAATTCCTAGCTCCAAACTAGGCAGAACATAGTGCAGCACAGGCTCCCTGGAGCAGCAGTTCTCAAACTTTTTGGTTTCAGTGATGTACACTTAAAATTTGTCAAGGACTCTACAGAACTTTTGCTTATTTAGGTTATAGCTGTCAATATTTACTGTATTAGAAATTAAAACTGATAAATGTTAAAATATTTATTCACTAAAGATAACAATAATAAACCTTTACATGTTAACATAAATAATATATTTTATGAAAAATAACTCTTCAAAAACAAAAAAAGATGTAATGAGATGAGAGACTTTGTTTTACATTTGTGCAAATATAATATCTAGATTAATAAAAAGATAACTAGATTCTCGTATCTGCCTCTGCATTTAATCATTCAATCACAATATTTTGTTTTAAATATATGAAAAAAATATGGCCTCATATAGAACTATTGTTGGAAAATGGAAAGCATTTTAATAGCCTACACAGATAATTCTTAACATTCTTCTTTGATACTACTTTTAAATTTGAACAGTAGAAGTTTAAAAGTTAGTTGCAATAAGGAATGTGAAACAATCCCAACAAACTCACTGCACACTGTTACGTTAAAATACACTGATCTATCTTGCAATTTCAATGGATCTTTTCCCCATGTAATATCATGTAATGGTGATTCATTGACTTATTCAGATTTTTCACTACATTTGATTATAAAATATTAAAAAGTTATGTTTGTTAATATCACCGTTCTCACAAGAAGAAAATCTAAGCATCAGGAAGTTGTCATACTCCTAGTAGCAGAAACAATTTTTAAAGTTCTATTTTTTGCTTGAAAGTTTGAATTTTATCATTGGCAACTTATATTGGCAAGATTTCAGCAGTTCATTTTCAAGAAAATATTTACTAAATAAGTAAATCTGAATAATCATAGTTTTTCAGTCATTTTTTTCATGGAAAAATGATTTTCCATGAAAAAAATGGCATGTTCACCTGTAGTGAAACCATCATATAAGTTCTTGACCTCAAGACAACCATTATAGCTAGATATGTACCAGCAATGCTTCAAGCATGCTTCTAATTTCCTCACATAGAAGATTTTAAAAGGCTTTTTCGAGGGTCAAGATGTCATAAAATTAATGGGTTTATTGCTTTGTCAAGTTTATTCTTGAAAGAAATTGACATTAAAAAACTCAATCTAGCAATATTTTTTATTTACCTACTATGTGCTGGGGACTGTATTAAGCACTGGAGATAAAAAAAAAAGAGAGGCAAACGTCATTCTCTGCCCTCAAGGAGCTTACAACCTAATGGGGAAGTCAACATGGAAATAAATATATACAAAGCAAGATATATTTGGGATAAATAGAAAATGATTAACAGAGGGAAGGCACTGGAATTAAGAGGGATGAGGAAGGCTTCCTTCCTATAGAAGATGTGATTTTAGATAGGGCTTGAAGGAAGCCAGGAGGTCAGTAGTAAGAGTGGAGGAGGAAGATTGCTTCAACATGAGCCAGAGAGAATGCCTTTGAATGAACTTGAGCACTGGAATACCTTGTTTCTGCAACAGCTAGCAGGCCAATTGACATTGGATCAAAAAAAGATGTGGCAGAGATTAAGTTGTAAGATAACTTGAAAGGTAGCAAGGGGCTTGGTTACAAAGGACTTTGTATACTAAACAAAGAATTTTGTATTTGCTCCTAGCGGCAACAGGAAGCCACTGTAATTTATTGGGGGTGGGGGTGGGGGGGGACTAGTAACGTGACATGATTGGACCTGTGCTTTAGGAAAATCACTTTAGTGGAGGTGAATGGCAGAAAAGAATACAATGACTACAGGTATCATTTTGTACCACTACTTTAATTCCTGCTAAGGTTCCAGGAGTTTTTCCCACCATTGCTCTTGCATAATTAGTGCAAATGTCAAGCAAGTTGTTCCAAGATAAAGAACAGAATTCAAAAAAAGTTATTCAACACTTTAATCATTTTGCTACCATTTGCATTTTTTATCTAGTTGTCATAGA
This sequence comes from Phascolarctos cinereus, assembly GCF_003287225.1. Lineage (NCBI taxonomy): Eukaryota > Metazoa > Chordata > Mammalia > Diprotodontia > Phascolarctidae > Phascolarctos > Phascolarctos cinereus. Next base: position 342,543,727 of record NW_027555958.1, read on the forward strand.
ACAGATCTCTGATAATTATTTGGTGCTGATATTTGGTACTGTGTTTGGTACTGAAGAAATACAAGTAAAACAAGTTCAGCCACATCTATAGCTTCATCCACTTGTAAGGCAAAATTATAATTCTGCAAATAAGATTGTTACCTCAGTTTTCATGTTTACAGATAAATCTTTATTCCACTGGTTATTTAGCCTCTGGAAAACTCCATTTCACAGTCATGATAGAATATGAATAAAAAAAATACTGTCTTAGTATTATTATAAAAAGTTTTGACCTCATGCCTCCTCCCAAATAAAGGTCTCTGGAATCCTCCAACCATTCTTCAAAAACTTCTACCTTAGAAAATTTCTCTCCCTCCACCACAGTAAATTAAGCTGATCCCTTAAGAAGATACCTAAGTGTCATATAAGGAGATTTGGGGCAGCTAAGTAGGCTATGTAGAAAAGAAATGCATATTTTAAAAGTCAAACAGGAAGAATACTTCACTGACCTGGGAAAACAGTAAATGACAATAATACCTATATATCCTGAAATTTAAAATATGTGTGTGTTTCATACATCAAGAAGAATAAAGGCAATTGTTTTAGTATGATTTCTCACCACCCCTCTTCTATTCTCTCTATTTTTTAGAGTTGAACCTATAGTACCTCAACTTTTTTTCTGCCTAAATAGTATCTCCAACACAGCTCAGGAAGAATAGTAACAGAATCCAGGGGGGAAATATATAAATATGTGTGTGCGTGTGTGTGTGTGTGTGTGTGTGTGTGTGTGTGTGTGTGTGTGTGTGTGTATAGTTTGTTGTTTCATATTCCCACAGGTACTTTCACTGTATGTTACATCCCCCTTCTACATGCTCAACATTCTATTTGTGTACACATTTTCTCCTCAATATCCTATCTGTGTACACATTTGTTTTCTCCATTTCATGAACCTTCATCCTATTCATCTCTACTTTTGTGTATCTTCTCTGACTGTGTTAAAGTCAAAGTTCTTTATGCAAAATAATTATGTGATTGAACTCTCATTTTGCATATATATATATATATATATATATCTGAAAATGAAATTTCTCCAATATGATCAATGTATATTTTAATTCTGTTGGCCTAATAATTTTGTACTCCTGTTCTCAAAGAAAGATTTGTGAGCCTGTGATTTTGATGGGTACAATATTCCAAGAAGCAAAGTTGATGAAGCTAATAAAAGATTACAAAGTCACAAGATTACATCTCAGAAAATTTGTTGACAAAAAATAAAATTGCCAAGAATTTATTTAGTACCTACTTCATTCCAGGCACTGGAGATACAGAGAGGAAAATTTTTAAAAAGTATTTTCCTCTAAGGAGCTTATGTTTCCCTGAGAAATCTCACTAAACTGTACCTTCAACAATTCAATCCAGTAAATCTTATCATGCAAGTTGTCTTTCTAGGCACAGAGAAACAGAGGCCAAGAAAAGACAAGAATATTTCAATCGTTAAAAAAAAAAAGTTTGCCATATACTAATAGCCACACAGTGTAGACAGATTTGTTCCTGATTAAGGAAACAGTATGGATGACTTGGAGACTTCCACATCTTAAGGTCATTCAAAAATACAGGAAGGCAGGTTTAACATCACACACCAAACCTGAAAACAAGGCTAGTATGAGTAGCAAATTGAGTTAATTGTATATGAACTTTTCCTACAAATTTTGTATTTTTTAAAAAACCTGGGGACTTGAATTTGACTTTTTGCTTGAGCATTGAAAAAAGGTACAGGGAATTGAGAGCTAAACCTAGAGTCAAGAAGACCAGAGGTCAAATCTGGTCTCACACAATTAATACTTGTGTGATTCTGGGTTAAGTCCCTTGACCTTTGTTTACCTCAGTTTTCTTATCTGTAAAATGGAGACAATAACAACTACCTTTCAGTGTTGTCCAAGTATAAAACAAAATATTATTTAAAAGACACTTTGTAAAAATTAAAACACTATATAAAAGCTAGATGTTGTTGTTGTTGTTGTTACAACTGCATTTCTTACCATCTCCCTTCCTTATGCATCTCCCTCTTGCTCCTCTTTGTTTGTTATTTTATATTGGTTATCTATTTTTCAAACTTCTGTCTTCCTTCTATTACCATCCCTGAATGAATGGTGATGTTACTATTATGGACTGAACCACCAGATTTGGCTGACCTATCACTGCAGTTCACACCATAGAAGGATTTTATCCTAAACCTTAACTTGATACATGACCTGGTCCCACCTTTCACTTTGCCTAAGAATAGCATAACTAATTTCAACACATACCTTTGACTCCTAAATCACTGTTGTTATCTTTAAAATATTATTACATTTCAGTATTTTCAACAAATTCCCTAGAACACAGATTTATGGCTGGCAAAGAAAAAAGAAAAAGAACATCACCCCATAAGAATATGTAAATATTTGGTTAATTTCAAAGGAGATTGCCTTCTTACTAAATAATGGTATACTATTGTTGTATACTCTTTCTTCCTAAGACAAAATAGCTTTGTTCTTAAACAAGGTGACAGATAATAATCACTCAAAAGGGATGCCAACACTCAGGGCAAAGAAAAGAGAATATTCTATAGAATCAGGTCATATAAAATGCTATTATAACCACTATAAAATTCATGTTTTCAAAAGACATTTTTTGTTCCAAAATGTTTTTCTTCCAACTAAAAAAGTTTATTTTTTTCATCTTCATCACTGGCAGCATTATAACTCATTCAAATATATTGAAGCATAAATGTTAAAGCTATTAAGTTATTCATAAATCACTTTCAGGCATAGTCATAAATTTTAATTTCCTGACTTTACCAGAAGGAAAACATTTCTACTGAAAGATCATAGTCATTTTGTGTTTTAAAACTTGTTTAATGACCCAATAGTTAAATGTGTAAATGGGTAAGGATGCAATTTTTTCTTAAAAAGGGTAAACCATAAGCAACCTTATTAAAATGCTCCAAATCACTTAAAATAAGAAAAATGCACCAAAAATAACCCATCAGAGAAAAATGACAAATGTCAGAGAGACTATGGGAAGAAAGGCACACTATTGCACTGCAGGCCAAGTTGTGAACTGCTCCAATCAGTCAGAAATAAAATTTTGATCTATATCCCTCTTCCCAAGTCAATAAACTGTGTATACTTTACCCTAGCATTATCATTAGTTGACATTTACCAAAAAGAGGCCAAAGATAGTGGGAAAGTAGACAAATGCCAAAAAAAAAATATAACTGCACTTTTTATCATAAAAAAGAACTGGAAACAAAGTGGGAATCTATCAATTACGGAATGACTGAGCAAGTTTTAGTATATAGATGTAATAGAATACTTTTTCCATAAAAAAAAATTTTTTTTGAAAAGAAAGAATTAAGAGAAACCTTAGAACTCTCATACATACTGAAGCCCAATGAGGTAAACAGAACCAGGAGAATTCATGCAATGATAATAGCGTAAAGGAAAATTTTGAAAGATTTCAGAACTCTGATCAATGCAGTGACCAATTATGGCTTTGGAAGATTGATGATGTTGCATATCCTCAACTCATTGCTGAGAAATGAAGAAACAGAGGTGCAGATTTAACATTTTTAGGCAAAGCCAATGTGTTCATTGGTTTTGCTTGATAACACATCTTTCTTATAAAGGAGAATGTCAGTTTTTGGAAGGGAGTTAGTGAGTGAAACAGAACAAAAGGAAGAAAAGAACATCAATGGAACATTGCAAAAATACACAAAAGAGAAATGAAGTTCAAAAGGACACACAGAGGACATTTTTGTTATTACCATTTTAAAGTTAATATACAGAAAAATAAAATTATATTCTTATCTATACTTCTTTTATATTTCTTTTTTAATTAAAAGATTCATGTGTGTTTTGTTCATTAAGTTTATATTAAAAAGAAAGAGAATGGTTTGTTATTTTACTTCCTCCCAAACACTCAGTGCCATTCAAGCTAAACAACACAGGCCTTTGCCCTTATAATTTTGCATAAGTATTCATTTAATTATTACATAGCTGGATGGATGAACCAGGGGAGGGAGGGGAGACAGACAGCAGAGACAGAGAGACAGAGAATGAGTGAGAGAGAGAGAGAGAGAGAGAGAGAGAGAGAGAGAGAGAGAATATTTCTTGTATATGCTGAAGGGTGAGAATTGGAAGACAAGATACCTTTCTCTGCCAAAAAGATTACTATTATCAGATGTTTATACAATATTTCAGTTTAATACATTTTTATTTAAGTATAGGATGATATTTGTAAAACATTTATCACAATATCTGCCACATGGCAGGTGCTTAGTAAATGTGTGCCCCTTTCCCTCCCTCTCTCTGTGAAAGACACTGAGGTTACAAAGACTAAAAATTTCTCAGGACTCAAGGTCCTAGCATAATAAAAGTGTCTGACATTTCCATGTTACTTATATTATTTAGCCCCCCAAGAATCTTATGAGATAGGTACTACTATTCCCATTGCACATGTGAGGAAACATCCTCAAACTTTAAGTGACATCAGATGTTCCCACAATTAGCTAGTGAGTTTCAAAAATAAGATTTTAATGCTGATCTTTTTGACAGCCAGAACATCATCTGCTTTACCATGTAGCCTCTTTCTTGCTTTTGTTCTATGGCAGAGGCCACGTGATTGTTGATTTAAAGTTGGAAGGGACCTTATAAGTTATATAATTTAGCCCCTTCCCTTTACATAGGAGGAAACAGTGTCCCAGAGAAGTTAAGTAATGTGCCCAAATTTGCATAAATAGAAGCAGCAGAGTCAAGATTCAAACCCACAAACACCAATCCCAAAGCTATAGTTGTAATGCACACAGAAAATTATAATTCAAGGTATTCTAGAGACAAGCAGCTGAGTTGCACAATGGTAGAATGCCAGCCAGGAATCAGGACGACCTAAGTTCAAGTCCAGCCTCAGATATTTACTAGCTGTGTGACTACCGAGAAGTTATTTAATCCTGTTTGCATCAGTTTTCTCATCTGTAAAATGAGCTAGAGAAGGAAATGGCAAACCTCTCCATTATCTTTGCTACGAAAACCCCAAACAGGGTCACAAAGAGTTCAACACTACTAAAATGACTGAATGACAACAATTATTAATATATTAAGAACAATGAGACAATCAGGCAAAGTTTCACAGAAATTAACTCTGAGCTATTCCCTGAATGAAGACAATATTCTGAGAGACTGAAATCAGAGTGCTTTCCATGAATAAGAAATATTTTTAAACCTTATAATGGGTCATAAAAGTACAAACAGATAATTTAGCATTAAACAAATGAAATCTAGTTTCATGTTTTATTGTTAACTGTTGAAAGCAGGTACAATTTTGATTAGAATTAGATTGGAAAACTGTCACAGCAGGTTTAAATCAATTGAGAGCAATATATTTTAGAACTTATTTCATCCAAAGAAAAAATGAACTGTATAAACACAATCACTACCTGATCTTGAAAATATTCTCATGAGGTCAAACAGTGGTATGCCTTTATTTTCCAAATGTAATTAGACGTGGGCAATAAAACATGATGAACTTGAGAAACACAATTCTACACTCGATGCATTTTTCACTCATCTCCTTATTGTGTCCCTCACAGTAGACCCAAGGGAGAAAGTCATTTGGCTGATTCCTCAAACTTCAGTTTGCAAGAAAACAGAAAAGGGCAACAAAGAGCCAATGAGTCCATTGGATTCCATTCAAAAGCAACCTTTCCACTAAAGATCTACTCTGTTAGTTCATTGTGGTGTAAAGTTGATTTTGGCTCTTTAAACGTTGTGTCAACAGAACACAAATTCTACCACGTTAGAAAGTCTTTGAACATGAGGCTAATTACCACATGCCCTTTATTGAAGGATTAACCAACCTAAATTAAAAAAAAAAAAAGATTCACTTCCAAATTGCCAATAGGATGATGAATGCTTTCCCCAGAACAAATCTCAAAGACGGCCTTCAGAAACTTAAATAAATTGATATATGTATTGGCGAAGAGACTGTAAAGCATTTTAGCATTTTAAAAAATCATGGTATAATTCATTTATTTAACAAATGCTGAATGACTAAGTACTATATCCAAAGCACTAAACATTTTGTTAGCTGCATCAACCCTTTAAGTATTTTTTTTTAATTAATAGACATTAATTACCTCTACCTTCTTCTTCCCACCCCCATCAGCAAATAAAATCATCAAGGCAAAACAAATTCCACATTGGAGATGTGTGGTTCATTGTGCATATTTAATCCATCACATCTCTGTCAAGAGATGGAGAACATTCATCATTAGCAGTCCTGAAACATAACTAATGCCAATGCTACTGACTATCTTAGTAGCAAAGGTAGAAAAGATTGTTTGCTTTTTCTCAGAAAGTTTCAGGAGTACATGAAAATGACGCACATTGAAAAGGCAAGGTTTTTACTTCTTTCCTGGACTGTGCTCTGGTCTATAAGGGACCACAAGCACTCTTTTCTGCCTTGAAACTGTGAGAAGGATTCTCTCTCATCACTGCCACAAGCTCCACCATGCCAATACTCCTCCTTGCCCCAGGATCAGCCACCCAGGGGCTGTTCCAGGACTGGGTCCAGACCTAGCTCCTCTCTCCCATGGTCTGACATACCTTTCCTAATGACCTTCTAAATTGTCTTTGTTGTTTGTGGGTTGAGAAGCCTGGAAGCCACCACAACTGCCCGTGATTCAGTCCCCTGAAGCCTGTTCCAGGTTTGCTGAGGCCCCATCTTTGCCCACGTGGCCATGCTGAACTGCATTCCTCTCCTACCCTGGCACAATAGACTTTTCCCATCAACCATCCATGTTGTCTTGGGCTGGGAATTTGTTTCACTCTATCTTCTTGTGGGTTCTGCTGCTTTAGAATTTATTTAGAACCATTTTTACAGGTATTTGGAAGGGTCTGGGAGACAGCTCAAGCAAGTTACTGCTTTTATTCCACTATCTTGGATCCATCCCCTGTCCTCCTTTATTGATTCCTATTCTCCTCTTCTCCTGCAAGTCAAGTACTGTCACTTCTACATAGCGTATGCTCCAGCTATACAGGAAAACATTACTGAAGTTTAAGAAAATCATAATGTTTCTTGACTCTTTCACTTGTCTTTTTTTTTTTTAACTATAATTCTTGGTTTATTGGTAAAGTAGGTTTTCTTATCCAGGAATTATGTCATCCATCACTAATCCATCATTATGTCAATGAAATTACAGGTCTAAGTCTGATCCCTATACCTATCCCAATTACATTTATTTCACACCACCATTACCAATATACCCAATCAACCATAAGTTCCATTATGGCAAGGACCACATTTTAATGAACCATCACACTGCTTATGTGGAACAGGAAAGTACTTAATGAAGCTTATGGAAGTTGAAGTTGATCCTATGTTCTCATCACAGAACTCCAAATTAGAACCACATTTTTTTAATTCAAAGAAATATGAGCTAGTCAAAATCAAATACAGAACTAAAAGGTAAGTCAAGATGGATTTAGACACAGGGCTTAATACTCGAATAGCTAAAGTATAACTAGAGTCAAAGAGCTTTAACCTAAATGTCAACAGGAGTGTTTGTGTTACACATTTAATATCATTCTTGCCCAAGTTATTCATGGAAAATATCATAATCCCTTAGTTAAGTACAGAGTTGAAATCAACACACATAAATCAGTAAAGGCATTTTCAAGATAGCAAAATGACCCAAACATATGGTTTTTGTTGGCAAGAGACTATTAAGCTTCAGCAAAATGAGCAAGCAGTATGTTCAGCTTTTGCCAAGGACATTGGGGGTAATTAGTCTCATCCAACCTCCAGATTCTGGCCCACCATACATACACACACACATATATACACACACACACACACACACACACACACACACAATCTGTGTTTCCTTTTAGCACAGGAATTAGATAATGCATACATTTAAGTTCCCTTGGTTTAGCCAAAGTGCTACCTTTACTTCTGCCCTTGATCTATGCTTTGGAGGGCTTTGGGCACAACAATTGGTTCAGTGTGTTAAAAAAAAAATGTGGGGTTGGCCTGGCTTGTGGATAGCTTTGTACATTTATCGTACATAGCACACATGTGAAGAGGAGCATTTTACATGGATCTGTAGTTGGCCAGATAACAGACATCTCATCGAATTCCTAGATCTCTTCAAGACTGTGCTCAAATATGACATCCTTCATAAGATCCATGAATTTTGCTTTGTGTATGTTTTGTGTTGAATTATCTATGTATATAACTCTTACCCCTGACACCCACAATCAGTACAAAATAAGCTCTTTGAATGCAAGAGGTTTTTCATTTTTCTTTCTTTGTATTCTTAATGTCTAGTACAGTGACTGGCACATAGTAGTTACTTAATAAATACCTCAACTGAATTGAACTGAACACAATGGGGTGGGAAAGTGCTGGCATTATGAAATCTCTTATAAAGATCAGGAAAGAAAAATGCTGACAAAAGTTTGAAATATAGATATCCATACACACACACATACTTTAATATTTAATGAATAACAAAAAGTGCCTAATAACGTACATTTCTTTATTTGACATTTTTAAACAAATATGTGACCTTAAAGTTATAACATATAAGATGAATATGTAATTAGAATTCATGACTGACAGTCACACACCCCCTTCCCCCAACTAAGCTATATATTTTCACTGATGGCTCGAAGTTTCTGGTGGATAGTAAGCACACTGCATGAAAGAGAACCAATTTTGTTGAAGATTTTCTTTTTCTAATGTGTATCTGATCAACATAAAAAGGCAGCACAATTATGTTTTTGTAATGCAATCTATGTGTGGAAAGATAGAACTGCAACATTAGGGGCATATAGCAAATACAATCTACATGTCTGATAGTGACACAAAGCCATAACTTTGATCAAAGGAACGATTTATTTATAATTTTCAATTACCAAAATATTTATCTGATTTTTTTCAACTTTACCTGAAAACAATGGCAATTCATTAATGTCAGTTAATTAGGAAGCTAAGAACAATTGTCAACTTCTACCTGGGGGTTGTGGTAAAGGCATTTTCCTACTTTTCTTAAGTTGCATTTCCATAACCTGGATCTGTATTTCTTTCCTCTTAGGACCAGTGTCATAATCAATTTAACTGCTGGCTAAGGTAAGAAAAATCTGTGACCATGCCACAGAACAAAACCATTGTCTATGTGAAAATTAACCCCCATCAATATGATGTACTATCAGTAGTGTCCTGTTCTAGTGCAGTGATATATTTGTGTAAAAAAAAAAAAGCTCTTAGCATAGAGCTTGGCACAAAGGAAGTACTATATACGTGTTTATTCCTTTCCCTTTCCATAATCAAGTGAACTGACTAATTAAAACTTTCACCATCAAATGATTAAACTATTTCCTCTCTCTAAGATTTTCATAGTTTGATGTCCTGGATACAAGAGATATTTCTGTCTAATAACTTTCAATCACTAAATTGAATAAAGGAAAGAATTATGTCTTTACTGATTTACTGCCTCATTTATCTACTATATCTAAATGTAAGGAGAAAAAAAAAATTTCTTCTGAAAACTCAGTTGGTATGGTCAATGAATCATATTTCTGTTTTTCTTAATGATAAAACTGCTAGTTAACATTTATCAATTAATATTAAAAATACACATTACAGATGTCTGATTTTAACCAATTGGAAAATACAAGGTGTGAAAGAATCCTGTTGTATTACCACTAATAAGCCATCTATGATTTGGCAGATAATCCCTATGCATTTGCATGAAACACAGAAGTTAAGTAACTTGCCCTGTTCATATACTGATGATGTATTACAGGCAGAATCTGAACCCTGGCTTTCCTGATTCAAAGTCCAGCACTTTAGTCAATGTTTAATATTGAATATTTAAATACTCAATGGAACGTTGCTTGAGTTGAATATAACTTTAAATCAGAATAATAGTATTCTTAGAACTGACATTTTAGAACTTCCACAATGGGATACCATAAGTGTCCCTCCCTTCTATCATATTATAGCAACGAAGGCCTAGTTAGGAGCAGCAGAGAACTATAAAGGGAAGTACTTACCATTTTAAAGATTCAAGACTTTTCTCCTCCACTAATTTCCAGAGACATTAATTACCATCATGGGAACAGAACACCAAATCATTTTGGTTGGAGATCCAATACATTTCTTGAGTACTAGGAAATTCAGGAAATTTTGAGGGAGAAAAGGTAATCTGATGATCTCTAATACAAGAAAAACACTTAAGAAAGGGAACTCAGAACTCCAATTAAAAGTAATGAAAAATAAGTAGAGGAAATATTCAAGGTGAAGCACAGTCAGACAGGAACAATACTAATGCCTTTTTTTTACACTACTATCTTTTTTACCTCCTTTCATAAAGTTCTTTCAGTTTTGCTTGGCTCTTGGGATCACATCTATTAGGATGCTTCAGAGGCACTTGATGATCATGTCTAAAACTTGATTGGACCTTTTTTTTTGCTTTCTAATTTTGCTTTCTAATTACTTATTTAAATGACTGTCATTCAAAGTTTACAAAGCATCATCTTCCATGTTAATTAACTGTTGACTACCTGCAGGTGGGACGCGTTAACCAATTCCTTATGAATTTGGCATCCTTTGGTATTACTCACCCATTTTCTGATTGGCATGCTACTCCTTGCAAGGCAAAGGGAGAAGGAGAAAATATTTTTTTTTTCTTTAGGAAGGAGCATATAACCTTTAAATGTTGAAGCAAATAGATAAGTAAAGGATATACTTAAAAGAAGGCAGAAGTTATTGGAAATGAAGAAATTCTAAAACTCTTAGAGTCATATGTCAGGAGATTAGCATGCTATAAGAATTTGAAGAGAGAAATAAGATGCCTAATGAGTTTATAGTATCAAAGGGAAACTATTTTCTTTGCCTCCAGATATAGATAGCATCCTCCACCACTCCAAAGAAGAATTTGAGAGTAAATGAATAAATGAAAAAGCATTACTAAGTATCTAATACACACACTGTTAGATAATAAAAATACAAATGCTAAAGCAATGAGGAGCTTACATTCTAATACTTAGCTTACATTCTAATAATTGCATTCTTACTTCTAGTAGGGGGAAACAACACACATAAGAGAGTGGTGACCAGAGAAGGGAGTCTTGGTTTGAAGAGTCACAAGGATCATTTTCTAGAAGTAATGGTAATGTTCTTTCAATTATTGTCCTCAGGACAAAAGGGAGAAAGTATGAGTGTGGGAGGGGGAGATGGTATGCAGAAGACACAGTAAGCAAGATGCCTGGGATATTGTTTAGATGAATTTGAACTCACTCATTCACCAATCAGGACAACTCAGCCCACAAGGGTCAGAAGTGGGAGGGGAAAATGAAAGAGAATGGAAAGAGGGAGAGAGAAAGAGACAGAAATAGACAGACAGATACTAGGGGGTTTGGATAGTGGGACAATGAAGTAGGAAGGCTGTTTCAATATAATGGATTTTCATATTAGCCTTTATATAGTGTAGTTTGGATAAGTTAGAAAGTATGACACTTGGTGGGAGCTTATCACATGATCTGATTTAGAGGGGTACTTTAATGTCTACCTCACTTTCCCCAGTTGCTTATATGTGTATTTGCCCACTAATTATTCCCAAGACCCAGTTATTACAAAATCCCTGCATATAAATCTGATTAGGATATAATAGCCATGGTAGTCAGCATTTCACTTTATTGTAATATGCTTTAAGACAGTCTCTAGGGATACACTGAATCAAAAGCATACATTTCCAGTAATTTCCTCTGAAAGAAGCTTATTAGGATTGAGTGGACCTGGTACATGGTTTAAGAATAAGTAGGCCAGAATCACAGTTGTATTTTGGAATCCACTTTAAAATTCCAATTTTATATTAAATTTATGGCTTAGTTCTACATGGAATAGAGGAAAGGGTAAGAGGGAAAGGGTTCATATTCAAAGTCTGCACCACTTAAAAATTCAGAATAAAAGCACCAACTTAGGACTTCAAGTTGAGATGATGAAAGCTTAGGGTTGTTCGATGCCATCTGATAAATATTTTTTTGCAAAAACAAATCCAACTCTCAATGTTTAAATGGAAGTGAGGTACAGTGGACACCCCCAAACTCTTCACTTGAGAGAAAACCAAGTCAAGAAAACAAGCCAGTCGCAATGTTGTAATTTAGTAAATTTTTCATTTGTTAGTTGCTTGCCTATTTAATCCTTTCATGTCACTGAATTACATTTATAAGTATTGAGATACTGACACATTCTGTATTACTGAGTTTTACATATAAGCACTGATACTAAGTTTGTTGTGAGAAATCTAGCATCACTAGATTGCTATTGTCTGGTAGAAATGTTCATATTATTATCTAACATTCAAATAAAACTAGATTTCTTGCCTATGGGAACTTGGCTAAGCTGTTTGTGTATTTGCTTTTCCAACTTCGAAATAACTAGTTCTTTGTAAAAGCTTTAAAAAATGGTATACCGGTTCACATTCTTACTATGTGGGAAAGGAACCAGACACACAAAAATAATTATAGAAGTACTTTTCTGGCAATAAAAGGATGGGAACATAGTGAGGTTCCATTAATTGAAGGATACCTGAACCAACGTTTCTACGGATGCAATAGAATGTTACTGTACCAACAGAAACAATGAATATGAAGAGTTCAGAGAAACGAGGGTGGGGGGTAGGGGAAGCATTAAGTAAGCAGGACAGGGCAGTTGATGTAATGACTATGATACTAAAAGTCAAACAACAAAGAAGGAGATCAGAACTCAGTTTAATACAGTGGTCAATCTTTGCTTCACAGGACTAAGACAACAAACTTCCCGCCCTGAAGTAGGAAAGTGGTAGGCTCTAAGTGTAGAATGAGACATGTTCATTTGTTTTGTTAAATATAATTTTTGATATTTTTTAAAGGCAAGGATATTTTAGAAGAATGTCATTGATAAAGTGACAGCAATAAAAAAATGCTTATTAAAAAAATTATTCCCACTAGTAAAACTCTGAATTACTTGAACGAAAAGGTCCTAGCTACAAAATGTTCAACATTCATACTTCACTTTTCTCATGAAATTCTCCTAGGGAAAGGAAAATATACATCAGCTTTGTGATCATTTGGCTGATTTTTTTTTAATGTGCACATACAGCGAGCTGTTCTCTGGAATAGTCTGCTGAATCTTGGCCCATTGCCAAGTTGAACAACAGATTAGCTTTATCAACGTCTCTGAAGATAAAGGTTCTGGACTGATTCATGTGACTAAGGTTATAATCACATGGTCAATGTTGAAAGTATTTTCAAAGGAACATATAATATCTCATTCATGAGGAGACAATAGTAGCTAACTATTGAAAGCTTCAGAGGCTAGACAAAAAGTTGGCAACATGACATGGATATGGCCACCAAGATCAACTTTACATTTGTGAATCATGATTTTGTAAGTAAAAAGCACAACCAAGAGGTGGGGGGGGGGAAAAAACCTTTCTCTCCATTCATCCTTTCACCTTCCCACCCCGCCACCCTTGGGAAATGATAATGAAGCCCTGTTAAGATAGAATTAACTCCTCTTTCTATGCTGGGGACCTAGGAAGATTCAGATAGAATACCAGAATTGGATTTCTAATACCTTCTTGCATCCCTACACATTGGTTTTCAAGTTGAGTGAGAAGTGTTTTCCTTCAAAGTGTTCATTATAGTAGTGTTTCTCAAAATGGGAAGTCAGGATGTTGGAAGAGGGGGTCAGTCAAGGTTCAAGAGGATGGGGAAATTGGTGGCAGCATCAAATGACAGATTACATGAATGGTTCAAGACAGCATTCACAACTTTCTGGGTTTTTGTTCTTTTCCTAATGTCCCACGCTTTTATGGATTCAATGGCCTCAGAACTAGGGCTTAGCTGTTAGCAGTCACAAGGCTCACAAAAAGAGCCAGGAGACTATCATTCTAGATTATTATTATTATTATTATTATTATTAGTGGATCTCAGGACTCAGAATGAAAATACTGGAGAATTACACATTTACAGCCTTTTTATTCCAAAAAGTTCTTAATTAGGCCATATGTGGAATGCATTGTTTCTCAAAACCTGAACCGATGAATTTTGACTCAAACTCTCAAAAGGACCTGTGATGGCAAGGCTAAAGATATGTACTCCAATGATTCAGATTATAATGCATTCCTGCCTGACCAGGTCCTCCCAAAAATCATCAAATGTGTTTGGACATGTCTTCCAAAATCTTTTACTTTTAGAAGTTTACACATGAAAGGAAATGAAAGAGAAATTTAAGCTCTTTGATTCTAGTTTCTTTTCATACTAATGATGGAGGGTGGCCTCCCTTTCCAATGTCTCCTTTTTAGGCTGCAGCCATGTTAATATGCTGTCTATCAATTACTACAGCAACCAATAGATTGCCATCTGTTCTATCTCCTTTAGAACATTTTGAAGGAAAATATAACCAGTACAGAAAGCTTGTTTCATTTAGAGTGAATAGAAAACAAAAAAAAATTAAATAAAACAATTTAAAAAACAAAATAACACACTATTCTTACTTGATCACAAAACAAATTAACTCAACAAATACTGATTAAATATCTACTCTGTACAAGGAACTTCATTAGACGTTGTCACACTTTTCTAAATTGTATAAAATGTAAAAATACAGATTCATAGGTTTATAATTGGAGGAGATCTTAGAGGCCATCTCACCCAAATGCCTCCTGTTATAAATGAAGAGACTGAGGCACTGTGAAGTTATTTGTCTGTGGTAACATAGTTAGTTAGTGTCAAATATGTTTTGGAACCTAGGCCTTCCTCATTTCTAACTCTAACCACTACAAAATGCTGCCTCCTATAGATATTTCTATCTCTACTTGTTGATATCCTTCTCATTGTCTGCGAACCAGAAAATTGCCACATGGCCTTTCCTTCATTTTATCTCATAGCACATTCTTTGAATTTTATTCATGTATCTTATTTTAACTAGTATTATATTCTTCTGGATACATTTCTTATCAACACTTCATCCACATCTTTCCATCACCTCAACCTCTGCCTAAGCTGCTTAAAATGAATAAAGGAGCCATGTCTTCTTTTACATTGGCACTGCACAGAGTAGGTGCTTTACTAAAGGTTGCTGAATGAATACACACATCTTAATGCCACCATCATGTGAAATGTTATTTTTTATATCATTTAAGACAAAGTTTAAAACTGTCCTGTGAAAAGCATTTTGCCCTAAAACTAAAAAAAAAAACCCTTACAAAAATATAAAACTTATTTCATAAATAATTCTTTTTTTCATTCTTTACACATTGAAATGTTTGTGCTGATAATTGCACTCAGTAAAAAAAAAGAGAAGAAAATTATTTTAAAAGTCATTTCAGAGGAGGAAAGGTAAGTAAAACTATTGACTTCTTTCTATTCCATCTCACTTTCACTTTACCATTGGTTGGTCTTATTCCCGAGTTCAATTTACATATAAGAAATCATCTTAAGGATATTGGTAATATTTTATTTATAGCTGAATCTCTCTTGTCTGGTATTCAGTTTACTAATGACATATATAGCTGACCTGATCAAAACTTACAAGGAGAGGAGGAGGAAGAATTCATCTTTTGTGCAATAGTGTCCACATTTATCAAATTATTTTCTGCCCTAGCTACAAGTGACAAAAATGATGGTAGAAGACAATTTGAAGATATCATTGTGTAGTGACATGAATTTACTTCCATAAAAATTTCCTCTAGTTGCTCCTTAAATTCAGACTTTCAAATATGAGTTCCAAACTGTGCTGCCTATCTTCTTTCATTTTCTTATATTCTCCTGCCTTATCTCTTTACTGTTTCTTCAACACAGCTCTTGTATTTCAACATCAACATGGGTAGGACATTGCATTTTTCCTGCATTGACCAACAACATCCTTTCCATCCTTCTTTCAATGCCTACCACATTCTTGAAGTCTTCCCTAATTATTCTTACCTCAATCTCTTAAACAAGGGATACTTATCTATAATTATACATATATTTATATATTTGTAGTTATAGAGATATAATGGGGAAATATAGATTAAATGATAAAAAGTATTCAAGTCTTTTGTAAACCTTAAAGCATTGACTATTATTATTATTATTATTATTATTATTATCATCATCATCATCATCATCATAGATGTATATTAAGAGGTAACATGCTATAGCAGATAGAATTCTGGCTTGTGAAAAAGGAAAATGTGGGTTCATATCATGTCATTCCAACTCAGTCCCCAAAGCATTATCTAAAACTTTAAATTAATGACAAATTACTCATCTACTTCTGTGAAGTTTCTATAACTAAGAGTTTCTTATACCAGGAAAATCAAAGTTCTAGATTAAAAAAAAAAACTTCTATGTAAATTATTTGCACTCATGTCTGTCTTGGACATAAATTGTATTGTAAAGCCTTTGAAGGCAATTTCTATGATAGGTATTTATATCCATATCTCCTTACATCTGCAAATATGAGACAGCTACAATGTCTTGGTGCTTTTTTCTTGGGAAACTTGGGACTGGATCCAAAGCTGTCTTCCTCATGCCTACAGGAAGTGTAACTGCATTAATTACCCAAAAATGAATTATGGTTCCTAAATTGACCACGAGGTGGTACCATGCTTGATCTACCTTCTTCTACCACTTTAATGATTTTGGTGCAGCACAAAGCAATTTGAATTAACTCCCACTGACAAACTTCAAAATAAATCTAGGGTGTGAAATGGAATATTGAAATATGAATATAAGCCTATGTTTGATGGAAAGGAATAAGGCATGGGCCTGTCCATACTCTATGTCAAGATTATGCACTAGAGATATGAGAAAATGCAGAAGACAGAGAAGTAATTCAATCCTCCTTCCTCCCACATCCTAGCTTGCTCACCCAATAGTATTCATAATAGCTGGAAGTCTCAACAACTTGAGATCTTTTCTCCTATAATCTCTGAGTACCTGTTGCTCTACTGAGATCAGGATCTCTCTCACAGTCCTTGCCACCCAACCTCTCTCACTGTAGGGCTTTAGGGACATTGCAACTACAGACCTGGCCATACCCTTCTCTATCGTGGAAACTTAGAAGGCCAAGTCCAGGAAAACAGCTATTTGCCTGCATTGCTCCCAAGGTAGCCAGGAAGTAACAGATAGAGCCAAAATTTAACATATTTCATCCTGTCTCCTCTTGCAAAGCTTCCTAACATAGGCTTACGGTAGGACAATTTCTCCTATTTTTTCTCTGTCTTAGTGAAGATGGGACAGTCTTTTCTGAGGTGGTTTGCCTCAGAAAATATAATCAACCCTCTGGGGAAACTTTGTGGGCCCTAGAATCTACACATATATGTATATGTATATGCATATGTATATGTATATGTATATGTATATGTATATGTATATGTATATGTATATGTATATGTATATGTATATGTATATGTATATGTATATGTATATGTATATGTATATGTATATGAATACACATACATACATATACATATATAGATATATTGACATGCATGTCTATACATACACATGCACACACATTAGTACAGAAATGAAAAGGTTATTCAGAAACCCTCACTATAAATGAGTATATGTGTGTATATATATAATATATATATATACAATAAATACATATATATGTATCTATATGTACCTATTTTATAAATGACTGACATTCAATCTCATAACATTCAGTACAGTAGTCCCTGTGAACACAGTACATTACTATAGCGGTTAAATTGTACCCAGTAAAATTGCTATTAGCTGCCTAGAAGTTAAATCTTCTTTAGCTCATGGGGCAGCTAGGTGGCATAGTAGTTAGAGCACTGGCCTGGAGTTGGGAAGACCTGAGTTCAAATTCAGCTTCAGATACTATACTAGCTGTGTGACCCTGGGCAAGTCACTTAACTGTTTGCCTCAGTTTCCTCATCTGGCAAATGAGCTAGAGAAGGAAATGGCAAACCATGCCAGTATCTTTGCCAAGAAAACTTGAAATGGGGTCACAAAGAGTTAGACGTGACTGAACATACAACAACAATAAAGTTTATGGCCAGGACTGTAAGCTAGTCACTTCAAATGTATTCTACTAACATATTACACACTCAACATATGTTTGCTTACACTGAGTTGACAACAGACTTATTCGTGTCAAGGTTTACTTGTATAGCTATCTTGCCCAGCCATATGTAAAATCATTTGATCCGTGGGAGTTATTAGTTCATCAGCTTCTTTCTGAGATGGTAGGCAGATGAAAAAAAAGGGGGGGAGGAATTTGTGAAAGTATTCCAGATGTTTTGCAAAAAGGTTTAGAACTTTAAATTCCAAAAAGCTGAATTACAGCAAATATTTAAAAAGCATAACCTATTAAATATTTATAGATGTAGGACCTTTGAAATGCTAGCCTTTTCTCTGTGTTCCTGCAGACTGAAATTTTCCTTCTGTCCAAACCTTAGTCCTGTGAATAAATTGTATAATTGGTCTCCCTAATTCCAAAATATCCCTTTCTTATCCCTCTCTCCATAGTTGCCAAAATAATATTCTTAAAATTTTCACCAAGTTTTTTTTTTAAATTTCCTTTCCTATCTCATGTTTTCTCTTCCTTTCCTTTCTAGCAATTTCAACCCTCCATAAACTGTCACCTGTCTACCTTTCCATTCTGGTAACACACAACTTCCCTCTGGAAACCTAGCATTACAATCAGACTGGACTGCTATTCTCCAAACTCAGTACTCTATCTCTCCATGTACTCTATGCACCTTTGTGCAACTGCATTAGTTGGCTGTAGTGTACTCTTGTCATCCCTGCATTACAGAGTCCTTGATTTCCTTCAAGCATCAACTCATGTGGCATAGTATCAACAAAGCTTTTCCTGATTCTCCTCAATTAGTCTTCTCTGACTCAACTGACCTTTTATTATATTTATTTGGAACACACTAGATCATTACCATTATATGTTCTTTCAGAAAAAGAACTATATTCTTTTTTGGATGCTTTAGGCACAGTACTAAAGTAGACATGTTAAACAGGCTAAAAAGTTGGCTTCAGGGTCATAAACAGTGGGCTTCAAATCTTGACTCTGGCACACACTAGCTGTTTGATTTCACAAGTTTTTTAATGTTATCATGCCCTAACAACTCTTTAAGATTATAAATTTCAGAGTGATTGTTGATTTTTACTGGTAGACAAAGTATTCTCATCTGTAGCTACCAATATTAATGAAATTACAGTAGCTTATATTGGAAGGTGTTTAATAAATGTGTGTGCATGTGTGCAGGGGGATGGACTGACCATTCTATGTAAGAATAAAGCAAATTCTAACAGTGCTTTATTAGATACGCCCTAGCCGTATTTTATTTTCTTATTTCTCCTGACAAAATTTATGTTTCTCAAGAATTTGACTGGGGCCATGAAACTTACTCCACTGTATCCAAGTTAACTTATACATGAAGCCAAACCCCAAATTATTAGTCAACTGGATTAATCATAAAGAAAGCTAGAATAATTTGCTCATATCCAGTCCCAGAGGATAAGATAATAAAATTGACTTGTCGATTTGATGACCACCTTATTATAGGTGCACTATTATTATGCCAGCTTAAAACAAAACAAAATAAAACCTACAGAATCCATACCTAAAGAGTTGATTCAGTGTCATAATATAAAAAACCTTAGTACTAGTTGTACATAATAAATCACAATTCTAAAGAAGTGAAATAACTTCTTAAAAGTCCTATAGCAAGACACTGGAATAAACAAAATTTAAGCTAAGTTGGATTCCCAATTAATTCTATTTATTCTTAAAGCTCCCCAAACATGTAAGGGTTTGTGCAATTTAATGATTCTGCTAGACTTGTCAGGGGCATCAGACTCCTCCTGAAGCTTCAAACAGGTCAGGGGATAAGATTTTCCCAGCTAGCAGTACTTTTCTAGTAGGCCTGTGAGTGTCAGTATAAAATGGTGATCTTAAATGGACTACTCTACTCTTCAAGGACTATAGATAGCCTCTTGGTTGAAGGAAGCAGATAGGAACCTAGCTACTATGGATCTTTGATAAAAAGTTCTATGCCCTATTATCAGAAACATTAGCCAAATGTTTAACCAGTGTGCTCCTAAAAAAGATTCCCTATATTCCCATTGAGTAGGGCTGTAAAGTATAAGGCTAAGAGGTGAAAAGAGCAATAATAATGGTAGAAGTCAGGGAAACATAAGCCATGAAAGGGGAAAGACATTTCTGGCAACATGGCAGAAGGGATCAAATACCATAACATGAACATCCAACATTCAGGACACAATGACTAACATATCCTAGAAGGATTACAGAGGATTAGAAAGTGAAATTAGAAAAGTACATTGGGGTCAAATTATAGACAAGCTTGAATATTAGTCCAAGAAGAAATAAATGTAAATGCATGCACTATAAGGAGTCTTTGATATATTTTTTTTTTGCTTTTTGTTTTAAGTGGAAGAGACATGATCAAAGAAACAATATAGAGAGATTAATTCAATTGCACTGCCACAAGTTTCTTCCCACTCCAGGTCATCCTCCACCAGCTGTCAGAGAGATTTTCCTATCTGTGTCTTTTTCTCCATCCTTTTTTCCCCCTATTTATGCTTTTCTTTCTCCTTTTTCCTTTCCCCCCTTCACTAGTGTTTTGCTTTTGACTACCACCTCCTTCAGTCCCTCCCCCTTTTTATTATTCCTTTCCCTTTTCTTCCCCTTTAGTCTTACTGCTTCTTCCCTCTCCTCTTTCCCCCCTCCCTTTTCTTTCCCCCCTTCCTTTTCTTTCCCCTTTTCCCTCCTACTGCCTATAGAGCAAGTTAGATTTTTATACCTAACTGATTATATTATGCCCTTCTTGAGCCAAATCTGATGAGAGTAAGGTTCAAACAATGCTCCCCCCTTCTTTCCCTCTGCTGTAATAGGATTTTATGTCTTTTCCTGTAATGTAATTTACCCTTGTCTGCCTCCTCCTTTCTCAGTACATTTTCTAAGATCAGATTGATCCACTTATTTTGATCCATTTATCCCACTTGATTAGATTTTTTTTTATCATTACATCAAAGTCAACTAATATCCACCCTCTTTATGTATACTCCTTTAAAAGGTGTAATAACAATACAGTTCTCAAGGGTTGCAAGTTCATATTCCCTTGTAGGGGTTTAAACAGCCCCCCCCTTATTAACAACATATTGTATCTTTCTGTCCCATTTACCTTTTTAAGTCCTTCTTGAGTCCTGTACTTGAAGATCAAATTTTTTGTTGAGCTCTGGTCTTTTTATCAGGAAAGTTTGGAAGTCTCCTATTTGTTGAATATCCACCTCCTCCCTTGAAAAATGATGCTCATTTTTGCTGGGTAATTGATCCTTGGCTGCATTCCAAGCTCCTTTGCCTTATGGAATATCATGTTCCATGCCCTGCGTCTTTTAATGTAGAAGCTGCAAGGTCCTGTGTAATCCTGACTGTGGTTCCATGATATTTAAATTGTTTCTTTCTGGCTGCTTGCAGCACCTTCTCTTTCATCTGGTAATTTTGGAATTTTGCTATTATATTCTTGGCATTGTCAATTTGGGATCTCTTTCAGGTGGTGATCGGTGGATTCTTTCTATGGTTATTTTCCCTTCTGGTTCTAGGACTTCGGCAGTTTTCCTTTATGATTTCCTGAAAGATACTGTCCAGGCTTTTTTTTCATCATGATTTTCAGGTAGTCCAATAATTTTTAAATTGTCTCTCCTGAGTGATTTTCCAGGTCGTTGTTTTACTGATGAGGTATTTTACATTTTCATCTATTTTTTCATTTTTTGTTTCTGTTTGACTGATTCTTGCTCTCTCATAGAGACATTAGTTTCCATTTGTCCAATTCAAGTTTTTAACAGATTGTTTTCTTTTGTTAGTTTTTGTACTTCCTTCTTCAGTTGGCCAATTGTGTTTTTTAGGGACTTGTTTTCTTCAGTGTATTTTTTTTCCAATTGGCCAATTATTTTTGAAGGACTCTTTACCTCTCTCATTTGACTATTAAAATCCTTCTTGAGCTCTTCTAAGAAGGCTTTTTGGGCTTCAGACCAGTTCATATTCCCTTTTGTTGTTGCAGATGTGGGTTTGTTGACAATGTTGTCCTCTTCAGAATTTCTGTCTTGATCTTCACTCTTCTCATAATATGAATCTATGGTACGTTTCTTTTTACTCATGGTGTTTCTTTATTCCCTGGCCTTTAAAGAGATTGAGCTCTCCTGCTGGGGAACAGAGGGTACTGACCCAAGCTTCTTGAGTTGGAAGCCTAGGTCTTGGTCACTGGCTTTGCATGCTGGGGCCTCTTATGCTGGGAATTGGAGGCTGTAAGTTTCTGGCAGCTTACCTCGTGTTGGGCTGGAATCATGAAGACTGGAACTTTCAGGCAATTCTAGGTTGCCTGCTTTTCCTTTCCTTTAGCTTTCTTCAGCTCCTTTGAGATGGGTGCTGCAGGGTGTTTATCTGCCTGAGGCTCCCTGCAGTGTGTCTCTCATTTCTGCTAATACACTGGGAGATTCCTTTGTGGTGGAGTGCCAAGGCTCCTGGTGGTTTTCTGAGCTGCTTTCCACCAGTTCCCCCCACCCTCAGTGAGGCACTTGGAGGTCCACGTGTTGGTGTTTGCCTGGTCTACCACCTGGGCTTCAGGATTTCTTCACAATTGGAGGCTGCAAAGCCCTGACAGCTCACCTGGTGTTGGATTGGAATCAGCAAGGCTGGGGCTTTAGGAAGCCTTTAGGTTGTTTTCTTCACCTCCTTTCAGATGAATGCAGCAGGGCACTTATCTGCCTGGGGCTCCTTGTAGTTCTGCCTCCCTTATTTTTGCTGAGGCACTGGGAGACCTGTTTGCTGGGCTGCTGCACTGCTGCTCCCCATTTTTCTTGTAGTTCAGGTGTTCCAGGGTTTTTTTCTGGGGTGATATTTTCTGGGTTTTCAGTGGTTGATAGGGGACAGTAAGAGCAACTACCTTTTCACTCTGCCATCTTGGCTCCCCAAGATTTTCCTAATGCACAGGTAGACCATGTCATCTCTTCCTCCCCCCCCC
This sequence comes from Phascolarctos cinereus, assembly GCF_003287225.1. Classification (NCBI taxonomy): domain Eukaryota; kingdom Metazoa; phylum Chordata; class Mammalia; order Diprotodontia; family Phascolarctidae; genus Phascolarctos; species Phascolarctos cinereus. The sequence continues at coordinate 342,566,810 of NW_027555958.1, forward strand.
ATTTAATAGTTGTTTCCTATTGCCTCCAGAATCAAATATGAAACCCTGTGTTTCATGAAACCTTCATAACCTGTCTCTCTCTCCTTCCTAGATTTCTTAAATCTTAGAAATCCTTTTGTACAATTGAATTACTCCTTGATGCTCCTGATTCCAATCATTTTACACTGGCTGTCCCTCATGCCTGGAATTCTCTCTCCTTTCATTTCTGCCTTCTGCCTTCCTTGACTTCCTTCAAGGCCTAGATAAAGTCTCATCTACCATAAGCCCTTTCTGATTACCCCTTAAGTAATTACCCCTTAACCTCTCCAATTTGTCCCATATATATATATATCTTGACTGAATAGAGTTTTTTGTATGTTGTCTCTCACCTTACACTGGGAGCTCTTTGATTTCAAGGATTATCTTTGTTTTTCTTTTTTGCTTGTAGTTTGGTTGGTTGTTATTTTTTTTCATTTCTTTGTAACATCAGGTGTTAGCACAGAGCATAGCAAGTAGTAAGCATCTAATAAAAGCTTGCTGACTGAGTGATGAACAAGGTATAATGGCACTGTTATTTAGGCTAGCAGTCCTGATGACTTGCATTCAGATCCTACCTCTGACATTTACTAGCTGTGTGACCCTGAACAAATCATTTAGACTCCACGTGAGTCATGCAACTGCCTTGGATTTAATTATTAAGTCATAAACACATTACTATCTGCCTTAGTAGGAAGAGTTTCCACACTTTATTCCTTATGCTGATGAAATCACAGCAGTAATCTGGAAGTAGGATATGAAATGGTAGACACTGGAATCACAGAAACCAATTAAGAGGCTACTGCAATAATTCAAGGATTAGGTAATAAAAACCTGGATTATGTTTTGGCAAAAAAAAGAAAAAAAATAGTGGAGACAAAAAGATGTGCAGATTCCCTGGTCTGCATTTATATTTAATTTCTATCAGAATATCTTAAATACAAAGATTTTAAAGACATGAATTTTTGTAGAGTTACCTAAAGTAACATTCTAGAGAAAGGGATACTTTAGCCTTATATGTTATAGCTGCCCTGAGACATTAAGCAGCTGGCTAAAAAAAACCTAGTGATTTACTTAGTCAAAGATAAATCAATCTTTATATTTGGCAAGTACATTGGGGACCTGGAATACAGTCTTTCCCACTGTCTCTGCTTTCTTACTAATAATTTTGTTTTCACTGTCTACAGACAGGTATTTATTCTGCCATGCAGATTTTAATGCATTTATGGGTAAAATTCTTTCCTTGTTTTTTTTTTTAATATGAGAGTTTCAAATATTATGAGCCCTTTCCCCACTTCTAATCATAACACTGTGAAGTATTGACAAAAAAAGCCAATATAGAGCCTACTAAAAACAAGCTCTATTGTAATACTAACCTTTGAGAAATGAAAGTTTGTCCAAGTCTAAGCTATTTGAGTTATAAAAACTGATTTGGTACTCTGTCCCTAATATGGTCAAAAATTCACTTTTAGAAATTTACATGAGCTCAGTATTTACTCAGTCAACTACATTATTCCATCAGTACTCCCCTAACATACATAAAATATTGATTTAGCCAGATTAAATATGGATATGTATATCAACCAAGTTTCTAGTAACATTTAATTTGGTACCTCACAACTAGAGAGATTTGTACAAGTTGGAGGAGATCCAGACAGCAACACAACTAATTAAAAATGAGGTAGATACCGACAAGTAAAAGAGGATTTTTTAAAAAGGCTATTAGGATGACTTAGACCTTGCAAGTAACAAGTGAAATTGTGTTGTACAACACTCTGATGATGAGCGAGTTTCTCTCCTCCCTGAAAGTAGGTCAGAAGACATTAGATTTATATATAGTATATGTGAACCATAGTTTATATATAATATGCATATATATAGACACATACATGTGCATAAATAGATATATAAATTATAGAAATACATATATGTGCATGAAGATATATTTTATATAGTGTATATATGTATATGCATATGTACATACATACATATGTACACATCCATCCAATAACACAAGATTTTATAAGAATCAAAAGAGATCATTTATGTAAAATAAAATTATTTTGGAGATCACATTTATTTTAATACTTCACTGATTATACCTCAAAGACATTCTCAAGATGACTCTCAAAATAGTCTATTTATAAACCCAAATTTAAATAACCTTAGGCAAATCTGTTTAATGTCTAGAAGTACATTCCAGCACTATATTTCCCATTCTTTTTAGCCATGGACAGATATAGAAAATTAGGTGGGGAGTGGATGTGGATATGGAAGAAATATGGTAGAATCTGTATTAGCCAAGGTTAACACATACAAAGGATCTAACAAAATACAAAGTACATAACAGCATATAGAAAAGTACAACACTATCCATTTACTGGATATAAAGTTTATGTCCTAGCTATTAAAAAGTAATTATTTAATTATTGATTATTTGCTTGGCTTCTCTGATTTTTTTTTTAACATTTTGCAATGTTTTCTATGATCAATAGGGATAGGAATTTGGCCTATGAAATAATTAGTTTACATATTGCCAAAAAGTTTTCCAAGGAAGTTTGAGCTAAAGTTTTGATTGTTTTTCTCCTCTTAATTCAACAGCAAGTAGTAGTATTCACATTTCATTTTCTTTACAGCATGAATTGAAACACACATTATATTAATGCAACATTCTAAAATTTGTCAAAATGGAAGTTGCTTAGTATTGGTCAGTGAGCTTGACTTCAATTAGTGGGCAGACTTCACTCTTTTACCTTTTTGGAAACTTTGGAAAATATTTGTATCTTTCAAATCCTCCATTCCCTCTCCTTTTTTCACTCTTTTCAACTCTTTTCAACATTCTTTTCAACTTTCACTTCCACTTTCACTGACAGTGCTTAGTAATCACATTTAACGGTCTCCATTCCCCATCCTTGACTGCCCAATTCCTTCTTCTCATTCCCCTCAATTCACCCCCCATCAATATCCTACCTCTAAACTATTGTACCTTTCACTATGCCCTCCAAAGGCAACAAACTTCAAAAGAATGTCTTTTCCTTTCCCATACTTTTCCTTTTTTGGCTCTCAATGAGATCTGGCTCCCACTTAATGACACAGACTCCCTAGCCACCCTTTCCAGCACTGTCTTCATTTTCACCCATTCCCACTATTCACTGGTCAGGATGAGGTTGCAATACTCTTTGCTCTCCATTGCCACTTTCAGGTGCTCTCCCTACCACCATCACTCAGCAATATCTTCTCCTTTGAAATTCCTACAATCCATATCTACCATTGGTAGTTGTTGTCTATACACCTCCAGGGCATTATCCTTCCTTGGTCAATAATTTCAGTACCTATCCTGAAACCTTTGCTCTCAAACTACTGTACTAATACTAGGAGACTTAAATAAATGTGTTTATATTCCCTCAAACACTCCAACCTTCCAAATTCCTCAACTTACTTATTTCCCTTGAATTACTCCTCCAATCTATCTCAGCTACACACAAAGATGGTCACACAATAGACATTTTTATCACCCACAAATGCACCACTTATTTTCATATTCATGACTTCTGAATTTCCCTTATATGATTACAAGCTGGCAGCATTCTATCTTCAAATTCTACCCTCTGCCTTACATAAACAAACCCTGTTCTTTATCCATATTGTGACCTCCAACCCCATAACCCCTCAATTCTTTCCCAGGCCATCACCTTTGCACTAACCACACTCTCTTCCTTTCCCCAACTTGACCCCTTAGTGAACCAGTCCAATCCCACATTGTCTAACTTTCTTGAGAATCTTGCCTCCCTACATATTATTTATTATGTCCAGCTATGCCTCAGCCTTGGATCACTCTTACCATCGCCTTCTTACAACCCAAATGTCATCCTCAACTTCTCACACTCTCGTGCCCTCCATATCTAATCTATTGCCAAGATCTTTCAATTTTATATTTGTAAAAGTTAACTCTTTCAAATATCCTGTGATACTGCAACTACCTTGGTATAAGCCCTTATATCTTCATATTAGAATTGTTGCAATACACTGCTGGTTGGTCTGTCTGCCACAAGTCTCTTACCAATCCAATTCAACTTACCATCAGCTGCCAGTGGGGTTTTCCTAAAGCATAGGTCTGATCATGTCACTCTCTACTCAATAAACTCCAAGTCTCCCTGTCATCTCTAGGATCAAATATAAAATTGTCAGTTTGGCTTTCAAAGGAAATCAAAACATATCCCTCTCCCATTTGATCATTCTAAACTTCTTGCACATTATATTCCCACACACACATACTTTTCTGATCAGTGACATTGGCCTCCTTGCTGTTCCTCAAAGAAGACACTCCATCTCAAGGCCCCAGGAACTTTCACTGGTTGTCCCTTGGGCATTGAATACTCTTCTTTCACATCTCGTCCTCCTGGCTTCCTTCAAGTCCCTGTTAAAACCCCACTTTCTATAGGAAGCCTTTTCTTATCCTTCTTAATTCTAGTGCTTTTCCTCTGTTGATTATTTTCCTCTGTTGATTATTTCCGATTTACCTTTTCACAGCTTGTCTTGTTACATTTTTGCTTGCATGTTTTCTCCCCCATTAGTCTGTGAACTCCTTGAGGGCAGGGACTGACTTTTCCCTTTCTTCATATCCCTACTGGTTAGTGCCTTGTCTGGCATATAATACATGCATAATAAATGTTTATTGTCTGATTATGAGACCTTTTGGTACATGAGGAAATAGTTCAACTCATAGAGGTGACATGAACTCACCAAGTATGTCCAGATGTTTTCTTGTGTCTTCTTGATTATCTAGGGTTTCAACTTTTCATCCTGTACTTTCCAGTCCCAAAATAATTCTCCTTGGCAGAAAAGAAAAGAAAATATCAGGTGAGCAATTTTATGTTATCATCTTATTTATCCTGAGAAGCCATCTTGTCTTTGGCTCTACTCTTTCTCCAAAGATACCTGGGGGTGGAGGGCACCTAATTTTTTTCTATTTTCACCATTAGTATCAGTTCCTTCTGAGTTTTACAAGTCAACATACAATTATTTAGTGTCTACTGCATGCCAGGCACTATAATAAGTGATAAAGTACAAAGAAATGTAAAAGACAGTCCCTACCCTCAAAGAGCTCATAGTCTAATGAAGGAGATGACATTCAAACAACTTTAAACAATCAAGCTAAATGAATTAGAAATTAGAAATAATCAACAGATGGAGGGCATTAGAATTAAGTGGAATAGGGAAAAGCTTCTTAATGCAGGCAGAATTTTAACTGGGATTTAAAGGAAAGCAGAAGGCAGAAACAAAGATCAAGAACATTCTGGGCATGGGGGACAGGAAGTGAAAAATTCTTGGTGTCAGGAGATAGAGTGTCTTTTGCAAGGAGCAGCAAGGAGGTCACTGTCACTGGATCAAAGAGTAGATAGATATGGGTGTAAGATGTAAAGTTGAAAAGGTAAAGAGGTGGGGAAGGTTGTGGAGGACTTTGAATGTTGAATAGAAAATCATTAGTAACTTTAGAGAGGGCAGTTTGGGTTGAATAATGAAGTTAGAAGCCAGACTGTAGAAAGTAAACAAGAAAGTAGGAGGAAATGAAGTGAGGCGTGTATTATAGAAAACCTTTTCAAAGAAATTAGTGATAAAAGGGAGAAGAAATGTGGAACAATAGTTGGAGTATGTGTGGGTGGATTCATTGAAGATTTTTTTGAGGATGTGAGACATATAGGAATGCAAAAGAGGGAGATGATAGGGGAGGCAATCCACTGAGAAGGATGAGATGAAATGGGATCATTTGTGCATGTAGAGGGGTTGGCTTTAACAGAAGTGTGTGATAAGGAAGATGAAAGAGGAGAGAGCTGTCAGTGAATGGCCTTGATTTTTTTTCTTTGAAATGTGACACAATAATCTCATCTGAGTGAGTGGGGAGTTGGATATCTAGAAGAGGTTTGAGGAGGGATAAAAAAAAATTCAAGAGCAGCTGTGATGAGTATGATAGTAAGTTAATTAGAGAGGTGTTAAAAATTACCTTGCAGCAATGAGGGCCTAGTTGAGATAAAATAAATTTGTACTGGACACAATCAGCAAAATTTAATGATTTTCTCCAGCTTCATTCAGTAGCTCCTGTGTAAGAGTGAAGGTTAAGAGAGTGGGGCTTTGCAGTTTATGTGTTACAGGGACAAGGAACTCAAGTGAAGAAAACTGTAGAATTCAACTGCTTCTCCAATGGGTCAACAAGGGAAAGGGAAAATAATGTAGCCATTGTAAAAGTGATTATGGCCTGGGAAAGAACTAAGTGGTCAAAGGATTGGAGATTATAGCTTGGACAAAGAACAGAATTAGTATGACAAGAACACTTTACAGATTGGTGCCAGACTTTCTAGCTGAAGAATCAAGTCACCCTAAGGGAGCAAAGAGGTAGCATGTGCCAGACCAGCCAAACAACCATCACCTTGACCACCATTTCCCATCAGACTGTGATGGGGGCATCCCTGCTCCCCATAGCCTTAGGAATAGCAATATCCCCCGAATCACCAGTTCCCATAGCCAATAATATCATTGTGAAGATAAGGGCAATCTTACTTATCACTACCAGGAATAGCTGCTGACCAATCACCGCCAACAGGCTGATAAGAATAAAATCTCTAAGAGTGGTAGCACCTCTCATAATACTATTCCTACTTAGAGCCCAGCACTCAGCCATTCAACCACAGAAGCAACTCTTGTGGAGAATTAGCCAATCATCCCCACAAACTCTCAACCAATTTCCACATATGGGGCATGCACTCCAGGTGGCAAGGTGAGAGAAAGACAGAAGGCAGCATATGCCACCACCAACACCTTGATTACCATCTCCTCTCAGACTGATGAAGAGAGCTTAAGGCTCTGAACCCAACAGCCTTGAGAGTATGATTAATTCCAGCCTTCCGTCACCATCCTGTGAAATAACCCCTGGCATGGGACTGCAGTGGAGATGCAAACTGGTAACTATTCTTGCATGTGCTATAGATACAGTGAATGAAGACTCAGAAATGGAAGTGCCACCAAAGTCCTTGGCACTGTCAAATTGTTCAATATCAGAAATTGATACTATTTTATCAATGGAAGTGACATAAAAGTAAAAGCATTTATACATATTTTGCTGATGACCCCTAAGTGTCATGGGTCTTTTCCATCTGACTTGACAGCTGAAACTTTCCAAATGTGTTATCTTTACATTAGAATGTGAGCACATTGAGAGCAAAGACTTTCTTTGTTTCTATTTTGTCTGCATTGCTTAGCACAGTGCTTTGTACATTGTAAATGCTTAATGGATTCTTCATTCATTCATTTTTCATTACAATTCCTCCTCCACTCATAGTCTTCTATTCTACCTCTTCTTCTCTCATTAGTCAGAAAATAAACATTTGTTAAGGCCTACAATGTGTCCTGCACCATGCTAAGCAATGAGGATACAAAAAAAAAGAAAGAAAGAAAGAAAGAAAGAAAGAAATGACTGTCACTGTCCTTAAGGAGCTCACAATCTAATGGGCTTAATGATGGTAAGATTCAGCTAAAAAATTTCAAATAAAGCATCTGTCTTTCTGTTTCCTCCCCATTAGCCAGAACTTAAGATTCTAGATATTTTGTGGTTCACAGTGTCAATTAAAACTCCTGTGTGTTTTCCTTTTAACTGTCCGTATTTCCTATGAACAAACAACATTTTTTTTACCAGTCAGACATAGAACACACTTAATTCATAACAAAGGTATTCTAATTATATCATCAATGTGACTAAACTAAAAAATATAATGCCTACTTTCCTGGCCCCTATCTATACATATTGAATGTAGGATCTCAAAAATACAAATATAAGCAGAGCAAAGAATGGATCATCATAGGAATCATGTGAGTGCTTTTGCACGTGGGGGACATGTGTGAACAGGGTATCTATAATGCACATACAGTCAATCAATCAATAAACATTTATTAAGCATGTGCTATGTGTCAGGCATTGTGCTAAGTGCTGGGGTAACAAGGAGACATTTCATGCCCACAAGGAGCTCACAATTCTAATGGAGGAGATAACAATATAGGATTAACAGGATATAATCAACAGAGAGAAAGCATTAGAATTAATAGGGGCTGCGAAGGGCTTCCTCTAGAAGATGGGATTTTGGATTGGGATTTAAAGCCAGGAAAGCTAATAGGTAAAGATGAGGGATTGTGAAAAGCATAAAGAAGAGCCAGAAAATATGCTTATAGCTGAGAGATGAGCATCTATAACTTGTTAGGAATTACCTCCCCACATTTTTTATGCCCTTTACTATCAAACTTCCTGCTATACTAACCATTTTCTACTTCTTTAGAGGAAGCTAGTGCCATAATTCCAAACATGCCAAACTAAAAGAAGAGCAAGTAAAAATGGAAACCTAATAAAGCTATAAAAATGATAAGAAAAGAAAGAAAGGGTAAAGTAGAAAAGAAAAGGTATACCCAACTGAATGCAGAGTTCCAGAGAACAGAAAGAAGAAATAAGAAAGTTTTCTTACATGAGCAATGCAAAGGTACAGTAGAAAACAATAGAATGGGAAAGGCAAGAGACCTCTTCAAGAAAATTAGAGATATCAACAAAACTTTTCATGCAAAAATGGACATGAGAAAATGGAAGAGACTTAACAGAAGCAGAAGAGATTAAAAACAGGTGGCAAGAATACACGAAAGAACTATAAAAGATTTTAACATCACAGATAACCATAATGATGGGGTTATTGGTCTAGAGGCAGATATCCTGGGGAATGAAGTAAAGTGGGCCTTAGGTAGCATTGCTAATAACAAGGCTAGTGGAGGTGCTGGAATTTCAGCTGAGCTATTTGAAATCCTAAAAGATGATGCCATTAAAGTGTTGCACTCAATATATCAGCAAATTTGGAAAACTCAGCAGTGGTAACTAGATTAGAAAAGGTCAGTTTATGTCCCAATTCTAAAGAAGTACAATGCAAAGGAATATTCAAATTATCAAATGATTGCACTCATTTTGCACCCCAGCAAGGGTATGTTTAAGATTTTGTAAGCTAGGCTTCAGCAATATGTGAACTGAGAATTACCAGAAGAGCAAGATAGTTTTTAAAGAGGCAGAGGAAGTAGAGACAGAATCACTAATATTTGCTGGATTATGGAGAAAGCCAGGGATTTTCAGGAAAAAAATCTACTTCTGCTTCATTGAATACAATAAAGCTTTTGACTGTGTGGAACACAACAAAATGTGGCAAGTTGTCAAAGAGATAGGAGTACCAGATCACCTTACTTGTCTCCTAAGAAACCTGTATGTGGGGTCAAGAAGCAACAGGTAGAACCAAATATGGAATGACTGATCGGTTTAAAATTGGGAAGGAAGTAAAACAAAGTTACATATAGTCACATATTGAATGTATATGCAGAATACATTATGTGAAATGAGTGGCTGGACAAATCAAAAGCTGAAATTAAGGTTGTCAGGAGAAATATCAATAATCTCAGATATGCAGACCATTTTGATGGAAGAAAGTGTAGAATTAAGAAGCTCCTTAATGAGGGTGAAAGAGGACAGTGCAAAAATTAACTTGAAGCTTAACATAAAAAACCTAATATTTTCGCAAGTAGTCCCACCATTGCCTGGCAAATAAATGGAGAAAAAATGGAAGCAATGTCAGCTTTTATATTCTTAGGCTCAAAGATCACTGCAGATGGCAACTGCAGCCATGAAATTAAAAGACACTTGCTCTTTGGAAGCAAATCTATGGCAAATTTGGAGAGCAGACTAAAAAGCAAAGACATCACCTTGTTGACAAAGGCCCATAAAGTCAATATAGCAAGGTGTGGTTGTGAGACTTGGGCTAAAGCAAAGTTGAGTACCATGGAATCAACCCTTTCAAATTATGATGCTGGAGAAGACTTTTGAGAGTTCCTTGGAGAGCAAGAAGATAAAATAAGTTAATACTTATAGAAATCAATTCAGGCTATTCACTGGAAGGTCAAATCCTGAAGCTGAAACTTATGTATTTTGGCCACATAAGGAGAAGATGTGACTAATTTGAAAAGAGCTTGATATTGGGAAAGATTAAAGGCAAAAAGAAGAGGAGATGGTAGAGGATGAGATGGATAGGTAGTGTCATAGGAAAAGTGGACATGAACTTGGACAGATTTTGAGAGATAGTAGACAATAGCAGGGCCTGGAGTCAGATAGGACTGAACAATTAAACAACAACAACAAATGTCAGAATGAATAGATTGTTGGGCCTGCAGTCAGGAAGACAAGTTCAAATTTGGCCTCAGATATTAACTACCTGTATGACCTTGGACAAATCATATAACTTCTCTCTGTCTCAGTTACCTCAACTGTAAAATGAAGTTTGTAATAGCACATACCTGAGAGTGTTAATATAAGAATCAAATGATACATTTGTAAATTGCTTATCACAGTGCCTGATACATAGTAGGTGCATAATAAATACTTTTTCCTCCTTCCTCCTTCTTCACTTCGCTATCATCATCCCATCTATCCCAAACAATGATTCTATCTCTTTTCAATCCTCTTCTTTCTCCAGTTAGCTTTTTTGTTTGAATTTACTTTTTAAAAATGTGTTATATTTTATTTTTCCCAATTACATGTAAAAAAATTTAACATCCTTTTTTTTTTAAATTTTGAGTCCCAAATTCTCTCCTTCCTTCCACTCATCCCTCATTGAGAAGTCAAGAAATTTGACATAGGTTGTATATATGTAGTCATGAAAAACACATTTCCATGTAAGTCATTCTATGAAAGAAAACACAGACAAAACCACAAGAAAAATAAAGTAAAGAAAAAGTATATTTGATCTGCATTCAGGTTCCACCAGTTCCTTCTCTGGAGATGGAAAGTGTCTTTCATCATAAGTCCTACAGAATTGTCTTGGATCATTGTAGAGCTGAGAATAGCTAAATTATTCATAGTAGATCATCATAAAATATTGCTGTTACTGCTTCTCCTGGTTCTGCTCATTTCACTTTCTATCAGTTCATGTAAGTCTTCCCATGATTTATTTTTCTGACAGCATACTGCTTATCATTTCTTAAAGCACAATAGTATTCCATCACAATCACATAAAATAACTTTTTCAGCCATTCCCCAATTGATGGACATCCCCTCAATTTCCAATTCTTTGCCACCACTAAAAGCTGATATAAATATTATTTATACACATAGGTCCTTTTAGTTCTATTGCTTGATGAAGGGTATGCATGGTCTTATAGCCCTTTGTGCATAATTCCAAATTGTTCGCCAGAACGTTTAATCAGTATACAACTTCACCAATAGTGTTTTAGTGTTTTAATTTTCCCATGTCTCATTCAGCATTTGTCATTTTCCTTTTCTGTCATATTAGCCAATCTGACAGGTGCGAGGTAGTAGCTCAGAGTTGTTTTAATTTGCATTTCTTTCATCAATAACAATTTAGAGCATTTTTATATAACTATAGATAGCTTTGATTATTTTTTTCTGAAAACTGACTGTTCATATCCTTTGGTCATTTATCAATTGAGGAATGACTCCTATTTCTATCAATTTGATGCAGTTTTCTATATGTCTGAGAAAGGAAGTCTTTATGAAAGAAACTCACTTTTTATGCTTTTCTTGAGCCTTGTATTTAAAAATCAAATTCTCTATTCAGCTCTGGTCTTTTCATCAGGAATGTTTGAAAGTCCTCTATCTCATTCAATTTCCACTTTTTTCCCCTAAAGGATTATATTCAGTTTTGCTGGGTAGATGATTCTTGGTTCTAATTCTAGCTCCTTTGCCCTCCAGAATATCATATTCCAATGCATCTGATCCTTTAATGTAGAAGCTTCTAAATATTGTATTATCCTAACTGTGGCACCATGATATTTGAATCATCTCTTTTTGGCTGCTTGTAGTATTTTCTTGATCTGGGAGGTCTGGAATTTGACTATAATCCTGGGAGTTTTCTTTTGGGGATCTCTTTCAAAAAGTTATCGGTGGATTCTTTCAATTCCTATTTTACCCTCTGGTTCTAGAATATCAGGGCAGTTTTCCTTAATAATATCTCAAAAGATGATGTCTACCCTATTTTTTGATCAAGACTTTCAGGTGGTCCATTAAGTCTTAAATTATCTGTCCAGGATCCATTTTCCAGGTCGGTTCTTTTTTTCCAATGATATATATTTCACTTTTTTTCATTATTTTGATTTTGTTTGATTGTTTCTCAATGTCTTATAATCATTAGCTTCCACTTGGCCAATTCTAACTTTTAAGGAATTATTTTCTTCAGTGAACTTTTGTACCTCCTTTTCCATCTAGCCAATTCTACTTTTTAAGGGGTTCTTGTCTTTATTAGATTTCCGTGCCTCTTTTACCATTTGGCTTATTCTGTTTTTTAAGGTGTTATTTTCTTCAGTACTTTTTTTTTTGTGCCTCCTTTACCAAACTGTTGACTCTTTCTTCACGAGTTTCTTACATCATTCTCATTTCTCTTCCCAATTTTTCCTCTACTACTATTACTTGATTTTTAAAATCCTTCTTGAGCTCTTGCATGGCCTGAGACCAATTCCTATTTTTCTTTGAGGCTTTGGATGCATTGATTTTGACTTTGTTGTCTGCTGAGTGTGTATTTTGATCCTTCCTGTCGGCACTGTAATGATGTATGGTCAGAATTTTGTTTTTCTGTTGTTTTCTCATTTTCCAGCCTATTTGTTAATTTTTAACTCCATGCTAAAGTGGGGCTCTGCTTCCCAAATGGGAAGTGGAGGGGACACTTTCCCAAGCTTCAGGTTTTTTTCTGCAGCTCTTTTCAGAGGTAATTCTGGGGACCTATAAGTTTTTGGCTCTTTCAAGGTGGTATTATCTAGGGAGAGATGTATTTACTACTCTCCTGTACTGTGTCCTGGTTTGTGAGCCACAATAAGCACTCTTTTCAACCCTGGAACAATGACTGGGGCCCCTGCTCCCCAGAAGACCACAAGCTCTGCTATGCTAGTGCTCCTCTTTGCACTGGGATGAAGACCTGGGACTGAGACAATTCAATTATAAGCAATACAACAGAGTCCTGCCTCTGGTGCCAGCAAAGGGACCCCTGTATATCTCATTCTGACCCACTGTCCAATCCCCTTACCATCTATGGGTTGAGAGGTCTGGAAACCGCCACTGCTGATAATGATTTAGTTGCCCAAAGCCTGCTCCTGGTTTGCTTTGGCCAAGTTTTCGCTGATACAGCCTGTGCTGGACTGTGCTGCTTTCTCACCTTAGTGCAACAGACCTTTCCTGACAACTATCTAAGTGATCTTAGACTGGAAAATTGTTTCACTTCATCTTTTTGTGGGTTCTGCTGCTCTAGAATTTGTTTAGAGTAATAATTTGAAGGTATCTGGAGGTATTTGGGGGAGAGTTCAGATGAGTGCTTGTCTTTACTCTGCCATTTTGGATCCATCATCCCCTAATTCACTTTAAAAACCCTATCCTTATCCCTTTGTTATACTTAGTTTTCCTCATCATACTTAGCTCATCACATATGCTAAGTACTTAACAAAGCTTTAAACAACATGTAAATATTAGTTGCTAGTACTATTTACTACTACTACTACTACTACTACTACTCTCTTGTGCTTTAGTACTCCTCTTCCTATAGGACCATGTTACTCTTTCTATAATCATCTGACCTTGCTTTCTACCTTCTGTCTGTGTCTTGTTAAATCTAAGTTCATTGGTGGATTTTCTGTTTGAGTCATTTGTGTGAAGGGAAAGATAGTCACAACAGTTTGCCTCAAAAGTTTATGAGTGTATATAATGCTTTTAACATTAAGTATTCACCCAACCTCCTTGCCCCAGCTGCTATGGCCTCCCTAAATCATTATTCAAAATCTGCAACACAGGTCCCTGAATCAGAAACCACAACTGAACAGATAAAGATAACAAGATATGGTTCAGATGCTAACTAGAAGAGGAGTTAAAACACACAGCCAACACCACCTTTATGATAGCTGATGGATAGTTGGCATTTGTTTTCTAATAAAGAGAGAAGTTTGTGGGTTTTTTGTTTTGGGGGGAGGTTTTTTTTGTTTTTGCTTTTGCTTTGTTTTGTTTCGTTTTTTTGCTTATGGCACCAGACTACATAGTTCTGCCTCTGCAACTAGCTCAGTGACTAACTGAAGGTTTTACAAAGTCATTATTAAGTGAATATGAAGTTCCTCATGGAGGATTACTATTCATGGTGTCTTAGCGGGGAAAAGGATAGTTTCCTTAAGAAAAAAAAAAGTTGTATGGCTCATTCTGGAATGGCTGAGACTCTGGCCTTGTGATGACATTCAGATTTCCTCCTCTGTTCACTTTGACATCAGCATCTAAACCTACAAATATTTTACCTTCACTTAATGGATGATCAATCTTATAAATGTATTATTAAACTTAAGCTCTGCTTTTGTTTCTCCGGATTTAGTAAAATTATTGTGCTCTTTCATATATTGGCAGGACCAGCTGAAAAAAAAATTTAGCAGTGTAGGTAAAATTGAATTTTCCACTCCAGAGCACACAATTTGGTATGGATCTGAAGTGTCCACATCAAGGCTGTACTTAAGAAAACTTGGAATTGACAGCCCTTTAGACGTGCCATCATGGGTAGCTACCAGTTTGGTTGGCCTGTGTCTAAAGTTACCCCTTTCAGTTGAAACTGTAATTTGTTTTGTGTATGTATACACATACATACATACACGTATATATACATAAATACATATATACACACATATGTATCTAAACTCTGGAAAATATATATATATATATATGTGAATATATACACATATACACATACATATATGTATATTTATATACTTTTTTTTTGGTCTTCAGAAGAACTGGATTCAAATTCTAGTCCTGTGGGGGTTTTTTAATGTTTTTTATGCCTTCCACAAATCATTTGATCTTTTTAGTCTTTTGTTTCAACACCTGTAAAATGAGGTTTATGATTCTATGACTTAACTTGGGGTGGGGAATGTGTAGCCCTCTAGGTCTTTAAGTATAGCCCTTTGACTGAATCCAAACTTCACATAACAAAATCTTTAATTAAGGAGACTTGTTTTATGAAGTTTGGATTCAGTAAAAGGACCACACTTGAGGACCTAGAAGGGCACATGTGGCCTTAAGGCCACAGGTTTCCCACCCCTGATATCAAACCTGAGGCTTTTACATATCACAAATCAAAGAAAAAAACATAAGAGTTCTTATCATTTGAAGAGAATTGAATTACTTTTAAAAATTAATTTAAAACATTTCTACTGGTATGCTATACCCTTCAGAGAAAATGAATGTTCATTTTTAAAAATTATATCCCCCACTCCTAGCTCTGTTACCATTTTTTGTGAATCTCAAAAAAGGATTTTAAAAATCAAGTAAGACAGGTAGAGAAAAAATTGGGAAGAGAAATGAGTGATGCAAGAAAATCATGAAAAATGAGTCAACAGTCAAGTGCTCAATGTCACATACTTATCAAAACCAACTTTGAAATGAGTAGAATTTATTTTTGTTCAAGTCTTATCTCTGTGATTTTCCCCAAAAATGACACAAATTTAGTAATTGAACATTGTTTGATATATTCAAGTTGAGTTATTTTTACATAATGCAATGCCTAGAAATATTAGAACACTTTTCATGCTGAACTGTGGTAAGATAATTTGAAAATCTAGAAATATTGGAGTATATATAGAAGAGAGTGACTAGGATTAAGAATCTGAGAAATAAACAGTATGAACTGGGGGTATTCAATATAAAGAAGAGAAGATGAAAGATGGACATAATGGCTGTCTTCAAATATTTGAAGAACTTGTACATGCAATAGGAAGATGTGTTATATGATGCTCTATAGGAAAAAAAATAAAAATAATGGTTTAAATTGACAGAGGTAGGAAATTTTTGTTTCAGAAAGAAGGGAATATATACATACCTGCATCTATATCTATATATCTATATCTATCTATCTATCTATCTATCTATCTATATGTATATATATATACACACACATACATATATGTGTGCATGCATGTATGTACGTACACATGCACGTGTACATATACATATGCACATATATGTGTCGATACACATTTACATAAAAATTTATATTTCATATATCATGTACAGATATACACACAAGTATGCAAGTATAGACATGTGTATAGAAATGTATGCACATATACATGTACTTAGATCACATAGTTTTATTTATATGATATACACATTATACAAGCATAAACATATGTATAACATATACCTATGTTTAAACTGCATATATATCTACACATACACACATTTAAATCCTATTAAACATATCTATGTATTTAAAAATATATATACATTTAAATGTATATATGTGTACATAAATATTTATAATTATAGTTTATAGGTATATATGCATACATATGTTTATGGCATATAGTACACAAATATATGTGTATACACATACTTTAAATGTGTGTATATATATGTGTGTGTGTGTACACATACATTTACAGATATAGTTTAAATATGGGTATATATGTATATACATATATTATATATATATACCTGTCTATGCTTGTATACATACGTACATTCATATTCATGTATAGGCATAAATATATACACACATAAACACATAGCAATATGCATGAATATATTAAAGGAAGTTATAAATATATTCATGAAAGTTTTAATACTCAATTATTATTTTGTCCAAACTTGTAAATTCATCAGTTTAGGGAACTCTAGAATGGAAATACCTTACTGATACAATCAGCAACATCTTTATTACTTAGCATTTTAGAAATTTGCTCTGGGCCTTCGGAGGTTAATAATAGTAATATTTATATCGTTCTTTAAGGCTTGAAAGTCCTTTATATGTGTTAACTCATTTGATCTTCACAAAAACCCTATGGTATAAATTTTCCAGATGAGGAAACTGAGGCATGGAAAGGTTAAGTGACTTCCTCAGGGCCACACAACTAATGTTGATGCACGATTGAAGTCTGGTCCTTCTGAATCCAAAGTCTGAGCTCTACCCACTGCACTAAGGATAAGTAACTTGTCCTTTCTTACCATTAGTATATGGTAGGGGCAAAACTTAAACTAAGGTCTTTGTGACTCTAAGTAAAACCTTCAGCCACTATGTCATCCTTTAACTAATAATTAGATAAACCAAAAGATAGAAATCACTGCTCTCAAAGTCTTCAGTTTCCCATTGCTTGACAACCTGTGTGGAAAGTTGTAATGAAAATTGCTGGATTTGGTGGCCGGTTGGATAAGATGATCTCTGGTATTTCAATTCTATTAATTCTGATCTGATTTCTACTTACTCAGTAAACACCCAATGATAAATTCTGTAAACTGTTTAATGTCTAAGAAAGGCTTTCCTATGGGCCTTGTACACTGCAGAGTTTTTTAAAATATTAAAAATACATGTTCTCACTTGAATTATGAGAAAAATTATAGTGTATTTTCCACAAAACATGTCATATTTTCACTTATTCCATTATTCCCCAAATAGAGGATAGTTACACATCTGACTTCACTGTCACAGTGCTGAATTATCTTTCCTTTTTACAAGTGGCAGTATCTTTTTTTTGCATTTAATTAAATGCAATGAAAAAAATGTTTCTAAAATAATCACCAGAGATTTCTAATCACTGGTAGTATTCTCCGAATAGCTGATTAATTCATTTATTAAATCATTATGTGCTTCATTATACTGGGTTTTGACAGAGAGTAAGAGAAAGTGGGTACCTATGTGGGAAAATCTGTATAAAACATTGAAACCATTTCCTTTGTTACTTCTCAGCATTGTCTTCTGTCAAGCTGACTCAGATGGTTGGCTTTGTGGTATTTTGATATGCAAAAGACCTTCTGTGTTTAACTATAGACCACCCACTAGCAGAAGTTGAGAGTATGATTAGGTAATTTGAAAGAGTGAGAGAAAAGGGGAGAGAAACTGTGACAAGTGGGAGAAAATAAAGAGAATTAAGAATAATAAAGGTTTAGTAGAGACAGTACTCATTGATATCAGTGATTCATCATTCAGAGGAGCCATGAGTGGAGACTCAACAAGTATTTGTCCAATTGAATGAAGTAAGAACAAATGAAAATGGCTAAAACAAAATGAATGCCACTTAGAAAAAGAACACAGAAAAAGAATTGGAAGAAAAAGTGTTGGGGAAAAAAATGACCTCAGACTTAAGAGTCATAGGAACCAACTACAAACAAAATATTACTCACCAACAAAACAGTGAGGTTTTTTGTTTTGTTTTGTTTTTGGAGGCAATCTGGATTAAGTGACTTGCCCAGGGTCACACAGCTAGAAAGTGTCTGAGGCTGGCTTTGAACTCAGTCTTCCTCACTCCAAGAGGTTTTGGTTTTTTAGTCATTTGAAACTCGAAAAAGGTAACATTTCTTTGTTGTTAACCACTACCTTCTTAGGAACCCCTTTCTTCTTTGATTTCAGACATCTGTAAAATAGAACAATAATAGCACCACTTTCAACAGTTTTTTTCTTTTTTCTTTTATTAATTTCTTTTCATTTATCAACAATCACTTCCATAAGCTTTTGAATTTTAAGCTTTTCTCTCCCTCCCTCCCCAAGGCAGGGTGCAAGCTGATATAGGCTATACATATACATTCCTATTAAACATATTTTCAGATTAGTCATGTTGTAAATTAGAATTAGAACCAATAGGAGGAACCACAAGAAAGAGAAAACAAAACAAAACAGAAGAAAAAAAGCAAATAGTATGCTTCCATCTGCATTCAGTTCATTCTCTGGATGTGGATGGCATTTTCCATTGTGAGTCTTTTGGAGTTGTCTTAGATCCTTGTATTGCTGAGAAGGGCTAAGTCTATCAAAGTCAGTCATCATACAATGTAGCTGTTATTTAATGTAATCAAAATTATCCATTTTGCATTTCATAATCTTCTCTATTTCCTGTTTGGTCACAAATTCTTCTGTTCTCCATAAATCTGACAGGTGAACTATTCCTTGCTCTCCCAGTTTGCTTATGGTATCAGCCTTTATATCTAAATCATGAACCCATTTTGACTTTATATTGGTATATGATGTGAGATTTTGGTCTATGCCTAGTTTCTGCCATACTCTTTTCCAATTTTCCCAGCAGTTTTTGTCAAATAGTGAGTTCTTTTTTTAAAAATTTTTTAAAATTTATTTATTTTTAGTTTTCAACATTCACTTCCACAAGATTTTGTGTTCCAAATTTTCTCCCATCTCATCCCTACCCCCATCCCAAGATGGAATGCATTCTGAATACTCCTTCCTCTAATCTGCCTTCTCTTCAATCCCCCACCCCCTTCTCTTATCCCTTTTCCCTTCTATTTTCCTGTAGGGCAGGATAGATTTCTATACCCCATTTCCTGTATTTCTTATTTCCCAGTTACATGTGAAAACAATTTTTTTGGCATGTGTTTTTAAAATTTAAGTTCCAAATTTTCTCCCTTTCTCCCTCCCCACCCACCCTCATTGAAAAGGCAAGCAACTTGATACAGGTTATACATATGTAGTCATGCAAAACAATTCCGTAGTAGTCATGTTGTGAAAAGCTAAGTGTATTTCCCTTCATATCCTATCCCATCACCCATTTATTCTGTTTCCTCTTTTGACCCTGTCCCTCTCCAGAATTGTTTGCTTCTGATTACCCCTTCCCCCAATCTGCCCTCTCCTCTATCATTCCCCTGCTCTCTTGTCCCTTTCCCCCCCAGCTATTTTCCTGTAGGGTAAGATAGATTTCCATACCAAACTGAGTGTGTGTTATTCCCTCCTTAAGCCAAATCCAATAAGAAGATTCACTCATTCCCTCTCACCTTTCCCTGTTTCTCCTCCACTGTAAAAGCCTTTTCTTGTCTGTTTTGTGTGAGATAATTTACCCCATTCTACCTCTCACTGTCTCCTCCAAGTATAATCCTCTCTCACTCCTTAATTTTATTCTCCAGATATCACCCCTTCATCTTCAACTCTATCTGTCTATCTATCTATCTATCTATCTATCTATCTATCTATCTATCTATTTATCTACCTATCCATATAATTTTTCCCCTCCAACTATCCTAATACTGACAAAGGTCTCATGAGTTACAAATATCATCTTTCCATGCAGGAATATAAACAGTTCAACCTTAATAAGTCTCTTGTGATTTCTCTTCCCTGTTTACTTCTTCATATTTCACTTAAGTCTTGTTTTTAAAAGTCAAATTTTCTATTCAGCTATGGTCTTTTCATCAAGAATGCTTATATGTCCCCTATTTCACTGAGTGACCATTTTTTCCTCTGAAAGATTATACTCAGTTTTGCTGGGTAGGTGATCCTATCTCCTTTGCACTCCAGAATGTTATATTCCATGCCTTCCAGTCCCTTAATGTAGAAGCTGCTAAATCTTGTGTTATCCTGATTGCGTTTCCACAATACTTGAATTGTTTCTTTCTGGCTGCTTGCAATATTTTCTCCTTGATCTGGGAACTCTGGAATTTGGCTGCAATATTCCTAGGAGTTTTCCACTGGGGATCTCTTTCAGGAGGTAATCGGTGGATTCTTTCAATTTTTACTTTACCCTATGGTTCTAGAATATCAGGACAGTTTTCCTTGAATTCCTTGAAATTTCTTGAAAGATGATGTCTAGGCTCTTTTTTTGATCATGGCTTTCAGGTAGTCCAATAATTTTAAAATGTTTTCTCCTGGATCTATTTTCCAGGTCACTTATTTTTCCCATGAGATATTTCACATTATTTTCTATTTTTTCATTCTTTTGGATTTGTTTTACAGTGTCTTGATTTCTCATAAAGTCACTAGCTTCCAATTGCTCTCTTCTAATTTTTTAAGGAAGTATTTTCTTCAGTAAGCTTTTGGACTTCCTTTTCCATTTGGCCAATTTTGCTTTTTAGAGCATTCTTCCCCTCATAGGCTTTTTGGACC
Organism: Phascolarctos cinereus; assembly: GCF_003287225.1. NCBI lineage: Eukaryota > Metazoa > Chordata > Mammalia > Diprotodontia > Phascolarctidae > Phascolarctos > Phascolarctos cinereus. The sequence goes on from NW_027555958.1 coordinate 342,587,737, forward strand.
TCTTTTGCAATTTGGGTTAGACTATTTTTAAGGTGTTATTTTCTTCAGTATTTTTTGGGTCTCCTTTAGCAAGCTGTTCACTTGTTTTTCATTATTTTCTTGAATCGCTTCCATTTCTCTTCCCAGTTTTTCCTCTACTTCTCTTACTTTTTTCTCAAACTCCTTTTTGAGCTCTTCCATGGCCTAGGACTGATTCATAATTTTTCTTGGAGGCTTTGGATGTAGGAGCTTTGACTTTGTTGTCTTCTTCTGGTTGTATGTTTTAATCTTCTTTATCACCAAAGTAAGATTCTGTGGTCTGACTTTTTTTGTGCCTTTATTTGTTTATGATCCCAGCCAATTACTTGAGTTTTAAACTCTTTGTTTAGGTAGATGTCTGCTTCCAGTGTGGAGAAAGCACTGTCCCAAGCTTCAGGGATTTTGTGTAGCTGTTTTGAGAGATACTTCTAGGTACCTGCAAATTTTCAGTTCTTCCAAGGCGGTATGATAAGGGGCGATGTATTTACTCTTTTCCTGGCCTGTGCTCTGGTCTATGAGTGACCAGAAGCATTTTTTTCTGCCTTGGAACTGTGAGAGGATTTGCTCTACACAGCCACTACAAGCTCCACCATGCCAGTACTCCTCCTCGCCCCAGGACTGTCACCCAGAACTGTGATCCAGATCCAAGCATAGGCAAAGCAACAGAATTCTTCACCAGCAAAGAGATCCCTGAAATCCCCCTCTGATCAGCCACCCAATTCCCCCTCAGTCTGTGGGCCAGAAGCTCCAAAAGCAGCTGCCACCCCAGGGTCGAGCTCAGTGACTGGGGCTAGGACCATGCTTCTCTCTCACTGCAGTCACAGACTTTTCCCACTGACCTTCTAAGTTGTGTTTGGTGTTTGTAGGTTGAGAAGTCTTTAAACTGCCACAGCTGCCTGTGATTCAGTCCTCTGAGGACTGCTCCAGGTTCGCTGAAGCCTGTTTTGCCTGTGTACCCATGCTTAACTGAGCTCCTCTCCCTACTCAGCATGATATACCTTTCTGATTAACCATCCAGGCTGCCTTGAGCTATAAAGTTGTTTCACTCTCTCTTTTTGTGGGTTCTGATGCTTTAGAATTTGTTTAGAACCATTTTTTACAGGTATTTGGAGGGATTTAGGGGAGAGCTCAAGCAAGTCACTGCTTTTCCTCTGCCATCTTGGCTCTGTCCCCAGCAAATAGTGAGTTCTTATCCCAGAAGCTGGGGTCTTTGGGTTTATCAAGTAGTAGATTACTATAGTCGTTGACTACTGTGTCTTCCGTACCTAACCTATTCCACTGATCCACCACTCTATGTCTTAGCGAGTACCAAGCAGTTTTGATAATTGCTGCTTTATAATACAATTTAAGATCTGGAAAGGTCTAGGCCACCTTCCCCTGCCTTTCTTTTCATTAGTTCCCTTGATATTCTGGACCTTTTGTTATTCCAAATGAATCTTATTATTTTTTTCTAGCTCTATAAAATAATTTTTTGGTAGTTTGTTATGGCACTGAATAAGTAAATAAGCTTAGATAGAATTGTCATTTTTATTATATTAGCTCCACCTACCCATGAGCCTGATGTTTTTCTAATTATTTAGATCTGACTTCATTTGTGTGAAAAGTGTTTTGTAATTGTGTTCGTATAGTTCCTGGGCTGGTTTTGCTAGGTAGGCTCTTCAATATTTTATAATGTCTGCAGTAACGTTAAATGGAATTTCTCTTTCTATCTCTTGCTGTTGGGCTTTGTTGATAATATATAGAAATGCCAATGATTTATGTGGGTTTATCTTATAGCCTGAAACTTCGCTACAGTTGTTTATTATTTCAAGTAGTTTTTTACTTGATTCTCTAGGATTCTCTAAGTATATCATATCATCTGCAAAGAGTGATAGCTTTGTTTCTTCTTTGCCTATTCTAATACTTTCAATTTCTTTTTTTCTCTTATTGCTAAAGCTAACATTTCCAGAACAACAGTGATGATAATGGACATCTTTGCTTCACCCCCACTGGAAATGCTTCTACCTTGTCCTCATTATATATGACGCTTGCTGAAGGTTTTAGGTAGATACTAGTTATTATTTGAAGGAAGAATCCATTTATTCCTATGATCTCTAGTGTTTTTAATAGGAATGGGTGTTGTATTTTGTCAAAAGCTTTTTCTGCATCTATTGAGATGATCATGTAGTTTCTGTTAGTTTTATTGTAGATGTGATTAATTATGCTGACAGTGTCCCTAATATTGAACCAGCCCTGCATTACTGGTATACATCCTACCCGGTCATAGTGTATTGTTCTTGTGATAAGTTGCTGCAGTCTATTTGCTAATAGTTTATTTAAAATTTTTGCATCTATATTCATTAGGGAAATTGGTCTGTAATTTTCTTTCTCTGTTTTGACTCTTCCTGGTTAAGCACCATATTTGTATCATAAAAAGAACCAATATGTCCTCTGTCCCAGTTCCTTCTCTCTTACCCCCCAAAACACTCTCCTGAATAGAGAGCAAATAAATTCAGAGATTCAAATAGCCTTTTGACTTACATTAACCTTATATACTACCATTAGAACAAGTTTACATTTAGACATTCACAGAAATACTTAAAAAAAAAACTTTCATTCCAAAAAAAGAAATTGAAAAATAATATATTTCTAATAATAGCTCCTAGAATTCCAAGCCATCAAGCTCTCTTCTTCCTTATATTCTGATAGAGTAACAAGGAGAATGAATCTCTGCCCAGTATACAATGTCCTTTCTTATTTCAAGTGCTTGTACAAGAACCAAGAACCCTTTTTACCAATATTAGTGAAGACCTAGACATGAGAAAAATCCTGATATTCCTAGAAAAACCTGGGGTGGCAGAGCAAGCCACAGAGATGTAGTTTAAAGAATACCTCCCCAAAGATTGAATCCAGTCTGTGTCAACCTGGAGTTTGGAGTTCTGAGTCACAGGTTACATTTGAAGAAGTTGGAGATACAAAAGACGTTAGAAATTAAAAATGCTGTCTAATCATGGAATGTATCCAGAAGTATTAACAAATTTTGTTCTAGGGCTTGAAAAGGAAAAGAATTCATAGAATCTCAGAATTATAAGGAAGCTGAGACATCATCTAAAAGCCATAACTGAATAAAATTCTCCCCTAAAATATAACTGACAGGTGATTATCTGACTTTTGCTTGAAGACCTCCAAAAAAGAGGGAATCCACAAATTAGAAATGTTTGTTTAGGTGATCTGGAAATTGAAATTTCAGGATAACATCATGAATAGAAAAGATATCTCTTAATGAAGATGCCTATAAAAAGAAATCACAATACCAAAGCCCACTTGATACTGAAATAAAAGAAAGCTTATAAAGAACTTATGCCAAATTATACAGACAGCTCATGAATTTAATAAGAAAACATTCCACAATTTTAATGACTTAAGACTTAAAATTGGTGATATCTTGGGCCTCCTCTTCTTTTCTGTCTGTATTATCTTACTTATTGTTCTCAAGGGACAGATAAATAGATAGATCATTCCCAATTCTATATGTTTAGTCTTCTCTCCCAAGCTCTAGTCTCACATGATCAGCTGCTTTTTGGACATCTCAAAGTAGATTTCACATAGATATCTCAAACCAAATGAGTCCTACACAGAACTCACTATTTTTCTTCCAAAAGCCTCCTATTATTATTATTATTATTATTATTATTATTATTAATTATTTGGTTTTCATTTTTTAGGCAATGGGCTTAAGTGACTTGCCCAGGGTCACACAGCTAGTAAGTGTTATATGTCTGAGGCTGAATGAAGGCAACATCACTCATTCATCCAGGCTCACCAATTTACTGTCATCCTTTACTCCTCACTAGCACTCACTCCATATATTCAATCTGTTGTCATTTCCTTAATGATTCTACTTTATTTAGTAATTCCACAGTATCTCGAATATATGCATTCTTCTCTATATTCACACAACAGCTACCCTGCTGCAGGCCCACATTACCTCATACCTGGACTACCGTAATAATTTTATAATTGTTCTCCTAAGTTAAAGTCTCTCCTCAATCTATTTTCTACTGAAAGTGGAAAATCCCTTACTAAAGTGATTTTTCCAAAGTGCAGGTCTGACCATGTCATCCCCCTAATCAATAAACTCTGGTGGGTCCCTATAACCCTAGGGTCCAATGCAAAATCCTTTGTTTGGTATTTAATGCCCTTCAAAAATTAGTCCCTTCTTTCTTTTCACAGTCTTCTTATACTTTCTTACCCTCCACATAGTCTATGATGGCACTGGTCTTCATGGTATTGCTCCCACTCAACATTCTCCTCAACTCACTGGATATTACACATGACTGGAATGGTCTCTGTCTTCCCCAATACCTCCTGACTTCCATGGCTTCATTCAAGTCATTTTTTGACTTTTTATTTGGACTACGTTTTCCTTTGCATTTACTCTTTTAACATGCTGTTGCCTCTACTGCAATAAGAGCTTCTGGAAGCCAAGCGAGATGCTTTTTTGCCTTTCTTTGGCTTAGTACAGTGCCTGGCACACAGTAAGCACTTACTAAATGCTTGTTGAATGGCTAATTATGGAGAAATAGTTTAGACTTTGAAATCACCAAAACCGTCACTATAATACACAAAAAGAAAAATAGAAGAGGAAATGAACCATCTTTAGTACTGATAGAAACAGATGAAATCAGATGCTTGTCATCATCTTCAAGACTGATTTATAGTTGGTTTTTTTTACATTAACTGAAGAGCAGCCTATATGTTGGACTGACAGCTGGTCTCAAATCTGGGGAAACCTTGGTTTAAGCACTACCTCTGACACAAACTATCTTTATGCCACTGAATAAGTCATTTATTTTCTCAATGTGCTAGCCCAGCTCTTCAAGACTGTAAGTCACAGAGAAGGTGCCAACCTTCAAGGACAGAGGGAGTTTCCTAACCTCATAGTCCCTATACTAGTAAAATCCTAGGTCTAGTCCCTATCTCTATTGAAATTCATGAAGAATTAACTAGCAATTATTTGTACTCTTTGGGAAAACTGTTAGAAAAGTTTGTCCCATTACATATCAGTTTTGCTTTTGTTATTTTCTTTAGAAAAGTATCTCATGTTATCATAATACTTTATAGTTATAAAAGATATATAAGCTAACAAGCAGAAATGGTGCTTAATCTATTTTTAGAAGAGAAGGAGTGATCTCAGTAGTTAAATCCCAGTGAAGAAATCACTGGAGTTGTGGACTCTAACCACCCTGTCTCCCAAACTCCTGTCCAATTTGCTCTTTCAATTTTAAAGAGGGTCAGACAATCATTAATCAGGAAGGAGGTGGCAAGGTAAGCCCAGCTTCCCTTAAGCAGGGTACTTATGATTCAGTACCTGGCAATTTACCTTCCCGGTGAGTCACCACTGAGCCGGTTCCCTTAATATACTTCTAATGCTAAAGAATTGCTCAATGTATCATTCTTTGATGAAGTTTAAAAATGAAGCCCTGGCCATTTCTAGTTGTCCAAGATCTCCCTGGCTTTGAATACAAAAGTAACGGCAGCTGTTACAGGGTCCTGGCCAAATCTCATAAGGGCTAATTTAATTGTTTTATGCCTGTTCCCTTTACTTCCTGTCCTTAAAAATACTTCACCAACCTCCTGGCACCCTCATAGAATTGACTGCTTATTGAATACATCTTTAATCATTAAATCATTCCTTCTCCATCCCTACTCTAACCCCATTCAGTTATTTTTTTTACTTAGAAAGTAAAGTCTGCAAAAGGTACCATAAAAGACAAATAATGTTAATCAGCGCTCAATTTGAAAGGAATAATTGAAGTGTGTGTGTATGTGTGTGTGTGTGTGTGTGTGTGTGTGCATGTGTGTTTAACTTCTGCTTCTTCTTTTTGCCAATTGTATAACCTAATATAAGTATTATGAAGGATAACACCCTCCTCATATTGCTGGACAGCTGGTCACCATCAAAGACCTTCTCTTAGGTGGTATTTTCATCTTATTTTGGTGTATGCTGTTTCAAAGAGCCAAATGGTTTTTTCTCCTGTCCCTTGTTCCTATCTCTTCACAGCAGGAAGCCACCTTCAAGGATAATGAGAGCCCCACCCAGGCAAGACAGGGTTATAAAGTCTGTCCTTGGTTGGTAATGTAGGATGTAACAATAAGATTATAAAACAAAAGGTGACGGGAATTCCAAATGAAGCTAGGAAAGCAGGGAGGTCTTAATACTGGCTGCCTATGCAGGCATATTGCAACCCCAAGTGACTGGACAAGAAGTGGTTAGAAGAAGTCACTTGGAATTTATAGTCAAAAGTAACTGTCACTTGAGATGTTATTAAATGTGCGTCGTTAGAAATCCCATTCTATTGCAGGAAGGGATCATATTTTATTCTGATATGCCAGATATTCTCACATCTACTCTCTTTACTAGACATAATATAGCATGGGAGTATATTGTTGTTGTTATTCTTATTAAATTTTGCTTTTGCATTTATTTAATAGATATTATGCCCCTGGTTCTTTCTTTTGTATAAATACAATATTTCTTTAACGATCTCCATCTCTTCCTTATCCCAACTTCCTCATCCATACACAAATTTAAGCTAAATTAAATTGATTTTTTAAACTTTTTGGCTTTAGTTGTGTTTTGTTCCTTTGTGGCAGAAGTCCTGGATTGAGAGAACCCAAACAAGAACAAAATAAAAAATCTTTGCCCTTTCTGTGCTAACATGAAAAGGAAAAAGACAAACAACCAACCAAACAAAAAATCCCTGTGAGATCCAAACTAAAATGAGAGAAAAGTCGCATAGAGCCAGGCCTGGAGTCAGAAAGACTCACCTTCCTGGGTTCAAATCTGACCTCAGACACTTACTAACTGTGTAACCCTGGGCAAATTATTTAACCCTGTTTGCCTCACTTTTTTATCCGTAAAATGAGCTGGAGAAGGAAATGGCAAACTACTTGAGTAGCTTTACCAAGAAAATCCTAAATGGGGTCACAAAGAGTTGGACAGAACTGAACAACAAAACACAGTAGTAGTTGAAAAGTAGTTTTCACTTCATTTATTTTTTTTTTTGATATATTCTGATTAGGAAGTTTAAAAGTATGGTAAAGGAAATCAATACAAACTGTCACATCATTGGAAAGGTTAATAAGACCTTGGGTTTACCTGCTTTAGGGGAAAATGTGTAGAATAGAGAAATCAAATCCCCTGACTTTAAATTAAATTATATAAATATGATGGCAAATATGAGAAGAAACCAAAGCAGTGATAGCTTACTTGGCTAAGACAGTGAGATATGCTGCAGGTTTTATCTTCATCACTCATGAACTTCTTTGTTAAAATGTGGCTGTTTTGTGCCCTAACTCCTGTTGATGTTGTTAGCTTGAGACATTTATTTTAACCTGACATCTGCTCAAAATTGGTTACATGTCTCACTGTGACTATGTATATGGATTCCAATACAACTGTCACAGAGAACAAACTGGTCTTTAGGAAACATTCTTTGCTCTTTATTCTTCTAATGTAGGACCAGACTTACAAACCTACGGGAGAGATTTGCATAACGTTAAGCTATATATCAGCCTCAAGTACTACCAGACCACTAGCAAAAGGGACTAGTAATAGCTATTCTCATGGTACTCGTACCATTGCTAGATTTAAATGACATAATATTTGTCAAGCACTTTGCAAGCCTTAAAGTACTACATACATGCAAATGATGATGATGATGATGATGATGATGATGATGATGATGATGATTTCTTTTCTGGAGCAAAATTTGGTAATTATACTTAGTGGGTTTTTTTTCCATTTTTTAATTCTTGTGGTCTCTATTTACATTGTTGTAGTTATTGTATATGTTGCTCTCCTGAAGGCTTTTCTCAGTCCCACCTACTGTTATTGCCTCCCCTCTGAGATTAACTTCCATGTATTCTATATATTTTCAATATTCATTGTCTACCTCCTTAGAACATGAGGTCTTTGAGGACAATGACTGTGTTTCTGCCTTTATTTGTATCACCATTGCTTAGCACAGTTCCTGGAACTTTTTTGTTGTTGAGTCATTTCAATTGCATCCAACTTTCTGTGACCCCATTTGGGCTTTTCTTGGCAAAGATACTAGAGTGGTTTGTCATTTCCTTCTCCAGCTCATTTTACAGATGACGAATTGAGGCAAACAAGGTTAAGTGACTTGCCCAGGGTCACACAGCTAGTAAGTACTGAGGCCTGATTTGAACTTCAAGTCCCTCTGAGCTCTATCTACTGCATCACCTATCTGTATGTGTTAATAAATATTTGTTAATTTCATTGAATTATTTCATTGAAATATTGACTTTGCATCAATTCCTAGGATAATAGGAATTTTTTTTAAAGCTTAATTTGCCCTCAGTCCTTACTCTAAATATCCAAAAATGTGGAAGTTATCTAGTTCCCTTCTGAGGCTAGTTCAACTCTAAAGCCAGCATGCCAGTTGAAGGGCTATGTGAAAGGCTATGGAGGAACCTAATTACCCCACATAGACTATGGCTAATATCCACATAGGATCCCAGATAGATAAAGAACACCAACAAGAAACAAAAGCCAGCTCCTCCATTCAGTCTGAAACTGCACAAAATGAGAGTCATCAGATGACAACAGAAAGATTACATCAGGGAATGCATTGAACTCAGGTAAAGAGGTTGGAAAGCAAAGGTCTGAAGAGGGTCCCCACTAGGAAAGCCAGTACAAACTTCCCAAAACATTCTTTTAGTCATTCTGAACAAGTGGTTTGCAAACCAATACAAGCTATGATAACTGGGGCTTTGAAGCTAGATCCTGATTCAGCCTGTTAAAACAAGCAGATCCAGTTCACAAAGATCACTGCACAGTGAGACAGGGCCCAACAGCACATTCTTTGGGATACAGAGAGCAAGAGAATAAGGTAGAGCCAATTCAGCCCCACAGCAGTAGCCCTGGAAAAGGCAGTGAGGGAAAGGGGCTTTTCAGGAGGTCTGAGACCAACATAATTATCACTATCCACACAAGGGGCTGGGATCAATTCTCATTTGGGGGTGGTGTAATAAAAAGGAAACAGAGACTGGTGTTGGCCAGAATCCTCTGTATAACACTAGGAAACTATGAAAGAAGCCAATAATTAAGGCAGAGGGTAGGCCTTGTGTTAATTTCCAGACCAGCAATGGCATACAAAGGACAGAAGAAGAGAGTCTGACAAAGCCTGCACAATTCTAACAATACAAAAGAGAACTTGTTACAGCAAACTCCTGATATAATAACTGAGGGTGGAAATATTAAGTTTACAGAAGAAAATACAATATATTCATAACATGCAATGAAGTAAAAGAAGCCCAGAATAAGAGACTGAATAGCTAATAAGCAGAGCCCCTGAGTTTTTGTGTTTTGTTTTGTTTTTTTAAAGGCATAGCCCAAAGGTGATAAGAATGGCTGGAATGAAATGTAGCAAGAGGTAAAAATGAAATTAGAGTCTAGGAGGAAAAAACTGAAAGTATTGTAAGAAGCTCAGAACCAATTAGTGGACATCAAACGAAACAGAGTGTAGCAATTAGGCCTCAAAGATGTAACAAAAATACGATGTAACACAATATGATTACTTATAGATTAATAGCTTAAAAGGACCTGTTATATGATCAATATCTACCAGGGTTCCCAGCTCCCTTTCATAATAAAGATAATTTTTCTCTAAAAGAAGACAAAATTGTCCCTGGGACCCAAATGACTCCTACTTTCCTTGAAGCAGTATCCCCTACCTAAGAACATGAAAAGGACTACCCACATGGAATTGAGACCGCTCTCACGTGGTGGATCTCTGAAGACAGGTCACCCACACCCTGCCATGCTGACCAGATACATTCCTTGTCAATACAAAGGGGGCAGAGTTTATAGCACCCATGTAGAATATCCTTGCTCTGTTAGGGCTTAGCAAATCTCCTTTTTTGAAACTATTAAATGACTTCTGAGTGCTTCCTTTTTCCCAAAAATGAACCTGAACTAATTGGACATGAATGTCAAGCCTGTTGCTAACAGAACCAAAGAGGTCATCATATCTAACCCCCTACTCCATTTCACTGATGAAGAAACTAAAGCAAAGAGAGGTTAAGTGACTCACCCAGGGTCACACCACTAGTAATTTTGTCTAATGTGGTGTTGAACCCATATCCTATTGACTCTAAGTCCAATGTCCTTTCACTACAACACAACACATTTTTCTAGAAGAGGCAATGAGCAACCTGCCCAGATCTACTAGAACAGAAGGTAAAATTAAAATAGAAAGAACCGATCAGTCACCTCCTTAAAGAAATGCCAAACTAAAATTACCTATGAATGCTATAGCCAAAATTCTGAGCTATCAAGTCAAAAGAAAAAAAAATGTGGAAAACAAGAAAGAGTTTAAGTGCCAAAGAATCAATGTCAGGATTGTATATGAATATGCTGCAATTCCTATAATGGAAAGAAAATCTTGGAAAAAATATTACAAAGGGCAAAAGAAAAAGGTTTATGACCAAGACTAACTTACTCTGCAAAAATAAGTGTGATCCTATAGGTGGAAATATGGACCTTTAATATAATACAAGACTTCCAAACACTTGATGAAAGAATCAAAGCTTAGTGGACACTTTGAAATGTAAATATGAGTGAAGTGAAAACTATAAAGTTAAATATATCTGAGCAGGGTTATAGAGTCTAAACAATAATAAAACACTGGCAATTATAAGAAGTTGAAAAATACATAGACTTTCAGATGTGTGCTCCCTCCCGGGATAAAAGAGAGAGTTAAGTGAGGTAGACAGAAGCTGGAAGTTATTTTTTTCTTTGTTTTAACACAGAAAAGAAAATGGAAAAGAAAAGGAAAGGAAATATATAGTAGGGAGGAACTGAGGAAGAAAGGAGAGGACCTTGCTATTTCACATAAAAATATATTAAATACAAGCATATAAACATGGAGGAAATGGTGGGATTTGGGGTATCTCATGGACCTTATTTTTTGTCTGAACCAGACAAATACATTTTGAACATACACACACACACACACACACACACACACACACACACACAGAGTATTGTATATAAATATATTAAAATAAATAGGAAAAAAGGAAAGGAGAGTAAAAAGAAGAGTAGAATTACAATACATAAAACCTTCGCTATCAAAGGGTTAGTTATAAAGGAGGAATTAATAGAAGGGAAAGTCTAAGAATTAGACAGCCATGTCAGGAGAGGTAAAGAGAAACAAGGAAGAGTAATAGGGCAGGACATTTAATTCTAAAGATTCCTTTAATTTCTGTAATTCCTTCTTCTTTGTAAAGAAGGTTAGGGAGAAATTACAGAAGAAATAGATTATTATGGAGGGCAAAATAAAAGGGCAGAATAAGGGGAAGCAGTATAGCATATCTGCAATTACAATTATTCCAACAATGATCTTAGCAGAATGTCATCCTACATAGTAACTGGAATTTTTAAAAATTTTTTTTCAATTCTAAATTATTTTCTTCTCTCATCCCCACCCACTAAGAAGGCAAGAAATACACCTATTATATGTATGAAGACATGTCCTATTTCCACATTAGCCATGTTACAAAAAAAAAGCATAAAAAATAAAGTGAAAAATGCTTTATTCTGTACTCAGAGTTCATGAGTTCTCTCTCTGGAGGTGGATAGCATTTTTTTAAAATTATGAGTCTTTCACAACTGTTTTGAATTATTTTATTGATCAGAATAGCTAAATCTTTCCCAGTTGATTATGATTACAACATTGTTATTATTGTGAAAATGTTATCCTAGTTCTTCTCACTTCACTTTGCATCAGCTCATATAAATCTTCTCAGGCTTTACTGAAATCATTTTCTTTGTCATTTCTTATAGCACAATATTTCATCAAATCACATATCGCAACTTATTCAGCCTCAGTTCAGCCCCAACTTATTCAATTCCCCAACTGATGGACATCCCTTCAATTTTCAATTATTTGTCACCAAAATAAAAGAGCTGCTATATTTTTGTACATATAGGTCCTTCCTCTTTGTCTTTGATTTCTTTGGGACACAAACCTAGTTGTGGTATTTCTAGGTCAAAGGGTATGCACAGTTTTATAGCTCATTGGGCATAGTTCCAAATTGTACTCCAGAATGGTGGGATCTGCTCACGGCTCCACCAACATCTCTTTAGTGTACCTAAGTTTCTCTATCTCCTCTACCATTTGTTATTTTCCTTTTCTATCATATCAGTCCAATCTGATGGATGTGAGGTGATTCCTCAGAATTGTTTTAATTTAAATTTCTCTAATTATTAGTTAAATAGAGTTATTTAGAGTAATTATCGATAGTTTTGGCTGCTTCTAAAAATTGCTTGTTCATATCGTTTGATCATTTATCAACTAGAAGAATGGTTATTTTTTTTTATAAATATAACTCAGTTCCCTATTTATCTGAAAAAATGAGAAAGAACTTTATCAGAGAAATTTGTGGTAAATCCTCCTGCTTTCCTCTTAATTTTGGCTTTGATCTGCATTCAGACTCCACAGTTCTTTCTCTGGATGTGGACAGCATTTTCCATCATGAGTCTTTTGGAATTGTCTTAGATCATTGTATTGCTGAGAAGAGCTAAGTCTATCAAAGTTGGTCATTGCACAATGTAGCTGTTACTGTCGACAATGTTCTCCTGGTTCTGCTCACTTTACTCAGCATCAGTTCCTGTAATTCTTTCCAGGTTTCTTTGAAATCTGCCTGCTTATCATTTCTTATAGCAAAATAATGTTGCATTACATTTATATACCACAACTTCTTCAGCCATTCCCTAATTGAGGGGCATCTCCTCAATTTCCAATTCTTTGCCACCACAAAAAGAGCTGTTATAAATGTTTTTGTACCTGTAGGTCCTTTTCCCTTTTTTATGGTCTCTTTGGGATACAGACCTAGTAGTGGTGTTGGTGGATCAAAGGGTATACACACTTTTACAGCCTTTAGGCATAATTCCAAATTGCTCTCCAAAATGGTTGGATCAGTTCACAACTCCACCAACAATGCATTAGTGTTCCAATTTTCTCACATCTTCTCCAACATGTATCATTTTCCTTTTTTTTTTTTCTGAATTAGCCAATCTGATAGATGAGAGAGAGTGAAGATTCCACCAATCTGGTAGGTACATCAGAGTTATTTTAATTTGCATTTTTCTAATCAATAATGATTTAGAGTATTTTTCATATGACTACAGTTGGCTTTAATTTCTTCAACTGAAAACTTCTTGTTCATATCCTTTGACCATTTATCAATTGGGGAATATCTTGTATTGTTATGAATTTGACTCAGTTCTCTATATATTTTAGAAATATAGACACTAGCTATAAAAAATTTAGAGACACTAGCTATAAAAATTATTTCCCAGCTTTCTGATTTCTTTCTAATCTTGGTTGCATTGGCTTTGTTTGTGCAAAAAACCCTTTTTTTAAATTTAATGTAATCAAAATTACCCATTTTGCATTTCATAATGTTCTCTGTCTCTTGTTTGATCATAAATTCTTCCCTTCTCCACAGATCTGACAGATCTTGCTCTCCTAATTTGCTCATGGTATCACCCTTTGTGTTTAAATTATGTACTCATTTCGACCTTAGCTAGGTATACAGTGTAAGATGCTGGCCTGTGCCAAGGCCTGTAGACTTCAACTCTGCAACATTTCTTGAATACACTTCCTTCTCTTCTCTGACACTGCCACCACTCTAGCACAGATTCTCATCACTTCATGCCTTGATTACTGTAATATCCTGCTGGTGAGTCTGCCTGCCTCAAATCTCTCCCCACTCCCATCCATCCTCCATTCAACTACTAAAATTATACTCCTAAACCACAGAACCAATTTTGTCACTCCACCTACTCAATAAATTCCAATAGCTTCCTATTGCCTCTAGGATCAAATGCAAAATGCTCTGACATTCAAAGCTCTTCATACCTGAGTGTCCCTTAGCCTCCACCCCTGCCACCTCTCCAATCTTCTTACACCTTATTCCCCAACACATATTCTTTGATCCAGTGTTTCTAGCCTCCTGACTATTCCACAAACAAGACACTCCATCTCTTGGCTCCAGACTTTGTCTCTGACTGTCCCCCATAAATGGAATGCTCTCCCTCTTCCACTTCAAATACTTACCTCTCTGGCTTCCTCTAAGTAACAACTAAAACCCCATCTACTATAGTAGACTTCTCCAGGCCCTCTTTATATCAATAGTGTTGGGCAAGCAACAAGATGACATTAATATGAACCAACCTAGTATAATATGTGTAGTGAGTGAGGGGCATGTGGAGAAGATTACTAGTTTCACTGTCCAAAAATAACATGAAAGAACCACTACTATAAGGGAATTGATTACAAATGGTTTATTTGATAATGACCATTTGCAAAATATAAAAAATAATACTTGTATTTTCAAGTGCTACTTGATTACTAAAAACAGCGTAGACTGTGGGAGTGCTAATTAGAGCAAGTCATCATTTGACTGACCTATCATGGCTTTAAAAGTTTTCAGTTTTTCTCCCTTGAGAAAATGCAGACTGTGCCTTTCTATACAGAATGTTGCATGTGAAAAGGCCTCTCAGACGCTGATATCTCAGTATGCAAAAGAATGGTCGATTACATAAAGTCTGGTAAGCAGGAGAATTAATTCTACATTTAGCTCCTCTGCTTGCTAATAGAGCACTCTGTGCCTCCATTTCTTTTATTTCAAATAGAATGCAATCCAAAGAAATAACATATCAAATAATAATGAACACTTCAAGACAATAATGAAAGTCCAAATAATTACAGTCTTTCTAGGTTAAAATGTATATTCCTCACAATCCTTCTTTCATGCAGATAACAAAATTTTATTACTAAAAATCTGATTTGATCATGTCATCATAACTACTCAAAAATATTCATTGGTTCTCTTTTGCCTCTTGGATGAAATACAGTCTTCAGACAATCATTAAAAACCATCCATAATCTGGCTTTTACATACTATTCCTGTCTTATTACTACTGCATAATCATACAGTTTCTGTTACCATTTAATTGGGCCTGCTAGCTGTTCCTTGTATATAGCATTCCATCTTCTACTTTTGTACCTTTATATTTCTTCCACATCTAGAATGCATGCTCTCCTCATCTCTTAGAATCCCACAGATAGGGTGCCACCTTCTAATAAAATCTTTCTTGATCAGTGTAGTAGTAATTGGCACTCCGCTAGCACTCTGGACTGAGTCAGGCCCAATTCAAAACAAATAATTTAATGAAAACATTTGATCCATTACAGCATGTTAACTAATTTCAAATATGTCAACCATGTTTGCTATTCAGATTTCAAATTTTTCAGATTCTTCCAAAATTCTCATTACTTCAAAATACCCAAGAAGGTAGACTATGATGTGACATTTTCCTTTTGAAACATCATTCTTTGCTATTTGAACATGGAAGCCACAATGAAGTGGCCAAGAAAAGAAAACTAACCAACCTCTTTAAAGATCATATTCTATCTAGGTAATTATCTGCTTTTAACATCTTAACATTTCATATATATATATATGTGTGTGTGTGTGTGTGTGTATGTATGTATGTATAAACTAGCATCTGCAAGCTGTGCAAAGTAATTTTTCTTCCCAGTGATTATCTGATTTTCTTCTACTCCTTCCTACTGCTTAGTGGGTACATTTCTGTACATCTATGAAGCTGTGGATCAATGAGACATTTTCAATGCTGCTACTACTTGCTGCTGCCCCTGAATGTTATTTGCATCACCTTTGATCCTAAGTTACAGCATTTTTATTTCTCTCTACATGGTACTTTCAACATCCCAGCTTTCTGTGCATCTTATTGGCTCTATTCTTTGAAGTTTTCTTTTTTTAAAAGCAATTCATTTGGTTCTCTCCTTTTTTTAGAGGCCACCCACCCACAGTATATCTTTGTAATTCAACCACTTGAACCTTAAACTATTCCCTTTAACTACTAAGTAAATGTGTTTGCCATAGATACCACACATAAACAGGTTTTTTAGCTACAAAACCTTTGAAATAAATACAGTTGCCCTTCACATGTGAAAATACTTTGAAGTGAGTTGAAAAGATCTATAAATAACCAACAACACTCTCCACAACAGGTACATAAAACCATGTTTTCTTTTGAGTCTATGACCACAATTGTCTCTACTTTTTCACAAGTACATAGAAATTGGAATTTTAAAGGATAGTAGAAGTCATCTAACCAACAATCACACCAAGTGTGGATCACAGGATCAAAAGTGTAGGACTATAGGACCACGGACTAATGGTTGAAAAACTTACAAGTCATTTAGTACACCCTCAGCATGTAATACATGAAGAAACTTAGATACCAAGATGTAAAGTGTTGCGTCCCAAAATCTTGTAAGTCATAAGGGGCAAAATTCAAATGTATGAACTCTGACTATAAATCCAGCATTCTTGTTGTACCATCCCACTAGAGATAGGAAGTCCTTCCACATAATCCCTAAAAAGTGTTTTTTTGAACTCTTCTTTTGAAACTTTCAAACTCAGATGTTTTAAAATCAGATCAAGTAGCAGGGGCAAATTATGGCAATCCTACAATATTTAGTGATTGAATGTTATCTGGTAATGCCTACCCTCCATATCTCCCCCTTTTTTTTCTTTTCTTTTTTTTTAGGCAATTAGGGTTAAGCGACTTGCCCAGGGTCACAGAGCTAGTAAGTGTCAAGTGTTTGGTCTGAGGCCAGATTTGAACTCAGGTCCTCCTGACTTCAGGGCCGGTGCTGTATCCACTGCACCACCTAGCTGCCCCCTCTATATCCCCTTTTTAAGCCCATTCCGTGTTCTGCTATAGTTTTTGAGAACATCTTTTAATGAACCATTTATAACTCATACGTTTGCAAGATAGTGACACTCATCACCCACTTCTTCTAACCCTGTAAGTTATATAAACATTCAGCCTACTACATCTTCATGTAGAACCCTCATTAGCTGTATGTACTCTCTCATTGGAAATGGTTCCCAACAAAAGAAGTTAGAATTGGAACCTGGGCATGCATTAAGCCTGGACTGATTCCCCTGTTTATGACTATTGAAGTGAAGAGGTTTTTACATTTTTATAAAAATCTATGACCACGATGGAAGAATGAATTGCTCTGAAATGAAAATGGTAATGATCCAGGCATTTCTATCTATAAACTTAAAGTGACAAAACTGGCATAACCCTCACTGCCAAATCTGAGGGAAACCTATTTCAGAATCAATGTTGAGTATCTTTGTTCCTCCAATTTTGACCTGTGGATCATTTCAGTTTTAGCATGGCAACTCCCTGGAAGACTGACTGAAAATTAGTTGTACCATCCCTTTCTGATAACTGAGACTCTGTGGCACCCTTTACTATGATTCTCTTCGTCCTTTGTTCCTCTTCTACTATGTACTTAGATACCTCAAATAAAGCCTATTCCCATCCTTGATATGAATTAATACAATCTATGATAAAATACTTACTGCTTTACGCATTACTGGACTGCCTGAGTCATTGTAAAATGTCCTTATATCTGAAGATAACTGAGACAAACTAGAATGTTAGCACAATGAAAATATGAAGCTAAAGAAATAGCTAATGCCATTGAAGGAAGAATCAAAACTCAAAAAAATCTTAAGTGGGTAGAGACAAACTAATATGAAATTTACCAGGTGTTAATGTAATAACCTGCATGGATATTCAGAAATCCAGTTACAAACATACAGAAACGAGGCTCAGTAGCATTTCATGTGACAAACATCTGGAGTTTTTGGTTGACCACAAAGTGATCATGAGCCAAGTATGACATGGCTAAAGGAAAAAAAAGCTAACAATCATACGGTCAAGGATTTAGAACTTGAATGGATCTTGGAGATCATCTAATCAGCATTCTTCATTTTGAAGATTGGGAAACTGAGGTGCAAGAGACATCAAATAATTTAATAATGATATTCTGAAAAATAGAAGCAAGTATTAACTATGCTGAAGAGCAGGATAATGATAAACTCTGGTAGTTCTATATTGTCTTTGTTAACAGAACTTATTATACACATAAATGTTTAACCAAACTGAGAATGTTTTAAATGGAAGATTACCTACAAAAAATATAAAATTCCTAAATTTATAGATTATGAAATACAGGTCTTAATCAACCCAATCTTAGAGAAAAATGGGATTACACATGAAACAGTTCCAGAGGAAAAAATTTCCTGGTCTAGAGGATATATAGAAGAATTCTATAAAGAACAATTTAAAGAACAATTAACATATATGCAATAAAATCATGATTAAAAATGGGAGGAAATGCTGCATCAAACTCCTTTATGAAACAAATATAGTCCTAAAAATTTTGCTTCTGATGCCTGCCTCCCTTAATCTGCCCTCCATTTTACCACACACCCACCCTTCCACTTCTACTTCCCCATTGGGTAAGATAGATTACTATGCTTAATTAGTGTGTTTGTGTGTGTGTGTGTGTGTGTGTGTGGTAAAGTGAAGATGCACCCACTTTCCGTGTCATGGTGCTTCTGTCATTTGACACAATTCTTGCAATGTTAGCAATACAAACAATATAAAAGAAAGAGAAAGAAAAGGAATAAATCTAAAGAGAAAAAAATTCTCCTGATTCTGCTGCCGAACTGATTTTTTTTTCCATCTAATGGAAATAATTATTTCACTCAAGCACTGGAATACAAATGAAATACACAAATTCAACAGTATTTTGGTACAGCATAAACAAACTCCAGGAGTAAATAATATAAAATAAAATCCCATTTGTAATAATGATTAATATATATGCATATATTATATATATATAACGATTCACCCAATTTCTTGGATACATTCTACCAAGGCACACAGAAAACAAATATTACTATGAAACACTCTTTAAAGAAATGAGGAATCTGGAAAGACTTATATGAACTGATGCTGAGTGAAATGAGCAGAACCAAGAGAATCTATACACAGTAATAGCCATATTGTGTGATGATTAACTTTAATAGACTTGGCTCTTCTCAGCAATGCAAGTATCTAAGACAACTCCAAAAGACTCATGATGGAAAATGTTATCCACAATCAGAGAAAAAACTGTGGAATCTGAATGCAGATTGAAATATACTGTTTGCTCTTCTGTTGTTGTTTTGTTTTGTTTCTTCTTTCTTGTGGTTCTTCTTACTGGTCCTAATTCTTCTTTACAACATAACTAATGTGAAAATATATCTAATATGAATGTATATGTAAAGCCCATATCAAATTGTGTGCCATCTTGAGGAGGAGGAAGGAAATGAGCGGGAAGGAGAAAATTTAAAACTCAAAAGTTTATGTAAATGAATGTTGAAAATTAAAAAGAAATAAATTTTAAAAAAAGAAATAAGGAATCACAAATTGTTAAAGCAATATTCATTGCTTAAGTCTGGGCTATGCCAATATAACAAAAATTATGATACAACTTAAACTCTGAGTTGAGTGCTATGCCAAACAAATTTCATATTACATGAATGCATTACATTCAGGAAGGAAGGAAGGAAGGAAGGGAGGAAGGAAGGAAGGAAGGAAGGAAGGAAGGAAGGAAGGAAGGAATGACAAAAGCATTTATTAAGAGCTTAACTTTGTACCAGGCACTGTGCCAAGTGCTAGGGACAGACATAAAAGCAAGACAATCTCATGCTCAATAAGCTTGTATTTTAATAAGGGAAGAAAATGTATGTAAGGGAGGATGAGTTGGAAAGTGGGCCACAGGATATATGACTAGCTGCCCAAAGGTGGTACAATGGATAGAGCACAGGTCCTAGAGTCAGGAAAACCTGAGCGCTAATGCAGATTCTTAGTGATGAACCTAGGCAAGTTGCTTAATCTCCATTTGCCTCAAGCTCCTTGATGGTAAAATGTAAATAATAATGGCATCTACCTTCCAAGATTCTTATGAAAATCAAATAATATTATATTTGGAAAGAGCTTATCATAGTGCCTGGTACAGAATAGTTGCTTAAATTCTTATTTCCTTCTTTTGTTCCTTCTTTCCTATTGGCAAGTCTTGGAGCTGTCCAGAAAGTGTCATGGTAGATTCAGGACTTGATAAGATATGGTTTACCAATCAAAGTGCTGAGTCCCAGAGGCAGAAATATGAGTTCCAATGAAAAGGAGGTAGAGAAATATGCCAGATATAATAACAAAATTTATTCATAGTAACAAAATATATGGAATCTCAAGGGGAATAATTTTAAAAGTAGAAATGAAGATAAATAATACTTTCAGACATCAAATTATATTAGAAAGTAGTAATCATAAATTGACTATATAAATAAAAGTCATAAATAATTCAATTCCATAACCAAGTGTTCAATGAACCTAAAAAACAAATAAATGATAGAGAACTCCTTATTTGACAGAAAACTGTTGGGAAAACTGGAAAGCAGTTTGACAGCAATTAGGTTTATATCATTATCTTATACTACATACTCAAATACTCTAACTGTACATATAATATAAGTAAATATAAAAGCTACACAAAAAATGAAATAAAATGATTTATACAACTCTAACTGGGTACAAGGCATAGGAGAGACTTAACTAAAATTATCAAAAAGATAAAATATAATTTTGATTCTACGAAATTAAATAGCTTTTGCATGAGCAAAATCAGTGCAACTAAGAAAAGAAATAGAGGAACTGTATCATCAAATCACTGGGTTTAACCTCCAAGATAAATGCAGAATTAACACAAATATGTGACTGTGTCATTCCCCATTTTACAAGTGCTCAAAGTTTTTAAACAGATATTTCTCAATAAAAAAATACAAACTATTAACTGCTATGTGAAAGAAAATAACTTTTAACTACGTAAGATAGTTCTTAATCACTAATATCATTGATTACAAGAGAAATAAAAGAAAAGCAAATCTGAGTTCTCACTTCACACCCAGGAAATGAGCAAAGATGACAAAAGATACAAATAGTCACCCTGAAGTCAGGAGGACCTGAGTTCAAATCCGGCCTCAGACAAAACACTTGACACTTACTAGCTGTGTCACCCTGGGCAAGTCATAACCCCAACTGCCTAAAAAAAAATAGTCAATGACAGAGGAGCCACGGAAAGTCAAGAGCACCCACTAGAGGAAAACCAAGGCCAGAGAGGATAATGGGGACATGTTAATGCTTTGCAACAATTTAATTTTAATAATGGCTGCCATACTTTTGGCTATTCTTTTTTATAGTTCCTGAAATCTGTTCAAAAATACTAAAAATAAAAGTAAATTATTAATAAATGTTTTTGGAATCTTAAAAAGAAGGAAGAAAACTAAGAGCACAAACATATTGTTGGGGGAATTGTGAATTGGCTTGATTGTTAAGGGAAGCAATTTGCATCTATGCAAAAAAAAAAGTGATTAAATATCCACATGGTGACCAAGCTATCTCATTGCTATTCATATACCCCAAGGAAGTCATATATCCCAAGATAGGGAAGATCTCAGTGCACAATACTTTTCATAACAGCACTTATTTCTTGTAGTCAGTTATACTAAACCAAGTAAATGCCAATTTACTAGAGAATGGCTTTAAAAAGCAAGCTAAAGAACAGGTTAAGAATCCCTGCTCTACATGGTGACGGCCTTCAGATACTCCTGTTGTGGATAATTCTGTGCTCATTCATTGCAGATCTTCCTAAAAGAGATCCATTCTGAGTCAAGTTTAGTTTAACTATTCACACGGGGGAGGTGGGAGGGGAAAGCTGACATTTATATAGCACCTACTAAATTCCAGGCACTGTGCTAAGCATTTTACAATTAGTATCCCATTTGATCTTCCTAACAACCCTGAGGGGTAGATGTTGTTATTAGCCCCATTCTAGAGATTAGGAAAAGAGACAGACAGAGGCTTAGTGACTTGCCTAATGTCACACAGCTAGTAAATCTGAGGTCACATTTGAACTCAGGTCTGCCAGGCCCAGAATTCTATTCACTGAATGGCCTAGTTGCCTAAAAACAAAAGAAATGAAGAATTTTTGATGTTTTATGTGGAACCCATAGTAATGGTCTATAAGACAGATAGACAGAAGACAGAGAGATACATACATACATACATGCATACATGCATACATGCATCCATACATATACAGATAGATACACAAATGCATGCATACATTTTATATACATATTTATATGTGTATGTACACACTGAGCAGTCACATGGCTCTTAAGACAATACTCCCAGTCCTCTGAAGGGCCAGTGCTGCCTCCACAGATGGCCCACATCCCTGCTAGTATATTTATGATGGGCACAGATGATCCTCAAATAAAGCAGGATGTGGAAGGACCTGACAGAAGGGTCAGAATTAACTCCTTTTATATCAATTCACATAAAGAAGTAATGCCAAATTTAAGAAATTTGTGAATTCAACTGGCTACATGACAGAGGAAGAAAAATCCAGTGATTCCTTTGTTTTTGACAGAATGTTGAGTGATCAGGTGATAAGTGACATCCGCCAGGCACTTGCAGCTGCTCCATGGTGGTTGTTTGTTAAAGCAGCTCATTGTGACATCCAGAAGGCCCTGATTCTACTATTCTACACAGACTGGATCACCCAGTTCTTCACATCTCCTGGAATGAATTGGTGGCATACTACCCTTGGGCTAGAAAGCAGTTACTCACAGAAGTTGAATGGGAATATACCTGCAGAGGGGCCTTGAGAATAGGCTTTGCACTTGGGGCAACAATTTGCAGTCAAAAAGTCAACATTATACCAACATTTGGCAAGAAAAGTTCTCAGTGAGCAACACTGGTGAAGATGGCTACCAAGGAACTGAGCCTGTTAACTGTATTTCCTCCAAATGGATATGGTCTGTACAACACAGTGGGGAATACATGGGAGTGGACCTAGGACTGGTGAACTGTTCATTATTCTGTTGATGAAATGCTTAAACCCTTGATCATAAAGGGAACCCCTTTGGGAGTGACCAAGTGAAGAAAGGCTGATCATATATGTGTCATAGCTCCTATTTACACATACATTTGTGCTTCCTGCAGCCAAAACACACAAGACATCTCAGCTTTAGACCTTGGGTTCTGCTATGTCTTTTCGCAGATCCATGATAAAAGCCAAGGAGGGCAGTAGGCCTCATGTACAAGCTACCAAAAGAATGATGTCCAGCTTTCCCTGGGCTTCCTGGACAACTTTGAAGTGACCAATCTCTTGTAAAATGAAATGCTCAACTTTTGGCAGTTTCTGCACCCACTAGGCTGCTAACCAAAATACCACACCCCTCCTTCCCTTCAAGACTCAATCACTAACATAGTCTTAGTAGCCAACATTTTATTATTGTCATGGGTCTTTGGAGAAGGCTTCAATTTAACATTATTTTTAGGAGTGGTCTTTAAAGATAACACTTAACATTTAATGCCAATACTGCTTTCTTCCACTATCTGGAACACCCCTACTTCACTAACTTTAGTTTAAAGTGGGAATGCATAATTTAATTCATCTTTCTTTAATCTCAGAAACATGGTGCCAAATAAAAGGTCTGGAATTTTCCTGCCTGTAGTGGTTAAAACAGTGGAACAAACTTCTCAAATTTTGTATTTTTAAATTTGAAGCTTAAGCATATGAATTATGGAGGTAAGTACTTTATCAACTGATCCTGGCAAATCAATCAATAAATAAACATTTATTAAACACCTACTAAGTGCTAGGTACTGTACTCAAGATGGCGAACTGTCCTAATGATCCATTTGCCTTTTCTAGAAGAAGTTGAAGGTACCAGGTAGAAAACAACTAATTAATATGACCTAATAATTTGACTTGGACAAGAGCAGAAAAAATGTAATTCTATTGGTTCCAGAGACAGTCTATTTGGAATAGTTTTTAAATGGAGAAGAAACTATAAAGTGAGACTAAATAATAAAGGACTTGTTTTATCAATAAAGAGCTCAAAAATTCTATCCCAATAGGTTAGCCAAAATATTATTTATTCTCTAAATTGGTCATATATTTCTACCTTATTTTCCCAACTGCAAATAAAAAAAAAATTGCTTGATAAAATCTCCAATTAACTTTAAACAAAGGTTAACCTGAGATCATGTCTACAATTTCCTTTCACACTTGTATGAAATTGAATCCAAAGATACTTTTTGTCACATTTAAAGAAGATTAGGTGTTATGTGTCAGCTCTTTTGCACTATACTTTAATAATGGAATACTGGGAAGAAAAATAGAATTAGTGCCAAGACTTGGAATCATAAATTTGATCAAGTCAAAACTTGCTATGTTTCAGCTTTCTCTGCTATGACATAGTAACTATAATAAGTAGCCTATGTAAATCACAGTGTTGCTGTAGTGAAAGCACTGTTTACATTGTAAGCAATATATAAATGTAAATTATTAATATGATTGTGTCATTCTGCCTTTCATCATTCAAAATCCATTTTCCTAGATGCAGAAGATTAAAATTAATATGAGTTGAGTATTTCTGAATTTTTTGTTCATATATTATCTTCATTAAGTAGTGGGCTCATACTTTCCATTTTGCTCTAAATAGAATTAAGTTTGTGATAGTCAAATTTGCTTGGCAGTTGGTATATTCCATAGATCAATGAAACTTTCTTTGCGTATTATTACCTTTATTCATCGGTCATCTTCCTGTTACATAGTAGGCATTTAATAAATGTGTTGACTTGCTTTCCTATAGCAGTTGTTGTTTATGCTGCACAATTTATAACTTAATTTTATTCTGTATTTAATATTCCTTTGAAGTCTTATGTTCATAGGTCTCATCTAATTACTAATTTTGGTTCTTTTTTCATTGTCACAAAAGTCTATATCATTAATACCTTTATTTGTGGTGCTATATGGCTATGAATCATGGATGTTATGCTATCTTGCTATGAATCATGGAATACTATAATTAAGGAATATTCAAAATTATGAGCAACCTAAGGTACAACAAAAATTAAAAGGAAATGTGTAAGTAGGCTTCAGGCTTTAAGGCAGTATGAGAAATGAATATTTCTCTTTTGTCTTTAATAATTAATCCTTATTCAGAAAACAGCCAGTGTGGGAAATCTTAGGGAGAGATTTATCCAGGCCAAAATCTAACCAGACAATAAAAGAAATGCTAAGTTTGGGCTAATGGGTGCATTCCTGCTCATTGTGTTTGCTCAGACAGGTCTGAGGAAGTGTTGATTCTCTTTTCTTGTCAGACAAGTGATGTGGAAATTGTTAAGTCCCTCTGACCAAGATTTGGGTGACCCAAGTCATGTTCCCCAAGACCTTCATTGTAATATAGTCCACACTGTCATTGTAATATTAAATTTCTCAATAATTGTTAAATGATCAGAATTGATTGCCACCCCTTAGGAACACCTACTCTGTGAAGGGCATATAAACTGTGAAACCACCACCATGAGAAGTCATTGGTCTAAGAGAGACAGCCAAGTGACCATCTTTTTATTAACAAATGTGCTGGCCTTATTAATAAAATGATTAAATTACCCAGAAACTATGTCTTTCAAACTTTTTAATTGCTGCACCATTAACCACTTTTGCAGAAGACAAAGTATAAAATATATCAAGGATGTTTAATACCAGTCAAGAAAGAAAACAAATAAGGGGCAGCTAGGTGACACAGTGGATAGAGCACTGGCCTTGAAGTCAGGAGGAACTGAGTTCAAATCTGACCTCAGACCAAATGCCTGACACTTACCAGCTATGTGACCCTGGGCAAGTCACTTAACCCCAATTGCCTAAAAAAGAAAACAATAAAACAAAACAAAGAAAGAAAGAAAACAAATGTTTATTAAGTTCTTACTACATGCGAGGCACTGTGTTAAGGGCTGGGGACATTAAATAAATAAAATAATTCCTTCCCACAGGAGTTTATATTCTATTGAGGAGAGGAGGAGGAACACTACTTATATACATGGGTATATATGGAATATATACACAATTAATATATGGTATTTGGGGAATAAGGCTGCTCCACAAGTTGTGGGAATCAGGAAAGGCTTCATAAAGAAAGTAGTCCTTTGGCTGATCCTTGAAGGTAACCAAGAATTCTTAATTGGCCAGTCATATCAGATGGATGGCAAATAATGGATATACAAAACCTAGTGGTAACCCCAAAATAACAAAAAAACAGAGTGTTGGGTGGATCCTCTATAGAGGTCTTGTGGAAAGGCATGAACAAGAAGAAAAATAAGAACATATTGAGAAGTCACCTCTATATCAATAGAGGGAGTTAAATAAAATCATGGAATCATCAAAATATCCTTTAAGTACTAAAAGCCCTGAACCATATTGAATCAAAGTAGGAAATGTCTCATCGACAATTTTTTTACTAAACAAAACTTCCTTCTTTTTTTCTTACTCCAAAAAATCTAAAATCCCAAGCAGAAAATGAGAAAAGAGAAAAAAGATAATACAAAGTTCTATTTTTCCTATCTAAAAGGGCTTGCTTCTTCAACTTTTCCCAACATTCTAAGGACTAAATTTAGGCATACATTTTCTTGTTTCCTGATGGGATGGCTTGACTCTTACTCCATCAAAGTCCTCTTCATTTAATTTATGTTTCTTGATTATCATCATTAGTCTTCATGGCAGTGGGGTAGGAGAATTGCTTTGTATATTTCTTTTCCAAATATACTGTCATTTTATTTGCAATAATTACAGTAACACAAAAATCAAGTTGCTTCTTATTGAAGCACAAGTAGTTGGTTAAAATTCATTAAGGGATTTTTTTGAAGGGAATATATTCAGAAATGCTGTTATGAGCTAAAATATTATTCTGACTGAATGATGTAAATGCTATTAGTTGTTAGAGACCAAGGCCTCTGAAGTTTGCATGCCCTCAAGGGAAAGATTTAAGTCTACTTAGGTAATATGAAACTAGTAGAAGGTAGCTGAGTCTGTGGGCATTTACCTTGTCATTGTCCCCGAGTGTCCTCTTTGTCCCCTTCCAAATCCTGCATGAATTGCAATTGCCCATAAAGATAAAATAAATCTTGCTTCTCATAACCACCAATGAATACACACAGGACACATGTTCTCAATATTGTCTTAAGTGGTGCTACTTCCCAATCAGTCACAGAAAACTTATACAGAAGAAAAATAATCTAAGACCACCAAGGGCTTCTATGACCCCTTTTAAATCACTCTATTACAACAACAATGATCTTCATTTTCCTATTAAGAAATAGTGTCTGCTGCTTTTGCTACCACTAGCTGATCTCTCTATCAAAGCTCTTACTTTAAAGTGCTAAGAGTTAATATTGGCTGTCCTAGTGCATCATCTCTTGCTGAGGTATGACACAATGTATAATCAGTCAATGGTTGTTGTGAGGATCAAATAATATTTGTAATGCATTTAGCACAATGTCTAGCATATATTTGGTGCTTAATAAATGCTAGTCTCACTCTCATATTAAATGCCTGGAATACGAAGAAAAAGGGAAAAACAGCCCCTTCTTTCAAGGAGCTCATAGTCGAATGGAATAGACAACAAGCAAATAACTATGTAAAAAACAAAATACATACAGGATAATATTGAAATGCCAAGTTCAGACCTATCCCAGATATCTACTAACTTTGGTTAATTTTGGTGTAATTTGGTTTAATTTGCTATAATTTTAATTTGGTGTAATTTTGGTCAAGGCCCTACACCTCTGTAGGTCTCAGTTTCCTCATCTGTATAATGAGAGTGATAACAATAGCACTCATTTCACAGAGTTGTTGTGAGGACCAAAGAAGATAATGTATGCAAAGTGCTTTGCCAAATTAGAATGTCATATAAATATAAGTTATTATTATATTATTATTATTATTTATCATAATGGTATGAAGTCATTTCCTCCACACTACTAATACTTACCTGTATTTATTCCATGTTTGAAACATCATTTATCCACATCTTATCTACAAGTCTAGCAATTCATTAGATACTTAGAATGTTAGCAAAATAAGCATCATTAAAGATACCTACAAGGTTCCAGGACCACCAGTCTATAGGAGCCTTGACAAAATATGACAGGTCTCATATCCTTCCAGTATATACTTTGTTTCTTGAGAACTGGATTCTTATCTGTTCCTGGTGCTGCTTTGTTTCTGATTCCAGTTCTGGCCATGCTAATTCCCACCCGACTTTGGTAGCTTATACAGACAGTTCACTCATTAAATTCCTCTACCTCTGGTTCCTTGACTCACAAAATCCCAGAGTTGGAAAGGACATGAGCTCTCCAAATCTAAACTATTCTTGAACAATAATCTCCTCTATAATATCCCAACAAGTGAACATCCATCCTCTACTTGATGAATTCTAATGCTGAGGAATACAATATTTCCTAAAGTAAACCATTCTGCCTTTGTCTGGCTCCATTGAATTTAATAAATTCAATTCAATGTAACCTAACAACTATACAAGCCTGAGGTATTTTTGAACAGGTAGAAATAATGCTAAGAATGACTGCATACCTGTATGAAGTCCTACTGAGTTCGTTCTAGGCATTTCTTGGAGAGATATTTACACAGAGAATGCTCTAAAAAGAAAAGAGACATTTATGGGAAGCCAGCCCTATGAAGTCTCTGAACTTGAATTCAATTTTAGAGACTTCTAGAAAGAACTCTTCTGGCTAAGAATATTCTTTCTTTCCTGGTTTGAGCTGAGATCTCATTTCACGAACAGCTGAAGAACTTATTATCTCCAATGTACTTTAATCTATATAATCTTGATTTCTATTTGCTATTTGTCTGGATGAATGGGTTTACTGTATTCACTATATGTGATGGCTTTTTATGTAAGCAGTGGTAGAAGAAAGAGCTAAGCTGGTGAGTATAAGCTAATGCTACCCTCCCTCTTGAGAGAAATAGTGCCTCTTTTGTCTTGAACTTCAAATCCCTGGCCCAGATAGATAATTGAGGCGAGGGGATAGATATAATTATAGCCCAATACCTTTCCTGGAAATAGGTTCAAGAAGGAGCCCAGTTATAGCCTTTTGCCTGCTCCCCTTAAAGCAAAAATAGTAATCTGCCTTGAAGAAGGGTAGCCAAGATGATAGAGATATGGTATCCATTAGCTTCATCATTGCATATTTGCATAACCCATGATAGCTTACATTAAAATCATTTATTAAATGCCAACCAGTCATAAAGCATGGTACTGGATGCTTGAGATATAAAGATGAAAATGTATATTATCCCTGACCTCAAGGAGCTTATAACCTAATAGGAGGAATCAGAAAAATACCTAAATAATTATAATACATGGTAAAAGAGACAACATGCAGTAATAATAGAGAGCCAGCCTTAGAATCAAGAAGACATGGATTCTAATCCTGCCTCTGTCTATGCCTCTGTGTATGTAACTTAACCTCTCAGTGCCACAGGCTAATCTAAATCTGCATCTGAATCTGTAGAGAAAACTCTCAAAACAAATAAAATCATAAGTCCAGATTATTCAAGTATAATGAGTGAAAAGGATGCATCCAGGCAAAATATTGTAAGAAAAAATACGTAAAGTGACATCACTATTATCAGAGAGAGATGAGATAAGTTCTCACAGGATAAATTTTCACCTGAGCTGGGCCTTGAACAAAGAAAAGTATATCAGTAGATAGAGTTTTGGAGATAAAATTTTTCAGGCATGGAGTAGGATGGTGGGTGGGGAAAGGGGAGAGGGGTGAGTGTGGTGGTGTGCATGAGTACGCAGGGATGAGGAAGACAACAAATCAAAGTCAGAAAGTAATTAGTAGTCCTCTTTGGCTAGAATATAGATGATATGAAGGAGAGGCACAATGTGAAATAAGCCTGGAAATTTAATATTGAATTATGGAAGCCTTAACGCCAAAATTAAAGTTCACATTTTATATTCTAAGCAAAGGGGGGGGGGGTGTCAATTAAACTTTTAGGTAAAAGAGTAGCATAGTCAGATTTCTCTGCTTAGGAATATCATTTTGCCAGAATCTATGAAGGATGAATTGGAGAAGGAAAGACTTGATACTAATTAAGAGTCTGTAGTGAGTGCTAATGAAAATCTGTATTAAAATAAAGGGTACATGAGTGTAGAGATGAAGTAAAGACATGTTATGGAGGTAGAATCAGTAAGACCGATTAGATATATATGTGTTTGAGGGAAAGAGAAGACTTAAAAATGATTTTGAGTTGTGAACCTGGACATCTTGAAGGATAGTGATACTCTCAATAGAAATAGGACAATTTTAAAGATAGTTAGTTCTGGGCAAGGGGCAAATGAAAAGTAATCACACACGTGTTGATTATAGAACTATTATAACATTATAACTGTTCTCTACTACAATGAGAGGCTCCACATAGCACATTCCACTGCTGGTCCCTGCTGGTGGACTAGTGAATCTTGGTGACTTGAACAATGCACATAGAGCACTACTCTGCTGGACTTGGTGGGTGTCATGATGGGTGGTAGTTCTGGTACTGTATTAGATATTGCTCCCTACTACAATTTTCTGGGCTTTGTCTCTTTAGGGCCTGATGTTGGCCATCTCAGATCCAATAAGCTAAAGTATGATTGAGAGTGCCTAGCAGAGTGTATAGAGTATAGTGAAAATGTAATAAAATGTTTGTTGACTGACTGGCTAGCCATAGCCAGTCCCTGATAAAGACAGATTGACAATTCCTTAGTCATAGCCACCACATCACCTAATAAAACCCCAAGTCTGGGTGGAGAAAACAGGCATCAGTTGCAAACATTTGTCTTACTTAGGGATAAACATTCTCAAGATCTTCCCTGGCTTATCTTGCATAATTAATTTTATACAAAATTATAGAAAGAAAATAAAGGCTAATGAAACAAGATCATTATTTTCCATCCTCTTAGTCTGAATTTCGATCATTGTTACGTTTATCTGTCAACAGCAAAACCCCATTTGCTACTGTATTTTATTTTGACCAAGAAAAAGAACAACAACTTTATTGTCTATCAACATTGCTGCGGGAGCTAACTGCTCAGACATGATAACTAAATCTATGGGAGCTGGTGAGATCAGTGATAGAGTATAAAGGAGAAATTAGGACCCAGGAAAGAGTTTTGGGGGACTGCCATATTTAATGGAATAAAGGAGGAGAATGATTCACCACAGATGACTGGAAAAGAAGGACAAAGAAGTAGGAGAATAACAAAATGTGAATAGAATACAATTGCATGCAGTATCAAAAGCAACAAGCAGGTCAAATGGAATGATGAGTGAGGATAAAAAGCTTTTAAATTAAAAGTTAAAGCTTAAGTTAATAACAATTGCTGATATTTATATGCTGTGACTTCCATGTATTCTTCCAAGTCTTGATAAAAAAGCTGAGCAGCCTAGGGCTAAGTACTCTTCTCCATTAGAGATTCCCTTCCACAGTGACATTATTCTATTAAATAGTAAACTTTTGATCTAGTCATTAAGCTAGGTATGAATCTGCCCAAAAGAGTTCCTCAAATCTAAACCTTTTTAATTTTATCCTTGAGAACACCATGACATATTTTGTACAGCATGGTGAAATCTAAGCATACAGAGTTCATTTGCTATACCTATGTAGTAAT
The DNA here is from genome assembly GCF_003287225.1 of Phascolarctos cinereus. Classification (NCBI taxonomy): domain Eukaryota; kingdom Metazoa; phylum Chordata; class Mammalia; order Diprotodontia; family Phascolarctidae; genus Phascolarctos; species Phascolarctos cinereus. The sequence goes on from NW_027555958.1 coordinate 342,619,300, forward strand.
CCTGTCAAAAAATTAAATAAAAAATGAGATTAACCAGGCATAACTTGTTATTTATGAAGCCATAGTAATCTTAGGATTTCCATTTTCATTTCTAATTCCCCAGAACCGACCACTTTAAAATAATAGGTCCTAGAATTTCATTAAAAAAAAAATGAAGTTCAATTCATTAGCTTATGGTTTTGAAACTCGCCTTGTTTGTTTTTTTGTTTTTGAAAATCAGAATATTTACTCATATCCAATAATGAAGCAAATCTCGCATATTCAATATTTTTTTAATTACTTAGAGTAGCTGTAAAAATAAAAATGTTCAGCTCTTTAAATATTCATGGCTAAAGCACATCTGGGCCTGGTGATTAGAATTTAGAGAGGACAGTTGCTCTCTTACAATCTTATCTCATCATCTTGGGTTTCAATTCCCTGTTAATCTTTATGTTTCTATGCTTCCCAGGTTGAAACCATTCTCTTTGGAAGAAAAAATGGAAAAATGCATTGAGCAGTACTGCCATCCACCCCTGAGCAGCTGTCCTATATGTTCTTTGATCTTTCCTTTTATATAAAGATTAAAAAGCCTTTACACTGTTTTTATCATTTATCATGAACCTTGGCTTGTTCTGACCTTTGGAACTCCTGGCTTGTGTCCCAATTATACTCTCTTTCCCATGGTCTTACCCCTTCCTTTTCATCTCATTATTCCCTTTCCTTCAAGTGAATTATAAGGTAACAAAATTAAAGCTGGAAAAAACCTTCAAGGTTCCCAAGTTTCATCCCCTAATTTGCAAGCACAGAAACTGAGGTTTAAGGAGGTAATGTGATTTGCCCAAGATACACAGGGAATAAATGGAAGAGCTCTGTGTTCTAATTCCAAATGCTGTGTTTCTTCCATTCTACCATGTTGTCTCCTTGCTGTGTTACTTTTGTACTAGATACTGAATTTTTCTATCCTCTACTTACCTCGGTGTCTGACAGCTTTAAGCAAACATTGTCTCATTTCACATAATGCTCATGCTATTTGAGGTGGAAAAAAAAAATCCCATTGACCATTTAATATACCCAGTGTCTGAGTAGGTCTTTCTATCCCATAAGTAAGGAGTGGCCATCCAGTTTCTGCTAGAAGAATTTTAGTAAGAAGGGACCCACTAGTTCCCAAAGTGTTTTTCCTCCTTTACACAGATCTAATCTTTAGGAAATTAGAAAACAAAAGGACTCAGGTCACTGTTGCCCTCTGTTAATCCCAGTGAAACTTGGAGGCTTTTGGAAAATGCAGCACCAACCCACTTAGTCCAAAGTACCTGAAGCATCATTTCTAGTCACCACAGCATATGCTAGCTTTTCACCTCATATCAGTTTTCTCTGTCATATCTACGTCAATGTTTTTTTTTTCAAAATGTCCCCTGGTAAATTCAATACAATTTACAATCAAAAACCAAGAGTGATTTCTATTATCCTCCTATATGTGACCTAGGATCACTCAAAAGCTTAACAATCCATACAGGAAAAGCCAAACCAATTAAGAATATGTATTATATAGACTACTGTACGTGGTTGGACAGACAACCCGCTAAGTTGGTATTTTGGTGCATTTATCATAGACATACTTGAGATGGACAATTATACCATGAATTAAAGAGGATAAAGAGAATGCACCAGATGGCCTTTGTGTGATTCTATAATATTTTTGATGATCCCATACTTCTCAGTGAAATAAAATGCATCTTTTTAACATCAATTTTTTTGGTAATGCTATATTACTGTGAATCATGAAAGGTCACAATTGATGAAAAATGAAAATTGTAGGTCACCCAAAAGGTAGCAATAAAGAAATGTATGGGGTGTGTAAATAGGCTGTAGCATATTACCAATCATTTGCTAATGATCAATTGCATTAAGAACCACGATAAAAAGGTATTATCAAAGATTTGTATAACTGGAAAGAAGGGTGGCTACTCAGGTAATCAAATAATAGACAGGCTTATTGCTGCACTAGTATCCTTATAAACTGGGGAAGACTCCTCAGCATAATGGATGGAGTACCTTGGAAGGATTTATGGGAAGACAAGAGTCAAACAAGACGATAAGGCATGGCTAAGTTGTGATCTGCGTTATCCCAGGAAATACCCACATTAATGAAATTGCTGTTCTTTTGATGTTTTGAAGCACATAAAATAAGTGACACATTGATATCCTAGGTTACATATATTTCTCCTTTTGTTGTCAGCAGTCTATAAACCCTTATTAGAACATTCCACACAGTCTAGTTAGGAATTTTAAAATTAGTATGGGGGGAAGGGAATCAAATAGTTGCCGAAAGGTATTTGAGGGGTAAGCATTTTTATTTCTCCTAGGTACTAGAAATGTTTTATTTTGGACAGAATAATTTGCCAAGTACTTCTATTTTAGATCTCCAAAATATAAATCAAAGTCTCAGGATAGCAAGCAAAGCAAGGTATGAATAAAGTAAATAAAAGTCAGGACAAGAAGAAAGGAATATAAAAGGGAAGTGGGAAGTGATAAGAAAAGAAGGAAAGTTGAATGGAAAAAGAAAAATGCAAATGAAACATGATCCTCTTCTCAAGATTTTTCCATTGATTTAGAAAAAAGCAGAAAAGATTTTGTATAACTCATGCTATTCTTTATTTCTTCATTCTCATTGCTTACTGGTTTTACTTTTTATTTTCCAGGTTTTCTGCAACCACACATTCTTTCTATTTTAAAGCAACTATAATCTGACCTCTCTTTTAGCTCCTGTCAGATAACTTGGCCTTTGCTCCTTTCTGATTTTGCTATTTGGCCCGGTCTATCACACTAAAAAGAAATCTGGATTTGAGGCATGGCTAAATCGAAGGTGTTTAGGATAGTGAAGATATGACCTATTGGGAATATGATAGCTTTTGTCAAGTATTTGAAGGATATCATATGGAAGAAGGATTAGACTTGTGCTACTTCTTCCAGGAAAACAAAATTAGGAGCAATGGGCAGAAGCAGAAAAGAGAAAGATGTAGACTTATTGTAAGGAGACGAAAAAAATCTCCCATTCAACAAATCAATAAACAAACAATTATTAAATCCCCACTATATGTCATGCTATGTATTAGGCACTGGAGAAACAAAAAAAAAATAAGAAAAATGAAACAGTTTCTCCCCTCAAAGAACTACTACTAGGGTGGGGAAATAATGGTATGTACCAGATGAGTATAAGGAAGTTGCAGGGCATGGGGGAAAGGGCTCACAGCACATGCAATTGAGGAGATCCTAAAAGGTGAGGATTAATAATTAGAGACTTCCCAAAAGGGAATGTGCTAGCCCTTCTTAAGGATATTGTAGAGAAGATTCTTAAGCAAATGTGGGTTGGAGTAGATGTCCTCTATCTTCCCTTTCAACTCTGAAATCCTGCAATTCTTAAGTAGTGTTTTAGAACACCAGAAGTTCAAAAATGGTTATGTGTATATACTTACACATACGTATATGTGTAAGTATATACACATATGTGAGTGTGTGTATGGGCAAATGCATTTTTGTTTCTCTCTCTATATATCTATATCTATATATGCATATATGTGTATATATACACACATATATACATACATATTTGTATGTATACATGTTTGTATATATAAATATACATATATGTATGTATATGTATATACTAAAAATGTAAACTATTATTTTTCTCTCTTATATGATGCTACTTTTCATCTGTGTCTGACAGGCTCATTTCCAAAATAATTTTCCTTGGTTCACAAAGGCTGTTTTTACGGGGCTGTCACAAAGTAGAATTGGCCAAAAAATTCACTGGCTCTAATTTACTGTGACTTTTACAGACTGTTCCATGAATTTTGCAAAGAGAGAAAATGAAATGGCATTTACTGAATGCTTGTTTATCTTATGTGGAACAATATACAAGTTCTCTCTAATTTTACATAACTATAGAAAGTATCAGTAGACCTCCAAGCCATAATTAATCATTTTTGAATCTAGGGTAATATCACCAATTGGCACGAGGGCAAGTGACACAAGACTTACCCTCAAATGATCTTTGTTAAGAAAAATTCAGATGTGTCTGATACCTGAGAAAAGTACATGGGAAGATTCATGAAAAGGATGGAAAGAGTGGGTACTCTAGGTATGCTGAAGGCATAAAGCAACAAGGAACAACGTAGTATGCATGTCAAGAACAGGGAGAAGATATAGAGGACTATACAGCAATATTTCCTAAGACTGGATATAAAAAGCAGTTGAAAGAAATTGTAAAGTAATAAAATTGGCTGTTTAAAGAAACTGTCCCAAGTATATTCATTTGTTTTTTATTGATCCTATCAAATTTAAAATGAGACTAAAAGAAAAGTATCTAAGTATCTAAAAGAAGGATGTCTATGTTCCTTAGCAAACACAATTTCATTTTCTCTCAATAAAGATAAGACTGTAACTAATTTAATGTACAACAGCAAAACCTAGTGTCAAATGATAATTGAATTTGTGGTATATCCATAGAACGAGTCATTGTTTATCTTCAAGGTACCATTAGAAACAGGAAAATGAAGGAACAAAATTGGATTTCAGCTGAGGGATATATGAAATGTTTATTTGTAAACTTTTTTTGTGTTATTCAGCCTTAAGCTGCCATGAGTTTCTTTTAAGTCTTTTTTAATTTGCCTCATCCTGATGTTATGTTATTTTGATAAATATCAGGCAGAAATAGAAAGTAAAAAAGTATTTTTTATTATTTTTTCCAAAAATTAAATATACAACAAGAGAAGAAAAAGAAACATTATAAATTTAAATATTAAAACTTAAATATAAGGGAAAAAAAGCATTGTCCTGTGCACAGCAGAACATGAGATTCAAAATAGAAAAAAAAGTTGTTTGTTTGTTTGTTTATTTGTTTTTAAGAACACCTTCATGTTTTGGAATATTAGCTACCAACTGAAGGGGAAAAAAAATTCCTTTATTTAGAAATTGATTACAATTCTTTATGATATAATTTGCCTTTAATTATCTTCAAAAGTTGTGACAAACCCATTAAACATTTGAGTAAATTCTAACATCCAAGAAATAACACAAAATTCAAACAAAGAAAAACATCCCTTGTGAATAAAATATCCTACTTTTTCACTTACTAGATGCCAAGCTCATTGTCATATGAAGTTATCAACACATAGACTGGAGACATAGATTTACAAATAAGAAAATGGTTATCTTTATAGCATGCCATGTATTCAGAAACTTCTGCTATAATACAAAACACACTATTCTATTCCAAACCCATGTACATCACAAACATATGTTATGAAAACAACTTTATAAGTATAATCTCTTCCCTTCTCAACATCAACCTATGCTATCCTCTACTCTGGAATCCCTGTCTCTCTTATGCTATTGTGGTTCACAAATTGCCAAATGGAACACTGAGTTAATTCCATTGCCTACCTTCACACACAACTAGAAGTCAGATGACTGTGCTTACTGAGTCATCTAAAAATTTCATCTATTAGTCAATAAATATTAAATGCTTACTATGTGGCAGGAATGGTGCTAAGCTACGAGGTTATACAAAGATGAAGAAGACAGAGCCTTCCCTCAAGGAGCTCACAATCTAACAAGGGGGAGGTAGGACAACTGGGCTAGTGGTGGTGAGAGAAGATAACAAGAAAACAAATATGTACGAACTATATACAGAATAAATAGGAAATAATTAAAAGAAAGAAGGAACTGGAACTAAAGGGGTTCAGAAAGTCTTCCTGTAGATGATGAGACGTTAGCTGGGAATAACAGGAAACCAGAGAAGTCAGTAGGTGGAGATGGAGCATGAGAACACTTCAGGTATAGGCGACTGTCAGAGAAAAAGTCAGAAGCCAAGAGACAGAGGGCCTTATTTGCCGAAAAGCAAGGCTGCCACTGTCACTGGATCAATGAGTACAGGGCAAAGAATGAGATGTAAAAAGACTCACAAGGTCAGAAAGGGACTAGGTTATGATGGATTTTGAAAGCCATGCAGAAGATTTTGTATTTTATCTTGGAGGTGACAGGGAGCTACTGGAGTTTATTGAGTAGGGGGCTGAGGTGGTGGCAACATATAGACCAGTACATTACGAAAATCACTTCAGTGACTGAATGGGGGATGGATTGTATCGGGGAAAAGAGTTCATTCAGGCAGATCCACCATCACATTACTGCAATAGTCCAGGCATGAGATGATAAAGGCCTGCACCAGAATTATGTCAGTGTCAGAGGTAGAGATTGTAAAAGTGAAAACAACAAACCTTAGCAACAGATTAGATATGGAGATGTTTATAAGGGATCCTGAGGAGTCAAGGATGAGTCCATTTGTCCCTCAATACTGCAAATCAATACTTTTACTCCCCCATATTTGATTTTCTGACTGTCCTCAATCTTCCATACAACCTTCTTCCCAGCTGTATAGCCATAATGAGAGACTATGCCTCAATGTCTTCATCTTTTTATCTACAGAATTCCCAGGATGAGACCTTCCTAGAGTGCTCAGAGAATACTCAATGGTGAACATTTCTGGTCCCATCTATTCCCAGGCCATCAGGTGTCCTGTCATTATATGTGTATCTTTTCCTGTCTCCTACTCCATATCTTCAAGTCATGTCATCATCTCCCTGATGTCATGGTTCTTTTTGAGAATGAAGGAGGAATCACAACCTGTGAGTAGTCCGAGCTGCCCAAATAGGGACCCAGCTGACCAGTTCCATTTGTGCAACTCAGCTCATCCTCTCTTCTCTTCTCCTCTCTTCTTCTCTTCTCTCCTTTCCTCTCCTCTCCTTGGGTATCATACCCTTACCTGAGGGTGTTCTGCCCAAAGGAAGGTTAATTTTGATGGCTAAAAGCTACCTAGTTAAGTTTACTGGCTTGATTTCTTTATAAAGACCATGCCTTGAACCCAATTCACTCTGAATCTCATTAATTGGATAACAGGTCATTGTGCAAGTCCCATTTAATGGTTATTTTGGGGCCCTCCTGGCTTAAAGTGAATGTCAATAGTAACTGTTTCTCTTTTGGCCAACAACCCTGAGGGTCTTCCCCTCCCAGTTTGACATTATTATTATTATTATTATTATTATTATTAAAGGGACCATCCCTTGACTCACTTCTAAAGAGGCCTATTCATTGAATGGACTTTGCCTTACTCAAAGTGAGAACTTAAAAAGGCATTAGCTTAAAAAGGCCAATGTGTCCAACTGCATCCTAAGCTATCTCTAGTTGTCCAGATTGATATCTGGCCACTAGATCTAGATGGCTGTGGAAGAGAAAGTGAGGCTGGTGACTTTGCACAGTGCTGCCTCTGTCAAATCCAATTCAATTGCAAGTCATGTCATCATCTCCTTAATATCATGGTCCTCTTTCAGAACGAAGGACAAACCACAACACAATCTGCAAGCGTAACCAAATACTGTCATTCCTGAAAAAGGTATGTTGTTACATGTACAGTTCCCTACAATAATAGTATTACATTCTCTAAAACTTTGAGTTGTTATGGAGTCAAATAAACTTCTCCTAATGCCTCCCTAGAGATTTGTACCATCCTTTTGACTTATAGTACCACCCCATATAGTGACCTCTTAAAGGGGAATAAACTTGGGGTTTCTAGGTAACCTGGCAACCCTCCCTTTGGAGGAATCTTCATCTCTGAAAGATAGCTATACCATCATCCAGACATATAGTAACACTCTAGGTGTTCTATCTCATCTAAAAAAGATATCATTGTTTCTAAGGAGTTGCTTTGAAAGGTCCCACCTTCTCTTGAGACTTATATGGTCCATATCTCACAACAGAAACAATAAAAACATCAAAAGAATGAAAATAAAATAAAATAAAGTAAGAAATATCTCATCAGAGAAACAAAAGACCTGAAAAATATCAAAGACAGATATTTTTTAATAATTATTAGATTATTTGAAAGCTATGATCAAAGGACAATCCTAGACATCATATTTCATGAATTTATAAAGGGAAAATGCCTTGATATCCTTAAACCAGAGGGTAAAATAGAAAGTAAAATAATACATTGATCATCACCTGAAAGACTTCCAAAACTGAACTCTCACAAGAATATTATAACCAAATTCCTTACATCCCAAGTAGAAGAGGAAATACTTCAAGAAGTAAGAAAGAAACCATTCAAATCCCATTCCACCACAGTAAGAATCACACAAGATTTATCAGTTACCACATTAATGGAGTGGAGAGCTTAGAATAAGATATTACAGAAGGCAAAAGATCTGGCATTACAAGAAAGAAAAACATATTCGCCAAAACTGAATATGACCATTCAAGGGGGGAAAAAGATATTTAATGAAATAAAGACTTTTAAGCATTCCTGATGAAAAGACCAGAGACAAATAGAAAATTAGAATTTCAAATACAAGATTCAAAAAAAACATAAAAAAAGAAACAAGAAAGAGAAATCATAAGGGATTTAGTAAGGTTAAACTATTTACCTTTTTAATTTATTTTATTTTTTAAATTAATTTATTTTGAATTATCAACAATCAATTCCATGCTTTTGAGTTTTAAATTTTTCTCCCCTCCCTCCTCACCTACCTCCCTAACACGGCACACAATCTGATATGGCCTATGCATATACATTCCTATTAAACATATTTTCACATTAGTCATGTTGTAAGAAAGAATTAGAACCAATAGGAGGAACCACCAGAAAGGGGAAACAAAACACAACAGAATTAAAAATAGCAAATAGTATTCTTCCATCTGCATTCAAACTCCATAGTTCTTTCTTCTTTGTGGATAGCACTTTCTATCATGAGGACTTTGGAGATGTCTTAGATCCTTGTATTGCTGAGAAGGGTTAAGTCTATCAATACTAGTCTTCACACAATGTGGCTGTTACTGTATACAACATTTTCCTGGTTCTGCTCACTTCACTCAGCATCAGACCATACAAGACTTTCCAGGTTTTTCTGAAGTCAGCCTATTAATAATTTCTTATAGCACAATAGTATTACATTACATTCAAATACCACAACTTGTTAAGCCGTTCCCCAATTGATGGGCATCCTCTCAATTTCCAATTCTTGGCCACCACAAAAAAGAGCTGCTATAAATATTTTTTTGTACATGTGAGTTCTTTTCCCATTTGTATGATCTCTTTGGAATATAGACCTAGAAAGTGGTATTGCTGTGTTAAAGGGTATGCATATTTTCATAGCCCTTTGAGTATAGTTCCAAATTGCTCTCCAAAGTGGTTGGATTATTTCACGACTCCACCAACAATGCATTAGTGTTCCAATTTTCCTGAATCTTCTCCAACATTTATCATTTTCCTGTTTTTTTCATGCTGGCCAGTCTGATAGGTGTGATGTGGTACCTCAGAGTAGTTTTGATTTGCATTTTTCTAATCAATAGTGATTTAGAGCGTTTTTTCATATGACTATAGATGGCTTTAATTTCTTCATCTGAGAACTGCCTGTTCATATCCTTTGACCATCTATCAATTGGTTACATTTTTATTTTAGAAGATGATATGTGATCTCAGACAAAGCAAAAACAAAAACAGACCTAATTAAAATCAATACACAGGGAAACTTCATCTTCCTCAAAGAACAATAACCAATTAAGCCATATCAATATTAAACATATATGTACCAAATATGTACATAAAGCAAAAACTGAAAGAATTACAGGAATCAATAAACAGTAAAAACGTAGTAATTGGGGACCTCATCTTTCTACTCTCAGAGATAGATAAATTTAACCAAAAATGAAGTCAAGGAAATGAATAGAATCTTAGAAAAGTTAGATAAGATAGACTTCTGAAAAAAAAAAACTGAATAGGAATAGAAAGGAGCATACCTATTCTCTGCTGTACATGACACCTGCAGAAGAAAATCACCATGTTTTAGGGCATAAAAACCTCATAACTGAATGCAGAAAAGCAGAAATATTAAATGTATCCTTTTCAGACCACAATGCAATAAAATTACATTCAATTAAGAGCTATGGAGGTATAGGTTAAAATTTACTGGGAAGCAAAAAAAAATACGACCCTAAAGAATGAGTGGGTCAAAGAACAAACTATAGAAAAAAAAATTTCATTAAAGAGGACAGCAATGAGACAACATAACAGATTTTACGGGATTCGGCAAAAGCAGTATTTAAGGGAAAATTTATATCTCTAAACAGATTAATAAAATAGTTAAGAGCAAATCATTGAATTGGACATTACTAAAAATAAATCAGGAAAGAATTAAAATTCTTTATTAGACACCAAATTGGAAATACTGGAAATCAAAAAAGAGTTAAATAAAATTGAATCTAAGAAAAACATTGAACTAATAAATAAAACTAGGAGTTGGTTTTATGGGGGAAAAACAAAAAGCATAAACCACTGGTAAATTTAATCTTAAAAAAAAAAAGAAGAAAACCAAATTACCAATATCACAAATGAAAAAGGTGAATGTGGCATAAAAAATACTGAAGAAAATAACACCTTAAAAAATAGCCTAACCCAAATGGCAAAAGAGGTCCAAAAAGCCAATGAGGAGAAGAATGTCCTAAAAAGCAAAATTGGCCAAATGGAAAAGGAAGTCCAAAAGCTTATGGAAGAAAATACTTCCTTAAAAATTAGAGTGGAGCAAATGGAAGCTGGTGACTTTATGAGAAATCAAGACATTGTAAAACAAAATGAAAACAGTGAAAAAACAGAAGACAATGTGAAATAACTCATTATAAAAACAACTGACCTGGAAAACAGATCCAGGAGAGATAATTTAAAAGTTATTGGACTATCTGAAAGCCATGATCAAAAAAAGAGCCTAGACATCACCTTTCAAGAAATTATAAAGGAGGGGAAGCTAGGTGGTGCAGTGGATAGAGCACCGGCCCTGGATTCAGGAGAACCTGAGTTCAAATCCGTCCTCAGACACATAACACTTACTAGTTGTGTGGAAATGGAAAGAAGCCACTTATCACCTAATGAAAGAGATTCCCAAAGGAAAACTCCTAGGAATATTGTAGCCAAATTCCAGAGTTCCCAGGTCAAGGAGAAAATATTGCAAGCAGCCAGAAAGAAAAAATTCAAATATTGTGGAAACACAATCACGATAACAAGATTTAGCAGCTTCTACCTTCAGGGACCAGAGGGCTTGGGATATGATATTCAGGAGGGCAAGGGAGATAGGATTACAGCCAAGAATCACCTACCTAGCAAAACTGAGTATAATCCTTCAGGGCAAACATAGACATTCAGTGAAGTAGAGGATTTTCAAGAATTGTTGATGAAAAGACCAGAGCTGAATAGAAAACCTGACTTTCAAATACAAGACTCAAGAGAAGCATGAAGAGGTAAACAGGAAAGAGAAATCATAAGGAACTTATTAAGGTTGAACTATTTACATTCCTGCATGGATAGATGATATTAGTAACTCATAAGACTTTGGCAGTATTAGGGTAGTTGGATGGGAAAAAAAATTATATGTATAGATACATTGATAGATAGAAGGCACAGGGTGAGTTGAAGATGAATGGGTAATATCTGGAGAATAATATTAAGTGGTGAGAGAGGATTATACTGGGAGAAGGAGAAAGGGAGAGGTAGAATGGGGTAAATTGTCTCACATAAAACAGACAAGAAAAAGCTTTTACAGTGCAGGGGAAATGAGGGAAGGCAAGAGGGAATGAGTCAATCTTATTCTCATCAGATTTGGCTTAAGGAGGGAATAACATACACACTCAATTGAGTATGGAAATCTATCTTACCCTATAGGAAAATAGGGGGAAGGAGAAAATTGAGCAAGGAGATGATAGAGAGGAGGGCACATTGGGGAAGGGGGTGATCAGAAACAAACACTTCTGAGGAGGCACAGGGTCAAAAGAGAGAATAGAATAAATGTGGGGGCAGGATAGGATGAAGGGAAATATGCTTAGTTTTCCTCAGCATGACTTTTACGGAAGTGTTTTGCATGACTACACAAGTACACCCTGTATTGAGTTGCTTGCCTTCTCAATGAGGCTGGGTGGGGAGTGAGGAAGAGAGAAAATTTGGAACCCAAAGTTTTAAAAATAAATGCTTAAAAAATTGTTTTCACATGCAACTGGGAAATAAGATACATAGGCAGTGGGGTATAGAAATCTATCCTGCCCAACAGAAAAATAGAAGAGGAAGGGGATTGGGGGGGAACAAAAAGGAGGGAAGATTAGCAGAAAGGGTATTTAGAATGCATGTGTGTTGTGGTTGAGGGAGGGAGGACATGGGGAGAAAATTTGGAACTCAAAATCTTACGGAAATGAAAGTTGAAAACTAAAAAATAAATTAATTGATGAATCTTAAAAAAAAAAAAGGAAAAAAAGTATGTTAAGGCTTTTAGCCTCTCCATGGTTTTGTCTTTGGTTATTGAGAAAAACCACTGACCATCAATTTATTGATTATTAACTAGCTTGATCAATAAATTGATTATTAATTACCCAGAAACCCTGTCTGTCTGGTTTTGCATACATCTCACTTGGCTTAGTTGGAATTAACAATCAATGCAATCCTATAAATCACTCAGTTAACAGTGAATACTTGGTATATGCTTTGCGCTGGACACTGGGCTTTTATAGACAAAAGTGGATTCATCCTTGCCCTAAAGAAGCACATTTTCTATTGGGAGAGTTAACACATTATGTGTGCAGAAAACAAATGAAATACACACAAAGTCATTTTTGAAGGGAGGATACTAAGAGTAACAGGGTTAAGGAAAGGCATTACATAGAAGGTAGCACTTGGAATTTACTTATAAAAGAGACTAGAGATTTTAGGGGGTAGAAGGAGAATGCTATGGAGACAAACAATTATAGAGTACTAAGGCCCAAGCAAACAGCAAGGGTATCCCAATTGTGAAAGTTTCACCTCTCTTGTGCTATTAGAAAGCAAGGTAATTTCCAAGAATATCTCCTCTTGATCCCCCATGCCTTTTCTGTTCCGGAGTTTTCTAAACAGGATATCGGTCAAATGAGGAGTACTTGAGCTATTTCTCCAAAGCATATGGACCTTCCGTGAGTTCAAGGACCTGTTCTGGGGAAGGAAAAATGAAGGGCCCAAGAGGGTCCACTAGAACTATATACAAAAACAGAATATTTTTATCATGGAAATCATGATATTCCTGGAAATCAAGAAACTGAGCACTTTTCCATCTAAGAACTGAGGTTAGTTTGTCAAAGACATGGCTCTTGGCATGTTGGACCCCCCAGTATGGGCAGCTGAGTCACATGATGATTCAGCTGTGATTAGTAGGGACAAATCTCTGGTCTTGAGAGAACTGATCATTATTATTTTGAAAGTAAAATTGTACAAGGAAATTCAACAAGAGGGCAATAAGAGCCCTTCAACTCCTCTAAAGCCTCCTCAAAATCCTCTGCCCCATTTAGATCTTTCACAGGAAACTATGGAGGGCAGATTATGGAAAGATGGGACATCCATCAGTTCTGAAGGGCTGTAACTCCACAGGAAGTTGTATCAAGGAAGGCAAAGCGTAAGCCTTGGACTCTGATGCAATCAGGTCCTGCAGCTTTGTTGCCTTTGAAAGGAAACAAATGGACTAAGCCTTATGAGATGAGGAGAGAGGAACCCTGGTACACAGTGATCCTATTACACTAGCTATTCTAAATAATTCTGTTTTGTTTTTGTTATTGTTTGTTCTTCATCTATTAAAATGTTCATACTTTTTTAGTTTGTCGATTTTTGTTAAGTTCACAATCAACAGTATTTTGAAAAATAAATAAAAACAGATGCTATGATACAAACACATAGAAAGATACATACACACTGAATTAGATATTGAATACCTCAAACATTTACTGCCCAAATAAGGGAAGTAAAACCCTTATCTAAAAGAAAATTGACATTTACACAGAAGCATATTGCTTGTAGCTTTGAGAAGCAGTAAGAGAAATTGCCATTGTTGTACTAATTCTATCCAATTAGAAAGACTGTGAAATAGAAATTGTGGCAGTTTTCAATGGGAATGATAATTCCATCTTCCAAAGTATTGATAGAAAAATGTCTGTCCTATCTCATGACATGTACCTTAGATTTTGAGACAGCACTGCATTGTTCCTTGGCAAAAGAACTGGATCTGGACCCAGAAGCCCAAATAATCAACTCTCTATACCCCAGTTCCCTCATCTGCAAAATAAGGATATTGGATCTGATGACCTCAAAGTTCCATATAATTTTACATCTCTGATCCTATTACTTCTGTAGAAGAGGGTAGCCCAAGATATATGTGGTACTCTCAAGAATTAAATTCTAAAGCCAAAACAAAAACAATTGCACTGAGGAGGAAAATGGATGAGTTTTCTAAAAGAATTAATATGAATCCACAGGGAACACATTAATCAGTTTTAACTTCTCAAAACTCATACAAAGGAGGTAAACAAGAATGGAGGCTGCTAGAAGAAGGAAGATGAAGGGATCTTGATATAGTAATAAAGACAAATCAAAGAGCTAGAGGGAGAGCCAAGATCCTAGCTGATGCTGTGGCTGCTCTGTTCTTTGGTACTTCAAAGTACCCCTATCACTAGCCCTGGACCAGTCCCACCTCCTTCCAATCTGCCGGTCTCCACCATGGGCTCAAAGATAGATAAGACGGTAGAATCCACGAAGATCATTACTTCCCAGAATAGCCCTCTCTGATGGAGAAGCTTGATCTGCTAGACTCCAGCATCCATTTCTGGGTGGTCTTGCTCACCATTACAATGACCTTTCTTGTAGGTATGATCCACCAATACATCCAATCCAATAAACATTTATGTAACACCAACTATGTTTCAGGCACTATGCTAAGTACTAGGGATGCAATTAATAATAAAAAAAAAGAAAAGATAGCCTTCTTTTAAGGAGCTTACAATATAATGGGGTGGAAGCAGAGAGGCAGCTCCAAAAGAGGCAGGAAATTGGGAGGGAGGGAAACAGGACACTAGGGGGCATCTTGTTCCAGGGAGTTGAAAACAGATCAAAAGAGTATCTAGCCTAGAGAATCAGGCAAAAAATCACTTGAAATAGTAAACAAATTTAGCAAAGTTGCAGGATACAAAATAAACCCACATAAATCATCGGCATTTTTATATATTGCTAATAAAGCCCAACAGCAAGAGATAGAAAGAGAAATCCCATTTAAACTTACTGTGGACATTATAAAATATTTAGGAGTCTACCTACTGAAACAAACCCAGGAACTCTATGAACACAATTACAAAACACTTTTCACACAAATAAAGTCAGATCTAAATAATTGGAAAAACATCAGTTGTTCATGGGTAGGCGGAACTAATATAATAAAAATGACAGTTCTACCTAAGCTAATTTTCTTATTCAGTGCCATACCAATCAAACTACCAAAATTTATTTCATAGAGCTAGAAAAAAAAACATAACAAAATTTATCTGGATGAACAAAAGGTCCAGATTATGAAAGGAATTAATGAAAAGAAATGCAAGGGAAGGTGATCTACCTGTACCAGATCTTAAATTACATTATAAAGCAGCAATCATCACAACTACTTGGTATTGGCTAAGAAATAGAGTGGTGGATCAGTGGAATAGGTTAAATATACAAGACACAGTAGTCAATGACTATAGCAATCTACTGTTTGATAAATCTAAAGACTCAAGCCTCTGGGATAAGAACTCACTATTTAACAAAATCTTCTGGGAAAACTGGAAAATAGTATGGCAGAAAATAGGCATAAACCAACATCTTACACAGTATACCAAGATAAAGTCAAAATAGGTACATGATTTAGATATAAAGGCTGATACTATAAGCAAATTAGGAGAGCAAGGAATAGTTTACCTGTTAGATCTATGGAGAAGGTAAGAATTTATGACCAAACAAGAGATAGAGAATGTTATGAAATGCAAAATGGATGAGTTTGATTACATTAAATTGAAAAGCTTTTACACCAAAAAGCCAATGCAATCAAGATTAGAAGTGAAGCAGAAAGCTGGGAAACAATTTTTTATAGCCAGTGTCTCTGATAAAGGCCTCATTTCTAAAATATATAGAGAACTGAATCAAATTTATGGGAATAGAAGTCATTCCCCAATTGAGAAATGGTCAAAAGATATGAACAGGCAGTTTTCAGATGAAGAAATTAAAGCCATCTATAGTCATATGAAAAAATGCTCTAAATCACTATTGATTAGAGAAATGTGAAGCAAAACAACTCTGAGGTACCACATCACACCTATCAGATTAGCCAATTTGGAAAAAAGGAAAATAATAAATGTTAAAGAAGATGAGGGAAAAATGGAACACAAATGCATTGTTGGTTGAGTTGTGAAATGATCCAACCATTTTGGAGAGCAATTTGCAACTCTGCATAGAGCGCTATAAAATTGTGCACACCCTTTGACCCAGCAATAACAGTTCTAGGGTCTATATCTCAAAGAGATCATAAAAATGGGAAAAGGACCAATATTTACAAAAATATTTATAGCAGCTCTTTCCATGGTGGCAAAGAATTGGAACTTGAAGGGATGCCCATCAATTGGAGAATAGCTAAACAAGTTGTGGTATATGAATGTAATGGAATACTATTGTGCTGTAAGAAATTATGATCAGACAAATTTCAGAAAAACCTGGAAAGACTTATATGAACTGATGCTGAATGAAATGAGCAGAACCAGGAGAATATTGTTTGCGGTACCAGCTACATTGTACATGACTGACTTTGATAGACTTAGCTCTTCTCAGTAATGCAAGGATCTAAGACAACTCCAAAAGACTCATGATGGAAAATGCTATCCACATCCAGGGAAAAACTTAGGAGTCTGAATTTAGATGGAAGCATACTGTTTGCTATCCTTTTCTTCTGTTGTTTTGTTTTGTTTCTTCTTTCTTGTGGTTCCTCCCATTTGTTCTAAATTTTCTTTACATCATGACTAATGTGAAAATATGTTTAATATGAATGTATAAGTACAGCCTATATCAGATTGCACACCTTCTTGGGGAAGGAGGAGGAGAAAGAGTGGGAGAAAATTTAAAATTCAAAATCTTACGGAAGTGAATGTTGAAAACTAAAATTAAATAATTATTTTTTAAAAGTAAATATAATAAATAATAAAAAACAAAAGACTATCTAGCTTCCTTCAGAATGGTAAGAAGGTCAAGAAAGAATAGGTACCACTCAAGTCCTAATTCAAACCAGAGTCCTCTGGTTTTATGTTTTCTTGACAGGAAAGTATTTTTTTTTCAATAACATAAAATATGAATTAAAAAAAAAGAAAAGTAGAACTGCTCAGATTTTTATAATCTAGCCACTGCTCAGATTTTTACAATCTAGCCAATAGCTCACAGATTTTCAGATTCCTTAAGAGTCTGGCTAATATGGTGGATCTTTAATAAACCTCATCTTTGGCTGAAAGAAGGCTTGGATCAATTCTTTTGGGCAGGACCCACATGTCATGATCTTGGGGTCCCAGTATCCCAAAACCTCTAGACTTCATCATATGGTTCCCTGCATGGGGAAAAACTGACTAATACTAAGCTCTTCACCAGCCAAGATTGGAAACTAGATAAGCCTCCCCTCTCCCCCTAATCCCTTTCTTGCCCTGCAATTGGGTGCATTTCCCAGCAACTAGGAAGGCTTGGCTTGGAGGTGTTTTTCAGGCCTGACCTCTCAGGTCCCATTAGGTCAGAGAGCTATGAGGTTGTCTCAAACTCAGCCTGACACTCTCAGGTTATCTGTCCAGTGGTTATGTTCAAGTCCATGGACCCAGGCACACCTTCAGACTCCCTATACAGAAGAGTAGTCCCAATCCTCTCAATTCTCTCTGTACTAGGGAATTGGGAAAACTTCTGGTACTTTCTTGGGCTTTTGGTTTTTTTGTTTGTTTCCCCAGGCTTATTTCCAAATCCTCCTTTAAGAAGGGAGAGACTTCTAGCCCCCACTCCTGCAAAAGGTCAATTCTCTTCAATTCCCTGAAGATTTGCCTTTGGGCTGTTTTTTATAAAACTGGGAAAAAATTAATTTCTCTAAAGAACCAAAGAAGAAAAGGTTGGTGTTCTTTTGCAACACTGTTTGGCTTCAGAATCACCTGGAAAATTACCAGCCATTGCCCATTTTTGGGACATTAGAGCAACATACTCTCTCCAAGTTAGAAAGATATTATAGCAAAGAAGGAAAATGAGTGGAGATTCTCTACATAATGACTTTTGTCGAACTTTCTGGGGACCTCATTCTCAGAAAAGATTGTAGGATGCTCATAGCTAGAGCTGCCTCACAAATGGGGAATGGGGATCAATTAGACTTTTTAGATGACCCTCTTATGGCCCCCAGTATTAGAGCACCCCCCTTCCCATCCTCCATTAATACCACCTCTCCTGCTCCTATCTCTACCACATTCTCCCCTGGTTTCCCCTATTTCCCATGCCCCCCCTTTCTCTTGGTTTTCCTTACCTTTTCCTCTAGCCTACCTCCCTTCATACTCTGTCTTGCTCACCTTCCACATATCATACCCTGCATTTCCTTCCCCAGACCCCTGCTGTGGAGGGGACCTCTACTCAGGCTTTTGACAAGGGCCTTGCCTCCACACCTCCTCCCCAGGCCCTTTACCCTGAAGTAAGGACTACTCAGGCCCCAGTCCTGGTGGTATCTCCTCCCCTGACCCCTCCCCCTCCTCTGGTGCCAGTTGATTTTTCCTCTTGCCAGCCAGATCCCCTGGCTTTGCAGTCCAGTCCATTTCAGCCAGAATTCCCCAGTTCCTCACCCACAAGAAGTGGGACTTCCTATCTCCCTTCTTCCCTAGCCCTAGTTCCCACAGTCCCTTCAGGGCTTTTTCCCCTAAGGGAAGTTCCTGTCTCACCTAATGGGACAATTAGAGTGCATGTTCCATTTTCTGTTTCATACCTCATTGAGGTCAAAGATTAACTGGGGCAATACTCAGAAGATCCCACTAAGTTTACTGAGGGTTTAATGATGTGTTCCTACAATTTGAGCTTTCTTGGGGTGATCTGCATATCCTCTTCTCCATCTGTTGCACCACTGAAGATAAGAGGAGAATCTGGAAACAAGCCCAAAAATTTGGGGACCGTTTGGCTAGCAATGACCCCACAAAATACCCTCCAAGAACAGCTGCTGTTCCCACTAGTGACCCAGGATGGGATTATCAAAAGAGTGAGGATAGGGGAAAGAGAGACTATATGGTAATTTGCCTGTTTGAAGGCCTAAGAACTACATTTCAAAAGCAAGTACATTTTCAAAAAATTAAGGAAATTACTCAGGGATTCTCCTTGAATTCTCCCACTTGATCAAGGAGGTCTCTGGTGCTCTGCTGAGGCCATAATCCCATCTACTGGCCTTTCATGGTGGCTATGCCTAATCTCCCAATTCTCTGTTACCTTTAGCCTAGCCTGGCTCTCCATTGTCTTACCTCCCTATGGCCCCCAGCCACTTCCCACCCTTAATCTTAGCTAGGCTCTATTCTCCCTTGGCCATGTGGTCCAGGTCCCTGGCTTTCTATTACCTCACAATCCCTGCAGACTACTTGGCCACTTCTATAGTCTTTATATAAGGTCTACCTTGTTTCCATTAAGGTGCTCAGTTTTTTACAATCTAGCCAATAGCTTGCAGATGCTCAGATTCCTTAAGAGTCTGGCTAATGTGGCGGATCTTTGATAAACCTTTTCTTTAGCTGAAAAAAAAAAGTAGAACCTCCATCTTGATGACTCATCCTCCCATGTTTATAGACAGATATTATAAAAGGAAAAACAATATATATTCTTCCAGTTATTTTTATTGGAGAATGAATCAATAGAACCTCAATAGAACCTTCTACAAGGCCAAAATAACTTAACAATATGATATGGTAGATAAAAAAAAGCTAACATCATTTTAAAGAAGCTTATTATTCAAAACAACAGAGGTCACACTCCACCTTGGACCATCAAATTATTGAGTTCAGTTTTATATGAAAGCACCCAGGGCAGTCAGAGAATTTGAAACCATGCAGTATATGGGTCAGTAAAAACAACTAGAGGTATTCCTTATTCTCAAGGGCACATAGTAGCATGTATTTAAAGTACTATCATGTAGAAAGTATTGTCATGTATTTAAACTACTGTCATGGTTAGATTTGTTTTGCTTGTCCATGAAGGGCTAAGCAAGCAGCAGAGGCAAGTTTGGGTTTTCTTTTGAGGATATCTGAACTGTTAGAGTTATCTAAAAGTAGAATGAGTTGCATTTAGAGGTATCAGATTCCCCATCACTCAGGCTTTTGTAAAAAAAAAATGAATATTTGTATATATGTAAAGTGTACTTCTATTTTAGCTCTCAAGCCCCTTCCAAATCTAAGCTCTTTGGCTTCCATTTATATATTTTAGTAGGTTAATCATGGTTTATAGCGTTGTGAAGCCAAATAGCCTTTCACAGGCCTACTTAATTTAAATGAATTAAACACTCAAACACTTTCCCAATTTGCTATATTTTAATAAATATATACACATATCTTCATTGGTATTTCAAACTCATTATGTTCCCCTAAATCTGCCCCCACCTTCAAACTTCCCTATTTCAATCAAGAACACCACTTTAATTTCAGAAATCCAGATTCTCTACTTCAAAGTCATCCTTGACTCATCCCTCTCCCTCACTTCTATGTCCAATCAGTTGTTAAACTACATCAATTCTACCTTTAACACACCATTCACATGCCTCCTCCCTCCCTCCATCTGCAATGCAATTAGCATACATCAATTTTTCATCATTTGTCAGTTGGACTTTTGTAATAACTCCCTAAGTATTCTCTGTGCCTTGTCTCTACTCTTCTAATCCATTTTCCACACAGTTACCAAAAACTTTTTTCTTAATGTACAAGTCTGACCATATCAATCTCCTGTTTAATACTCTTGCCCCATTATATTTGAGGTAATATATAAAGTCCTTTGTCTAGTATGTGAGTCTAACCTACCTTTCTAAACTTATTTTAAGCTATTGCCTGGTCCCCCATCTTCCCATATCCCCAACAAATCTGTTTGCAGATAAAAGGGACTACTATTTTCTGAATTTCAAATACTATCTCCTGATTTTGTGTCTTCACATAGTCAACCTTCAAAACTGGATGAAGAGACAAAGGACAATTGGAGTAAATAATTTAGAGGCACTTGCTAGATGATCAGTATCTTTCTTAGTGCTGCCTACACTTTCCCCAAACATACAGAGTGGCAACCATTGTCTTGTGATTTCTGCTAGATAAGGAATCTTGGTTCCATAGCATTAGTAATGGAAGTCTTGGAGTCTTGTCAACACTGACAATCCAGAAGGCCAATGACAGTGGGCATTTGAGTGGAATATGTATGAAAACGCTCTCTGCTTACCCAGCAGCTTAAGCCTTCACTCTTCAGGGATCATGAAGGCCCATTCAGTACAACATGATGTTTATATTATGTTAAAAAAAAAAACCCAAAGTGAGGAGTCACCCATGCCACCTATATAGCTAAGACCAGAAGCATAAATCCCCATTGGATATGTCTACAACCTATTAAACCAAATTATAATACACATTATAAGAATTCATTGATATGCAAAAGGCAATCCAATAAGACACCTTTCTCACCAGGGCCCAACTATTGTTCAATAAAAAGAAAAATTGAAAAGATTAAGCTCTGTATTAGTTAATAGGAACTTAATGCCTCCAATATTGATGCCTAAAATCTGCATTCATCCATGCCTCTGCCTGCTGATCCCCAACTTACTGGAACAGCTCCACTGGGATTTTATTTTTACTAAGCTATACTATCATGAGGTACATACAGAGGCATGTTACTAAATGCTTAACAGCTATATTCTAAAAAATTGTATACATAACACACTTACTTTTAAGTTAATATGCATTGCTAACACTTTCATAAATCTAGACCATCAACAAAACAATACATCAAACCCTGATTTGTAGTGGATGTCCAGGGCATATAAATTCCCACACTGAAAATTTAGCAAAGACTTTGTTGGTTCAAGCTGGCTCCAGTACATCCCTGAATATATAAATCAATACAGATCATGGCAAGGAATTCAATTCAGTTTTCATTTATACATTTCATTATACAATCACAGAACTGTAGTTCTAAAGCTAGAAGGAACTCAAATACCACCTACTCCAGAATGCTATCCCAGCACCCTCAGATGCTCTTCTTCTCTCAGGGAGCCATCTATCCATCCACATATGCTTTGTATATTACGTGTGTGTGTGTGTGTGTTTGTGTGTGTGTGTATGTGTATGTATACATATATATGTATATATACATACATACATGCATACTTCATTGTTTACAGCGTATACTCGTTTACTTGTCTCCTTCATTAGAATATAAGGTCCTTGAAAGTATTTTTTTTGCATTTCTTTGAATTCCCAGTGCTTAGTACAACGTGTGACACATTGCTGACCTGACTTGAAGAACCTTAGAAGTCATTTAATTCAACCTTTTTATTTTATACATGAAAATACTAAGAACCAGAGAAGTTAAGTGACTTGCACAAGGTCATAGAGGTAATAAATGTTAGAGCTGTAATTCAAAATGAGATTCTTAACTGCATGTTTATTACTCTGTTTATTGTCTCCCATAATGCTTTTGTTCTTCAGAAGTTTCAGTTGTGCCCAACTCTTCATGACCCAATTTAGAGTTTTCTCAACAAAGATACTGGAATGGTTTGCCATTTCCTTAGAGCACCAAAGACAGATACAGATGAGGAAACTGAAGCAAACATGGTTAAGTAGCTTGTCTAGGGTCACACAGCTAGTAAGTGTTTGATTCAGATTTGAACTCATGAAGATGAATCTTCCTGACTCCAGGCCTGGTACTCTATCTACTGTACCACCTAGCTGTACCCCTGCCCCATGCCTACTCCACAGCAAGGCATGCTGAGAATGAGATCAACTTTAGACATAGAAAAGAGACTACAAATATCATAAGCTCATGGATTGATTGTGAGCTCCTAAAGGGCAATGTCTTTTGCCTTTCTTTATATTTCCAGTGCTTAGTATAGTGCCTGGCACATAGTAGGCATTTAGTAAATGCATATTGATTAATCACTGATTTAGAGCTGAAAAGGAAACTTAGAGATCATCATCTATGCAAACTTCCTCATTATATAGATGAGGAAACTGAGGCCAAGAGGTTAAGTGACTTGCACAAGGTCTCACAGAGAGTAAACAGTAGAGCCAGATTGTAAAACCTATTCCTCTGGCTCTCCAACACTCTTATCTACTGCTTTCCAGGCATTACTTGTAAGGAGGCTAGTATTCTACCAAAGGGTACATTGATCATCACAACTTAGAGCACCTATAGACAATTCTCAGACTCATCAAGTGATCATTGTTATGATCTAAGTACAGCTTCTAAATTCATTAAACAGGAGACTATCAGAACCACCATGCCATTTCTCTCTGCCACAAGCCAAAGTACCTGATCTCAGCCAAGGATGCTGGACCTATTAGACTGATGAAGTTAGAAAATGTTATTGCAATCTGAACTCAGTTGGATTTCATCCATCATACAGAGTGCATGTAATGAAGTGTTTGCTCATGACCCTTATAAGTTTCTTCTGAGCTCAAATCAAAAGATAATTAGTTACAAGACTTCACAGAAGACATTTCTGAATATGGGAATTTCTAGAAGCTCTAAAGGTTGTTTTTATAATGGATGGATAGTTTTTCCCATTTCTTCTACTACCTATTTTTTGTATAAAGGTTGAATTGCAGATCATTGTGCCAGGCAAGAGTCTTTAAACCACCCTTATTCCTCATCACACTTATCTACTACTTAGCTCTACTAAGACAAGACCAATCTCTTAAAATCTGCGATCCTGAGCAGCACAATAGAAGACATGACAATTCTGTCCAGGACAGTGACTGCTACCCTTAGCCTAGAACAAGAAGCACATAATTCATAGAAAACAAAAAGGCGCATCACCCATTACTGTAGGGGCAGTGCCTCGTAAGGTGACAATGGTTCAGTCATTCTGAAATTAAAAAAAAAAGCACAAAACAAGCTAGTAAGAGCCAAACCTTTCTATAGGAGTCTTGGAATGTTCTCCCTCCTCATTCCTGTCTTTTGCAATCTCTAGGTCCCTTTAAGGCAGTTCAAGAAACACCTTTCTTCCTGAGGCTTTTCCTTTGTCCAGTGGAGATTCTCAGATATTGTTAAACAAGCAGTAAATAATCATTGAACACTTACTATGTGCCAGGTAATGTGACAAGACCTGGGGACGCAAAGAAAGAGAAAAAATACAAAAATAATTTCTACCCTCAAGGAGCATATATTCCTATGAGGGAGAAAATATTTAAATAAATAGGTACATACAAGATATTTGCAGAGCAAAAAGAATATAATCTTACAGAGAAAGTTTGCCTTCCTCTACTCTGTAGGTATCTTATATCTACCCCACCTTTCAAAAGAATGTAAGCTCCTAAAGGGCAGAGATAGTTTCAAGCAACTAATCAATCATCCAATAAGTATTTTAATGCTTGCTATATGCCAGGCACTGAAAATACAAAGAAAAAGTGAAGACTATCTCTGCCCTCAATGACATTTCAGGGAGACAGACAATGAAATAAATAAGTACAAAACATTTTTTTACCTTTGTATTTCTAGAAGCTAGCATCTACCCTGGCATGTACTAGATGTTTGTTGAATTATAAAAAATGCTGAATTGAGCTTTCAAGGTTCATTTATTTCTAAAATATTGACCATATATGTTTGTGTATATGTGTGTGTGTGTGTGTGTATAGTAATCCCTTCCATATCATGACTTTCCCCATCACAATTTTGATACATCACAGGTCAGCAAAAGGAATTAAATGGTAATTTTTTGGAAGTTTTGCAGAACCTGTAGATGACACACAAACGCCAGCAGACAACACAGAAAAAAAAATTCATAAACTCAGAAGTGCATAAAACAAATGTATGGTATTGTATAGTATCTACATATTTTATCTTTTAATACCATAATAAGTCAGACTTCTTCTCTGGTACAAAGGGAGGGACAAAAAGCTTTATGCAAATTTTCCACTTCACCAGGTCACTGCACCCTTAAGCCCTATGATGTGGAAGGGATAACTATATACATACACATATTTAGACAAACATATTTAATGAAAAAGAAAAAGAAGATGATGTGGGAGAATGAAAAGGATGCACCTAAGATGGTATTTTGTATTTGACATAAACCAAACACTGGGAAGGAAATTGACACTACCATGCCTCTATGATACCGTGATTCTGTAAATACCTTATTATGGGCTTAAGTAGTTTTAACTCAGATCATTCCTCTGAGAAGTGGCTATTTTGTTGACAACTCAAATTGTCTGTCCCCTTTATTAGCACAGGATCAACTTTGTGAATAGCAAGTCATCTATTTGGAATGTTGTCAAGTGTATTATGAAGATATCTTATCCTCAAACATCTCCCACTGTCATGACAGAATAATAATCAATAAATATTTATTAAATGCCTACTAGGTGCCAGATACTCTGCTAAGTGGTGGGATAAAAAAAGAGGCAAAAGACAGTATCTGCCCTCAAGGAGCTTATACTCTAATGGGGGAAACAAAATGCAAGCAAATATATAGAAACCAATCTATATGCAGCACTAATAGAAAATAATTAACGGAGGGAAGGCACTGGAATTAAGAGAGGTTGGGGAAGGGTATTGAAGGATTTCTGTTGTCCAAAGTCCTCCTCCAAAATGACAAATATCATTAGGTAGGGTTAGACCATTTTCTTTTTGTTGTGGTTCAGTCATTTTCAGTTGCATCTTACTCTTCATGACCCATTTGGAGTTTTTGTGGCAAAGATATTACAGTGGTTTGCCATTTCCTTCTTCCACTCATTTTACAGATAAGGAAACAGAGAAAAACAGGGTTAAGTGGTTTGCCCAGGGTCACACACAGCTAGTAGGTGTCTAAGGTTTGATTTGAACTCAGGAAGAGGAGTCTTCCTGACTCCAGGCTCAGAATTCTGTGTCACCTACCTGCCCTAGTATAATCCTTTAGTATTTTTTTATTTTACTGTAAATTTGTTTACATTTTGCAGACAAGAAAACTGAAGCACAGAATTTAAGTGGGTTTTCTAAGAACAAACAGCTATTTATTTAAAGACTGTATTAGCAATTGCATATCTGGAACTAGATTCCAAGTGTCTTGATTGCAAATTCGTTGCCTTTTCCCCCACACTATGCTGCCTCTGAGATTAAAGCCATATGGTAGAAGCAGCTGGAAAGTTGCCAACAACAGGGAAAGAGTAGCCCAGAAAGGAGTGAGAAAGAACCAAAGACACACTGCCTGTCTCACAATTTCCCCAGGATTTCCCCACCATTAGTGCATCGAGGTACTTTATAACATGCAAAGCAGTCTAATTTTATAGCCTCATTTCCTTAAAAAGTGATGCAGCGATGTCAGATGAGACCAACTTGGACTTACAGGAACTAAGAGGCCAGTACAACTAGGGGTCATTAGCAATCATCAAGTGCTATAAAGAATAGCAGGAAGCAGCTGACACTGAGAGTTTTATGGTTGCACATGACATGTCCATAAGAGAAATTCAGATAAGGAAAATTTATGTGGGTTTGTTTTAAAATTTGGGTGTCAAGTCAACATGGACTTATTAAGCATGTACTTACTGCAGGTCTGACACAGTACCAAGGGCCATATGGGAGGTGAAACACTAGTTTTTAAGGTCTTTATTAACTTTAAAGTTATTAATTTTACCACAAATGTGCTTTATAGGGAAAATATATTAATGGACTCTATATGCAAATATTAATGATTTATACTCACACATGCAATATTTGTAAATGGGTTATGTTTGGTGTATACCAAATAGAAGAGACAGGTTGACATCATGAATAGAGAGTCAGTCTTGGGGCTAGGAAGATCTGGATTCAAATGCAACCTCTTATATGGACATATTAGCTTCGGGACTATAGGTAAATTACTTAGCCACTTAGTGACTCTAAGCTACTAGGAAACAATAAGCCATTATTGCCTTACTGCTCACGTGTATATGTCAGGAATTCCTCCACTGAGGAATCCAGACCCCATCCTCACAAAAAAAAAAAATGTGGCATCATTTCGAGGTTAGAATTAGATTTGCAACTAAATTTTATTGATTCTAACTATATAAAATGAATTTACTTGCATCTTAGATAATAGTATATTTATTAATGTAGTTGCTAAGTAACAGATTAAATGCAACTCACCTCTGGGATTATGGACAATGGATAAATGGAATAGTAGTTCTCCTGTCTATGTATGCAATAAAATGTTAAGGGATTGAGACTTTAGGTGCATAGAGTCTGTGGAATATTCTCTTTAATATTCACATCTTCCATTATTCTACCCCTAACGTGGACCCAGAATCCTACTTTTTCAGTAATATTTATTCCTTTTTCCATGTAAGAAATTCAGCATACACAGATGGGCATTATTGGAACATTTTCTCAGCAAATTAGTGATGTGATTTCATACTAGAAAACGCAAATTAAAATCTCTTAATGATACTGCACAGCTGATTATCTTATTTATTCTGTATATAACTTGTTTGTACTTAATTGTTTGAATGTTGTTTCTCAAATTAAGTTGTAAGCTCCTTGAAAGTAAAAACTTTTTTTTTGCCTTTCTTTGGATCGCCAATGTTTAGCACAGTGCCTAGCACACTATGTGCTTAATATGCTTATAAACTGATGAAAAAATATCTATAAATCATTTGTTCTGGTGATTCAAACCCCAAATCCTATTGGGATAACATTTTAATTCTCTTATACAAAGATTATTTCATATTCATAATTTCCCTCAGACATTGAAGAATTATTATATATAAACAATGGTTTTGTCCAATTTCAGTATTAATCTGAACATTTTCTCTCTTTTCCCTGTTAATAACATTTTTTCTCTATACCCTTTACTACCTGTAGAGAAGTTTATCTCTATAGGTACCCTGACAATTAAAAACTCTCTCAATCTACAGTTAAAAGTCACTCCTCTTGTTGAGTACAGGCTGTCAAGCATAAGGCAGCTAGAAATGTATAAGGTGAGATGAAAAGTCTATGTAACCATGTAGATACATCCCATTTAAAGGAAAACCACTAAGTATAAATGTGCATTCCAGGAAATAAGAAATTGTGTTTATAACACCTGCATAAGTCCAGGCACCCCCTTAATTAAATACAGAACTATAGCTGAAGCCAAATCAATAGCAGCAAACACCGTTTAATGTGGTCTGAGTTCAAATGGCCCTTAGTTAAACAGATAGACAATTAGCTCTATTTACAATAGGAAACAAAGGGCTAAACATTAGCACAGCTAATACTTTTTAGCTTCTAGCTTCTGGTTTCAAAAGAATACTTGTTTGGAATATCTAGGTAGCTCAAAAGTCATGTATGCATACGTATGTATGTGTATATATATATGTGTGTGTGCGCATATGTGCATATATATACACATATACATGTATGTATGAAACATATACATATATGACATTACATATTACATATATACATATATATATAACATTTTATGTTTTGTGACATTTAAATATTACTATTAAATTTACCCCAAATTTTTTTTAACACTGAGAAATTAACTTATAGTGTTCTTAACTAGAATTTTTATTATATCTTAGAGATGATTTTTTTCCCTCTAAGAACATATCTACAAAAACATAATGGAAATGAGTAGTAAATACAAGTAAATTTTCACCGAATTTTCGTATATCCATATTTTCAGGAGCACATCTACTGTAAAATGAGATACACATTAGGAAATAATTTTGTATTTCTAAAACCCATAGTGTGATGATGATAGTTGCTGAGAGGCAATCTAAGATATCATATTAAATTCTATTTCCCCTCCTTTTTTTTAATCTCTCCCTTCAGGAACAGGAAGTTTGTTTTGCTTACAGATACTTCTTCTTTAGTATTGTCTTCCTTCTTAATACCACCTCTCCCTATCCCTGTTTATTTCCATCTTGAGTTTGATGTACTTCTCCAGCAAATTGTTTTTGTGTTTGTTCAACCCTCCTTTATGTTTCAGATAATACTGAGGTTAAGCTGTTGCCCACTCTCCCTACTCTTTCCTCCATGTTTGTATATTCTTTTGCATCCAATAATGAGAATCAGCAAATTTGAACCCTTTCTTCCTCTTTTCTATACATTGTATTCTTTTATCTGCCTTCCCTTAAAAAAATAATTTAAAAGCCCTCAGAAATAAATGTCCACTTGGACCTCAATTTTCCTTATTTTAAATTCCTTGCCCCATTGATTAGTTTATCTTAGTGGCTTCCATTTTGGGGAATGGCCCAGGTCAGTCAACCTACAAACCTCTCCTGGTTCTGCTTCTTACTTTCAGGAATTTGTTATCATGCCTCAGGTGCCTTTCAATCTGGAATTTCTTTCAAAGCCTGGGTCCTAGTCATCCTAGAACATCTATCTTTCATAGAAGCCTTCTCATGATGGAACAGGAATATCTATCTGTGTTGGCCTTCTTCCATTGGATATTTGGGGAGGGGAGGTCTCTGTTTTTAGGAGGGGCCCATGATGGACAATGTTCTTGCCCCTCTCTGCTCTGCTTCTGACTTATTAGACATAGATATCAAGTTCCCACATAAATATCTTCTACCCACACATATCTTTCAGCTTCTTTTTCTTTTTTTTTTTTTTAATCTTCCCCCGTTACAGTGTAAGACCCTTGACACTTGGGACTGTCTTTCTTGTTGCCTGTATTTGCATCCCTAACACTTAACTTAGTGCTTAGCACTCAGTAAGGTCTTATAAAATCTTACTTTTCCTTGCCTTGCCTCAGTTCCTTTGAAAATATTAAGATTCTGAAGGGTCGCTTGTTTCTTTTCCCCTACTGGAATGTTAGCACTACATTATCATATAGTTCCTTCCAATAGCTCAAATAAATTTACCTTGACCCTTTTATTTGTATTTCAAAGTTTCTATTCAGTTCTCCGTTTGACCAGAAATGATTACAAGGCCTCTAATCCACTAAATATCCATGTTTAAAAACCTTGTAGGGTGATACTCAGCTATCCAGGATAAGTTATTCTTGGTTGTAAACCTTTTTTTTTCTTCATCTTTTGGAACATTGTATTTCAAGATTTCCTCTTATTTTTAGGAAATGTTACCAGGTCTTAGGTGATCCTGATGATGTTTTCTTGGTACTTAAACTGCATACTTTCTGGATTTTCTCAGTACTGTTTTTCCACTATGACTTTCCTGGGATACTCTTATATATGGGTTCCTTTCAGGATATTATTGGTGGAGCTTTATTTCTTTGTTTTATTTTCTATTTCCAATAGATCTGGGCAGTTTTCATTTATGATGTCTTCAAATATAGTGTCCAGACCTTTTTTTTTCAATAAAACCTTTATTTTATTTAAATATTTCAAATATGTCACAAAGGAACATATACTGCACTTCAAATGGTAAAAAAAAAAGACAAGCTTACAACACCTTATAAAAACTGCCATCTAAAATTTCTTGTCCATCTGTTACTCCCCTCTACCACCCCCACAGCAAAATAAGTATTTTTTTAAAGGGGTGATGAGAGGGTGAGGGGGATGACAAATATAAAAGTTCCAAGGCTTGTGTAGGACAATGGGAAGAGAGGGTTGGGAATAGGGAGCCAAGGAGACTCTACTCCAGCTCTGGCCTCCAGGCCACCAGGCATTATCAGTAGCTAAAGAATTGCTATGGGCTGGTGAGGAATTATATATGACCCTCACACACTGGACTAGACAAAAATAGGAAGGGCAAGGAAAGGAGATATAGAAATTTGGTTAAATGCTGCATTGATGTAGTAACTCCCCTATAAAGTGGCTCATCTGGCCCTTTTCCCAGTTGTAGCATCTGCAGCACAGAAGAGGACACTGAGGATTCAATCTAGGAGTCTTTGAAATCTTCTATGGTTTCTTCGGTTAGGTGAGGATCCCAGGCCTGCATGGGTAGGTGTGAATCTCCCCTCTCTCCATCTACCCACCACTTCCTCTAAAATCTTAGCACCCATTGAAATAGAATTAGCCACAGGCTTTCCCCTACTGTCAGTGCTGGCTATGAACTGTCCTGTCCTAGTCCCTTATTAATTAGGGAGCTTATTAGCTCTCCCTCCCCATTCCTTAGGCTGCTCTAGCAAAAACCCAAGAAGCAGTCTGACTTAGAATACATCAGCATATAACCCATTCACATGATTTCCCACTCTTTTTCCCACCCTCATAAAAAAACCCCACTCCCAACAAATTAGCCTTGCAAGACAAAGGGGTGGGGTGGGACAAAGTCTTTCCAGTTTTTAAGAGTTGTTTGAGGTTTATCTTTTTAAACCCATCCTTGCTCTCATAAGACCCCTCATTGTTGACATTTAAGGAAGTTCTGGACCCTACAACCCCAGCTCACCTCCCTGACACCGAGGAAGCTGGCTGACATTCATTAAAACTCCTGCTCCCAGAGATCATTCACTGCACATAGAAGGGGGAATGCATAGAATTTAGACCAGGGGAAATGGATGTGAAAATAAAACTGGGAAGACTGAGCAAAGTCTCAGGAACTGCGAGTGCAAAATCTGAAAGCCAAGGATTCCTTTCAAATTTCATCGAGTACACTCACTTCTGACAAGCAGGATTACTTGTTTCTTTCAAGAAGTTTGACTAAATAGAACACCGACTCTTAGAGGTCCCTTCCTTCCAGTCCAGTTCTAATGTCTAGTCTTACCTCCTGCTATCTCTCCTAAGCTAGGGCCCAAGAGGAGGGTAACTGATTCAACTTCCTCAGACTGACTAAGATGGGAGATAAGGGAAAGAGTGATTTCATTCAAAACTGCCAATGTTCAAGAATCCCTAACTCTCACTTCAGGCCAGAAATACCAGAGACTGCAGTTTGTTAAATAATAAAATCTTTAATCTACAAATCCCTTGAAATCACTGTTTCCCAAGAACCCTTTAGGTTTTGGAGAGAGGAGGTGATTGGCTCAATCTATCATTACTATATATGCCAAAACATCCACAGAGGTGTTGCATCCACATGTAAATTCAAGGCACTGGGACATGGGGATTAGAATATTGATTAAACTAAGTCCACATTAGCTCTAGCAATCATTACAACCCCCACCCAATTCAGGCCTCTGGAGGGTCATTAAGGAGGGAATAAGATCCTCTCATTCTTTCATTATGAGAAAGCAATATCTCAATATTTTTATCTCAATACCAAGATTGGACTTGGGTGGGTAGGTGCAGGGGAGAGAATACATCCCTTTTAGCAGTGAGATATGGGGCTGATGCCAGTTACATTTACTTCTTCAGCAGGTTGTGACCTAATTCAAGTCTAATCTTAACATAAAGCAGCTAGCTGAACTTCTAAGAGGGCACAGTGCTGATTCACTTTTTGGCACCCGGAACTTCCAACCCAATCATTTTTATTTGAATTGCAATGGCTATGGGGGAAGGCAATCAGAAAATTAGTCTACATAGGATCCCCGAGAAGAGAAGGGTGATCACCAGGCTTCCTCCAAAAGGAATTTGAGTCAGCCCCAGCAAGTATTTGTGTCATACACACTGCTGTAACATGCATGGGCACAACTCTTGCTACTCCACTGGGGGAAAGTAGACACCTATCCACTCTTGCTTTTGTCCAACTGTCCCTGTCTCCCAGGGACCTCTTTCCATAGTGTGTGGTGAACTCAGCTGCTGTTCATCTCAGCTCCCCACTTGCCTCAGAGAATAAGGTGAGGTACAGGGCACATAAACACTAAAGGCAAAATGAAACCAGAATGCTATCCGTGGGAGATGACCAGGACAATCACAGTCCCAGCTTTGCCCTGGGGTACCATGTATGCAGGTTATCTAAGTCCACAGGTGATCTGGTGAAATCACTTTTGGATTAAACACACGCACGTGTATATGCATATATATATATATATACATATATATATGTATATATATACATATATATATATATATATATATATATATATATATATATACATGTATGTACATATGTATACACATACACACACACACACCTCTTCCTCGTTTTCACTCCATGTGGAGTTCACGGCTGTGTGATCCACTCTTCTGTGTTGGTGCTATATCTTGAATCCCTTTCCATGGCTTAATCAAGGGTTCAAATATTGGTTAACCATTTCAGGAATTACCAGAGAATTCCCCCAATCCCTGAAAACCTCACATTATTTACAGAGCTATGCTCTAGTGGCCTCTCCCCTGATGTAGGTTAAGTCACTGACTCTTCTGGTTCCCTACTTCAGGACAAGAAGAAAGAAGAGGGGTGTGGAGGCATGGGAGGTGGCGGCATCATAATAACCAGAGGGAATAGCATCTTTAGCAAACTCTACTGATCCTTCCCACAATTCTAGGCTCCGTACCTAGAGGAGAAATTGCCCATCGAGGGTTTTGGAGTGACACTCTTGGCACATCCATTTGTGTCTGAGTAAATGATCTGTCCAGGAAAAGCTCCGCTGATATCATTCACACTGGGAGGGTTTTGCCTCACTATGTACATGTTTGTAGCACTCCAGACAGTAATTCTGAGTGAATCACATATCACACACATCACATTCAAATGTCTTCCCTGTGTGGATGAGGATGTGCCTCTAATGGTTCCCAAATACTACTCACAAATAAAGGGTTGTTTTTGGTTTTTTGGTTTTTTTAGGCCCTTTCCTTGGAAAGAGGTATTTTGCTCTATAACCACCATTTTTTGAACTTTTTTTGGTGAAGGAGCTTTGCCTGCCACGCTGTTATCCTTCCCAGTTTGTGTCTTTTCTCCATCTTTTCAGTGACCCTAGCCCAAGCATTTCAGCACCTCTGGATTGCCTGCTTGTTCCCCCTTCCCTATCTGTTTGCTGGCAATCTGGCTCAGCATCGTTTTCTTACTGACTTTGGTAAGGACCAAACTCACACCAGCAAGGCCTTCATAGGCTAAGAGACTCACCTGAGTCATATTATGTACTTCATTTAACAGGATCCACTATGTTCAGATTTTCTCACTCCTTTGATTAGCGTGTATTACAGGGGAACTCTCAATATCTCCCTGTGGCCTTCTCATCCCGTGTCCTCTATATGCCCTTACTATCATAATGAGAGGCCTTTTGCTGCTGCTACAATTCAGTGCCCTCCAAAGGGAAGATGATGTCCCAACAATCAGGCTCTTTAACCTCAATCATCATTTTCTAATAGGCTCCTGTCTTTTCTCAAAGTAGAATGAAACCTTGCTCATATTAGTTGTCCAGATCAAGTCTCTGGAGGTGGTTTTGAATCTGTTTCAGAAACCTGAAACTGTAGGTCTCAGCCCCAAGTGGTATTCCCGTATGGGAGATCCCCTCCCCCAGAACTTACTCTCTGGAGACAGCCCCACTGCTGACCCATCATGGACAGAGGCAAGTTTACAAACCCCGGCCAGGGACCTGTTTCCACCCAGGCCTTTTTTTTTTTTAATCATAGTTTTCAGAGTCCAGTGATTCTTAAATTATCTCCCTTACTTGTTTTCTAGGTCAGATGTCTTTGATATCAGATACCCTAGACTGTCTTCTATTTTTTTCAGTCTTTTGATTTTGTTCTCATATCTCTTGATGTCTCATGGAGTCATTGGAGGGGGTGGATAGGGAAACAGTCTATTTTGGTTTTCAAGAACTGCTACTTGGGTTAGCTTTGCCACTTTCACTTCTAAGTTATTTATTCTTCTAATTCTTTCCTATAGAGATTTTATTTCATTTAAAAATATTTTCCTTCATTTCTTTTCAGTATTCTTGTAATTCTTATGGGATTTTTTTATTTTTCCTTTGAGTTTCTGCTTCCAGTTTTTATATAATTGTTCACTCCTTCTCTGAGGGGGTATCTCTAAATCGATCCATTTCTAAAATACTGATTAGTATTTTCTTTCATTTACTCATCATTCCAGATTTATTTCCTGAATGGGGCTTTGTGCCTAGGACAGATTTTTTTTCACCTTTGTGCCTTGGAGTGTGGTAGTAGGCCCTGATTAGTCTCCCTCTAGCTCATAGACGTTCCTGCACTGACTTGCCCTTCTTGCAGTTAGGTCCCAGTAGATCAATGGCATTCAGAACTCTCAGAACATCCAGGACTCTAAGGTCCTTCTCTTGCATCACCTGATAGTGTGTTAAGGAATTTAGAGCCCCTGCCCATCTCACTATCTTACTGCACCAGTCATGCCTTACTTCCTCACAGTCCCCAGGGTTTTCAGTTCCCTACCTTGAGCCTTTCTTGGGAAAGCAATCTTTTCTTGTTCCTACTTATAAAGCATTGCAGACTACAAATATTTCTTGCCTTTCTCTAGTCAGTCTAAGAGGCTGCCCTGAATTGACACTGGCTTTGCTGGCATCCCTCTTTCCTACTGCCATCATGCTTCTGGCTGACTTCTCATCACCTGCTCATGAGACACTGTCGTGTTCACAAGCGCTTACAAGAGCAGGGACATTTTTTTTCCCTTGATGCTTGCTGGAACTGAGTAAGTGACTAATACTTGTTGACTTAACCCTAGGACAGAGGAAGGCTGGTTTCATGTAGAACCTCCATTATCCCTTTTCCTTGCTACTTTTCCTATGCTCAGTCCTATCCTTTTTTCTATCCTGTTTTCCCCTTGTGCTGCCCTCCATTGTTAAACTCACCTTTATCCTAGAACTACTACTCCCATTTTCCTGGTTATTCTTTCCAGTGCTGATTGCTCCTCTCATATCTTTCTCTTTCTTCCTTGAACCACTAACATCAGGTTAAGAGGACTAAGCATGACATTTGATCACCACTGTCCCTTCAAAAACTTTGTGCCTGTCCCTTCCTACTATCATCTAGTTAGTTGACTCCCCTTTGAGATTCACTTCATCTGTCTGTATATCAACCTAACTAGATCAAATTTCAGTACCTCACTTATAATCTTCTTCACCTCAAACCCTGTCCTCATTCTTGATGATTTTTGGTATTCATCTGGTGAGAAGGAGGAGGAGGAGGAGGATGACAATGATGACCATCACTACAAGGAGAAGGATGAGGACAAAGGCAATGATGATGATGATGATGAGAAGGAGGAGAGGCATTTAGGCTCCTATCTTACCTAACTACCTATCTATTTTACCTAACAAGGAAGTAGGAAGGGAAAGGAAGGGGATGATGGAAAGCGGGTACAATAAAATAAAGGGCAGAGGAAAAGTGCAGTTGTTATATGCCAATAAATCTAACCTAGAACCAGACAGTAAATTTGATAGGAGGGATAGGATAAGAGAGAGAGAGAGAGAGAGAGAGAGAAGAGAGAGAGAGAGAGAGAGAGAGAGAAGGATAAAAAAAAGGAAATAAGATGGAGTGAAATGAACAGTTAGTAACCATAACTGTGAATGTGAA
The DNA here is from genome assembly GCF_003287225.1 of Phascolarctos cinereus. Lineage (NCBI taxonomy): Eukaryota > Metazoa > Chordata > Mammalia > Diprotodontia > Phascolarctidae > Phascolarctos > Phascolarctos cinereus. The sequence goes on from NW_027555958.1 coordinate 342,655,669, forward strand.
TGGTATGAACTCAATTATAAAATGGAAGCAAATAGCAGAATGGATTAGAACTTGAATCAAATGATACGTTGTTTACAAGAAACACATTTGAGGGGGGCAGCTAGGTGGTGCAGTGGATAGAGCACCAACCCTGGATTCAGGAGGACCTGAGTTCAAATCCGGCCTCAGACACACAACACTTACTAGCTGTGTGACCCTGGGTAAGTCACTTAACCCCATTGCCTAGCAAAGAAACAAACAAAAAAAACCATTTGAAACAGAGAGACACATGCAGAGTTAAAATCAGCGGTTGGGGTAGAAATTATTATTCTTCACCTGAAGTAAAAAAAGACAGGAATAGCAATCATCACAATCTTAGACAAAAGCAAAAGGAAAAATAGACCTAAATAAAATGGATAAGCAGGGAAATTACATGTTCCTAAAAGGTATCATGGACAAAGAAGTAATGCCAATACTAAACATATATATACCAAATGGAATAGAATCAAAATTCTTAAAAGAAAAGTTAAATGAATTATAGGAAGAAATAGACAATAAAACTATACTAGTAAAGGACCTCAACTTTCCCATTTAAGAGCAGATAAATCTAAATATAAAATAACTGAGAAAGAAGTCAATGACATAAGTAGATTATAACAAAAATTAGATATAATAGACCTCTGCAGAATAGAATAGAAAGGAGTAAAAACCCTTTTCTCAGCTGTACACGACAACTTCACAAAAAGTGACCATTATTAGGGCAATAAACACCTCAAAAGCAAATACAGAGAAGTAGAAATATTAAATGTACCCCTTCCAGACCACAATGCAATAAAAATTACATTTAATAAATAACTGTGAAAGCACTGATTAAATTAATTGGAAACAAAATTATCTAATTCTTCAGAATGATTGGGTCAAAGAACAAATCATAGAAACAATCAATAATTTCATTAAGGATACTGAAAAAAAAGAGAGACAACTTTCCAAAATGTATACTGATACTTAGTAGTAAGTACAAAGTAGTACATGGAGGGGGCGGGGGGAATATAAGAGAGGAAAAGCAGATCAAAAAATTGGACATACAACTAAAAGAAAAAAACCTAGACAACAAATTTTAAACCCCCAATTAACAACCAATGTGAAAATCCTGAAAATCAAAGGAAAGATTAATAAAATTGAAAGTTAAAAAAAAACACCATTGAACTAAAGAATAAAACTAGGAGCTAATTTAAGAGGGAAATAACACTAACACAGATACACTACTCATTAAGTTGATTTATAAAAAGAGAGAAGAAAACCAAATTACCAGTATAAAAGTGAAAACGATGAATATACACGAATGAGGATGAAATTAAAGTGTTTATTATTAGCTATTTTGCTCAATTATTTGCAATAAATCTAACAACCTAAAGGAAATGGATGAATAATTAGGTGTATACAACACATAATATAATATATAAATTCATTTTAATAATAATAATATATAAATATATGAATATAAATTCCCCAGGTTAACAGAAGAGTTAGAAAAAGAAATTGAACAAGCCATCTATGAGTTCCCTAAGAAAAAAGTCCCCATGACCAGATGGATTTACATGTGAATTCTACCAAACGGTTAAAGAGTATTTAATCCAAGTACTAATAAACTATTTGGAAAAAAAATAGGTAAAGAAAGAATCCTACCAAATTCCTTTTACGACACAAATATGCCTTTGATACCAAACCCAGGAGAACAAAAACAAGTAAGAAAACCATGGACCAATTTCCTTAATGAATATGGATGCAAAAATTTTAAATAAAATAACAGCAAGGAGATTACAGCAACATCTCATGAAGATCACACATTATGACCAGATAGATTTTATGTCAGGAAAGCAGGCCTGGTTCTATATTAGGAAAATTATCAGTATAGTAGGCCATATCAATAACCAAAACAACAAAAACTGTATGATTATGTCAATGGATGGAGGAAAATCTTTGACAAAATATACGACTCATATCCATTAAAAACACTAGAAAACATAGGAATAAATGGAATCTTTCCTAAAATGTAAGTAGTATCTATCTTAAACCAAGAACAAGCATTATCTATAATAGCGATAAACTTAAAGCCTTCCCATAACATCAGAAGTGAAGCAAGGATGTCTATTTTCATCTCAGTTATTCAATATTGTAGTAGTAATGCTAACTATAGCAACAAGACAAGAAAAAAGACATTGAAAGAATAAAAATAGGTCATGAGGGGCGAAAGAAACTATCACTCTTTGCAAAGATAATATCATGGCATTCTCAGAGAAAACTATAGAATGAGCCAAAAATCTGGTTTAAAAAATTAACAATGTTAGCAAAATTGCAGGACATAAAATAACCCACATGAATCATTAGTAATTCTGTATTCTACAAACAATACTCAGCAGCAAGAGATAAAAAAAAAGATAAATTCCATTTAAAAAAATGGCAGACAATATAAAATACTTGGGAGTCTACCTGCCAAGACAAACCTAGGAGTTATATGAACACAATTATAAAACATTTTTCAGACAAATAAAGACAGGTATAAACAACTGGAGAAATATTAATTGCTCATGGGTGGGCCAAACCAATATAATAAAAATGACAATTCTACCTAAGTTAATTTTCTTATTCAATGGCATACCGATCAAACTACCTATTTTTTATAGAGCTAGGAGAAAAAAAACAATTCTCCTCAAAAAAGTAAAGGTCAAGAATATCAAGAATCAATGAAAAATATGTACAGGAAGTCAGCCCAGAGGTTCCACATTTAAACTATATTACAAAGCAGCAATCTTCAAAACAATGTGGTACTTGATGAGAAATAAAATGGTGGATCATTGGATTAGACTGATTATACAATACCTCATAGTACAAAACCATTGTAATATAGTATTTGTGAAATCCAAAGACCTCAGCTTTTGTTGTAAAACTCAATATTTGACAAAAATTACTAGGAAAACCAGAAAGCAGTTTGGCAGAAACTAGGTATAGGCCAACAATTCACACTCTATAACCAGATGAGGTTGATATCACAAGTAAATGGGGGGAGGCAATGGAAAAATGAATCTGTCAGCTTTTAGATTAGGGAAGAGTTTATGACCAAACAAGAGACAGAGAGGAGTCTAAGATATAAAATAGATGATTTTGATTACATAAAATTAAAAGACTTTTGTACAAACCAAACTAATGTTGCCAAAACTAGGAGAAAAATAGAAAACTGAAGAAAAAAATAAAATGTTTGTCTGATAGAGGTTTAATTTCTCAAATATATAAGGAACTTAACTAAATCTATAAAAATAAGAGCCATTCCTCAGTTGATAAAATGACAAATGATGTGAAAAGGTAGTTTTTAGAAAAAGAAATCAAAGATATCACTAATTATTTGAAAAAATGCTCTACATCACTTATGATTATATGTATGCAAATTAAAACAATTCTGAGATAACACCTCACACTTTTCAGCTTGGCTAACACGACAGACAACCAAAATGACATACTGGAGAGGATGCAGAAAATTGGGACACTAATTCTCTGTTGGTAGAGTTGTAAATTAGTCTAACCATTCTGGAGAACAATTTAGAATTATGTTCAAAAGCTATAAAACTGTACATATTCTTTGACTCAGCAATAGCACTGTAGGATCTGTATCCCAAAGAGGCTGAAAAAAAATAAACAAGAAAGGGACCTATCTGAACATTTTTTATAATAGTTCATTTTGTGGTGGCAAAGAATTAGAATTTGAGGGGGTTACCATCAATTGGGGGATAGATGAACAAAATTGTGGTGTGTGTTTGTGATGGAATATTATTGTATTATAAGAAATGATGAGCAGAATGTTTTCAGAAAACCTGGAAAAAATCTTATTTGAACTCATACAAAATGAAGTGAGCAGAACCAGAAAATATATTGTACACTATAATAGCAATACAGTAAATACAATCACCTGTGAAAAACTTAACTATTCTGATCAAGATGATAATTCATGACAGTTCCAATGGATCCATATTGAAAAATGTTATCTGCCTCCAGAGAGAGAACCAATGAACTCTGAATACAGGTTGAAGAATACTTTTTTTTTAACTTTATTTTTCTTGGGTTTTTTATCTTTATTTTCTTTTACAACATTGCTAATATGGAAATATTATTTGCATGACTTCACACGTATAATCAATTGCTTGCCTTCTCAAGGGGTGGGTGATTAAGAGAGTGGGAGAAAATTCAGAACTCAATTTTAAAAAACTGTTAAAAATTTTCCATGTAATTTGGAAATGTTTTAATGAAAGAAATTTAAAAATATGTATTTTTTAAAATAAATGTTAACCAATGTAAAACAATTGATATCATAAATGGGCTGAAAAAGCCAAATAAAACCTTAACCAAGAAACACTTGATCTCCTTTCCAAGCTAACAGACAGGATAGCCAAAGGCAATATCAGTATAAAATGCAAATTCATAGTAAAGGATATTATGGAAGGAAGATTGTGAACAATCACAAAGTATGGAAAACCAATGGTGATAATAACAAACCTGTAATAAGTTTGACATGACAATTAACTGAACAGGTCAGGTCATCTCAAGGGCTTCTATAAATGAAAGAGTAAAGACAATAGATATGAAATGGAATAGAAAGACAAAATTATGGAAATAGAGAACCAAACATCTCAAAGGGACTTTAGAGGTATCTGCCTAGTTTTTTTGTACCTATCTAATTTAAGACTTTTGGGTTATGGTATTTCAGTATCTGATGTGTGATACGAGGAAACAGAAAGAACACCAATGAAAGATGAAACCAAAAAGAGCAGCTAGAACTGACCAAATGCTGTATATTTGAATGATGAAACCTACAAACATGTAAATGAAGGGGCTGAGGTTCAAGAGATCTGAAAAAAGAGAAGATTTCTCCTAAAATTGCCAAGATACATACATTCACAAGGTGAAGTGTTCCAAATAAGACCCAACTTATTTTTAGCAAGATGTTTTCAAACTTAACTAAGTATAAAAGCCACACTCATTGCTTTATTGTGTGTAAATTCTCTTCTCTTCTTGCTACAGAAAATGAAGATAACCTTTTCTCTTCTAATATAGGATGGTACCATTCTATTTCCTGGTGATTATTCAAAGACCACAGACAATGACTCAGTTATCATATTTGTTAGTTCTTTATGTACCCCTGTATCACTGAATGGGCTAGCCTCCCTCAAAGTGAGAACCTGAAAAGACCTTAGCTTAAAAGGGCCAAGGTCTCCCACTGCATCTTGGGCCATCTCCAGTTGTCCTGATAGATATCTGGCCACTGCATCCATATGGCTCTGGAGGAGAAAGTGAGGCTGGTGACTTTGCATAGCCCTCTCTCATTTAAATTAAAGTCAATGACAAGTCATGTCATCATCTCCCTGATGTCATGGTCCAATTTAAGAACAAAGGACAAACCATGCAACCCCTATATTATAATTCCTGGGGTTGGAGGAGGGAGCAGGGATTTGAACTTATCAAAAGCAAATATGTACACTCTTTTTTTAGCTTAGGTGACTAAAAAATATATATTATGTGTATTTAACTTGCCTTTATTTAGCTTAGTTGGAAGTGAGTTTTATGGGGTATCTTTTCTCATGGCCTCTCCTTCCATTTTTGAATGCTCTTCATCTCATGAGAAATGAGTACCCTCCCTTTCTTTCACCTTTCTTCTTTAGTTCAGTCTTCTTTTCCTCACATTCCATTTTTTTTACCTAAACCCATAAAAGCAGAACAACAATCCTCAACCCACTCTTGTCAGTCTTATTTAACTTCTATGACCCTCAAAGGCATTAACATTCTGGAAATAGAATCCTTTCACACTATTAACATGTAAATACTTCATGGTCACATGGTCATTTTTAACAGATCAAATGTACATCTCTTCCTATGTTTCTCTTGACTCCTAAATGTCCACTTCTTCTCAATTCTAGCCTAACCAAAAAAATAAAAATTGCTTGTTAATCCCCCAAGTCCATTCCCTCTCCTTCCCCAAGATTATACTCAATTTAAGAAAATTGCTTATTCTTTGTTGCAAGCTTTTGTCTTTTGACTATTGGAATATTACATTCTGAGCTCTCCTGTTCTTTAGGGTGGCAACTGCCAAGTCTTTTTAATCCTGACTGACATAACTAGTAAATGATAAAATGCAGATTTTTTGGCAGCTTTTGTAGCCCCCAAAACAATGCTATATTCACTCTCCACTATCAGTTCAATCTAGTTGAGAGGCACTTCATGGTTGTTGGTGTGGAACATTATAGGGCTCTACCCCTAAAATCACACAAGTTTAATTTAAAAAATATCAACCAAATAAAGAGTAGGGAGTCTTGGAATATACATCAATCATAGATATCATAGACAGCAACTACAATGTAGGAATAAGAACAGTGGAAGTTAAGAGTAATACAAAATTTTAAGAAAGGAGCTAATATTAATACTCATAGTCTTACCTTTTTTACCCAAATGCAGATAGTACAAGTAATGGAAATCCTAATGGAAATGGGAATCCTAACATAAGAAGGCAACTTTAAACCTCATAAGTAGCGCTGATATCACTGAAATTTGGTAAGTTGAAACCCCTAAGCAGAGTATGGCTCCAGAAGTTTATACATTATTAAAAAAAATAGTAAAGTAGGTTGTAGTGTGTGGAGTAGCATTGTATCTTATGAAAATATGATAATATGAGAAAATCTAGAAATCAGAGGAGGTAGATAACATCTGAGTAATGACCAATGTAACCAGAAAGTGAAGCAATATATTTCTGTTTCTGTTTTTGTTTTTTTTGCAGTATGACAGACTTGCACCTGGACAGGAAGAAGAAAAAGATGATGAGTTGGAAAAAGCAGGTATAATCAGGATGCAAGTAATCACACAGTAGTTATGGTTGACTTTAAGTCTGGTAACCTTGTGTAACTGTTTTGTCAAAAGCAGAGCTACTAATAATTGCTTTAAAATTAATTATTATTTTCTTTTTTCAAAAAAAAATTATGCCAACCAAGATAAGAAAGAACTGCTTTATGAGATGGGAAGGATAGGAAACTTAAGAAAAAGTGACCAACCTGTCTCAGAGTTTGTGATAAAGAAGAAAAGGAAAGTCAAGCATACTTTGAAATGCCCCTTAGATATTAGGAGAACAGATTTAAATTGTTCAAGGACTATGTAATTTCCCAAATGTTCTGTTTTAGGCTTAGCTCAGACCAGTCCAGTGATTGAGGACTGAAACAGGAAGACAGTGACACATCAATGGACCATGACATTTAATAAAAATAAGTTTACTTATATTAAGAAATTAAAGATGATAAAATTAACTAACTTAAACAGACACTACTCTCCTCTGCTTCCACATTCACTGTGGCAACAACATTAGATCAGAATGCCAAGTACTAGGCATATGATCAGAAAAAAAAGGTCCTATACATATCAAAATATTTGTAACAGCACTTTTAGTGGTAGAAAAAACTCAAAACAAAGTGTCAAGTGACTGGTAATGACTAAAGAAATTATAGCATATGATATCATTTAATCATATTATGTTTTTTAAAAAATATGAGGAATTCAAAGCAATTGGGAAAATCCCCTTGTTACTTCATGGTCAACATCATTTGACTGATGATCAATCTATTATCCCAGATTCTTATGACTAATATTAATACTAGTAATTGAGCAACAAATAACAAAATTGAAAAAAATGACTTCTTATCCTTGAATGCTGGCACTTGGTTATATGGTATTAATTTGGTATATGTTTTGTACAAAAGATGAAGTGTGGTGTAGTGCACAGATGTAAAATATCCACAATATTCATGAGTGAACAACCAGATTAAAATGTAACTGAGAAATATTTAACAAATAATTAAAATACAATAGAACATAGATAATATTAATAGATGATTTTCTATATCAATATGCAGCATGCAGGGATGTTTATGTATGGTTTGATGATATCCGCCCACACCCATACCCATACCCACAACCACACACAAACAATTCTTTTTGAGTTTGGTACCACTAGTGTACTAGAGAGAACCCTACCACTGAAATTCAGAAAAATTGGTTAATGACCTGCCTCTGAAATATACTGTCTAATTTGCCCTGGTCAAGTAACCTAACTTTTCAGTGCTCCTTTCTAATACTATCAGTTGCAGATAAGGTGCCAACCTAAATTAATGGAAGAAGTATTCTTCCCAGAAGTTCCCTACACTGAGGAAATCAGTGGTCCATTCCCTCTTCCTGTATTTTGCACATAATTTTCTGTGTACCTTCTGTCTCCTACAACAAAAGGTAAATTCCTTAAGAGCAAAGACTATTCATTTTTGTCTTTGTATTTCTACTGCCTGGCACTATTCCTAATATATACTAGGCACTTAATAAATTCTTGTTGATTGATATATTGATTACTGATGAAAAACAGCCTTGGTTGGAAGAGGAAGTGAAGGTAAAGTATGGTTTCTGTGATGATGAAGAAAATTAAAAAATAAAAGAATATTATGGCACTTGGTATTATTAATTTTTCTTTAAAATTATGATTTTTCTCCTTAGAGTGCATCCATCACACCTTTTAGCCATTATTAGGGTCATAACAACATGTTGTATTCACAAAAGGAGAAGGGGGTGGAATAGAGAGGCAGACAGGTGTTCTCATGTAAATAGGAGGCAGCCTGGTGTAGGAGATAGGGTACTGGATTTGGTGTCTGGAAGAACTGATTTCAAATTTCACCACACTTCCTAGCACTGTTTGCTATGTTTGTGACCCAAAACAAATTATTTAACTTCTCTATGACCTTTCTACATCTGTCTCTATAAAGTGTTAAACTCAAAGGCTTTCTTGCTCTAAATTTATGATTTAGGGTGGAGTTCTCAATTTCCTGGGTTTAAACCCTTTTTTGAAAACTACCTCTGCGAGAATGTAAAAGTCACAACCTCTCTGCGCCTCAGTTTTCTCATCTGTAAAATGAAAGGTTTGTACTAGATGTTACAAATGTCTCTTCCAGCTCCTAATATATGATTCTATGATTTGTTCATTTATGTGAATGGGTAGAAAACAAAGTAAACCAAATCAAGAAATAAAACACTTTTAATCTATAATAATGTGAGTGAAAACATAAAAAAAGTAACTGAATTCTAATAATTTGCAATGAGAAATCTTGGTAGCACAGAAGAGATGACAAACAATAGTTCTCTCCTCTCGCTAATGTGAAGCTGGACATGGCTGCCTCATGTTGCCTGGATCCAGGCCTCCACTAAGCTTCCAGGTGATCACCATTCCCACAATCATCTCTATCTCTTCCAAAGTAGGACCTTGCAATCTGCCCCTGGACCAAGCTATGCTTTTATAGGCAGTATTTGCTTTATCTTGCCTCTGCATTTCTAAGCCATTTCTGTGCCATACTGTTCATATTCTTTCACCCTATTCCCTGATACAATAAGGCAGGAATATACCATACCTAGTTATTACTTAGGATCCAGAAGAATTTGGAATATTCTATTATGATTTCTTGCCTCCGGAATTGAGTTAGAATATGGTCTGTTTAGCAATCACAGCCACAGTGATTATTTGGAACTTCTCAAGTTCTTGAAGGAAGTCCCTTTCATTATGCGATGAGGCCATTTCCTTTGAGAAAAGGGACAGGTCTAGGTAGGACAAACCAAAAACTTTGGAATATGCCTAAGGTTGGAAATCTAAGAGTATCTATCACTACACCAGGAACCTTGGACTATCCTCTACCTATCGATGAATAAATTTAGATAACTCTATGTGTAATCCATAGATGAGTTAACTAATGCTCATCACTATCTGAGAATTTGCTCCCTACAAGTAGTAATTTCACCTCGAGTTCTCACCAGCTCCTTAAACATGTGTTGCAACTATTACAAAAGCTCTGCAATTTCTACACCTTCCTATTGGGGAGATCAAAGTACATCCAGAGATTCTACCATTGTCCGCTGCTGTTAAGTTTAGCGATTCAGTAATACTTTTATACTTCTACAAGAAACTGAAAAGTGGTGTTGATTAGGGCATTTATCAAAACTAGCTAAGAAGATAAAACCCCCTCTTAGGTGAAAGGAAGCACACTACCCAACATATAGTAGGTGCTTGATAATTTTTGTTGATGACTGACTATTTGCTTCAGTCTATCTCCCTAAAGTATCAGCTTTTCATGACCACTTTGACAATGTAACCTGAATCCTAAAGTTCATTGACATGTTCCTCACTAGTGGAGTTCAGTGCCAACAACTGCATGGGGTTGGGGTGGAGGAGTGGATTTGGTGAGAGCAGGAGAATGGAGAGGTTGAGTCTGTTCAGTCTTTTTGACCTTTGCAGGCCCTTTGGGTGTTTCTGGCTTCCAATACCAAGAGAAGGTGGATGGTGCCCACCCCACTTCAGGTTGCCAAAGGGAAGAAAAGGCTGAGGGAAGAAGTTAATGTGAGAAGAGCTGGCATTTTTCATCAGGTCCTTTGCACTAGCTTGCTACACTAGAGACTTCATGGAAATTTACGCTTGGGTGAGATCTGGGACTTTCTCTTTTAGTTGAGCGTTACCTCATTCCCAATAAGAGAGTTTCCTTTTTTTTCCCTTTCTTTTTGTGAGGCAATTGGGGTAAAGTGACTTTCCCATGGTCACACAGCTAGTAAGTGTCAAGTGTCTGAGGTAGGATTTGAACTCAAGTCCTCCTAACTTCAAGGTCAGAGCTACCTAGCTGCCCTCAGGAGAGCTTCTTTATTATATATTGTAAATTATATATTCTCCCATGTATACTTTCTCCAACTTTTGTCTTGCTGTCAACTTGGATAAATGGGTTTCTTTGTATTTGTTCTGTGTTCTTTTATTTATTTATTTTTTTAGCCAAAGACAAGATTTATTAAAGATCTGCCATATTGGGCAGACTCTTAAGGAGTCTGAACACTAGTGAGCTATTGGATAGATTTTAAGAATCTGAGCATTTTATTTTATTTTTATTTTTTTTATTTTTTAAATTTATTTTGATTTATCAACAATCACTTCCATATGCTTTTGAGCTGAAAATTTTTCTCCCCCTTCCTCACCCCCACCCTCCCCAAGACAGGACACAATCTGATATAGGCTTTACATTTATATACCCATTAAACATATTTTCACATTAGTGAAGTTGTAAGCAAAAATTAAAACCAATCTGAGGAACTATCAGAAAGATGAAACAAAACTCAACAGAAGGTAAAAATAAGTGATAGCGATTCGACTTCCATAGTTCTTTCTTTAGATGTGGACAGCATTTTCCATCCCGAGGCCTTTGGAGATGTCTTAGATCCTTGTAATGCTGAGAAGGGTTCAGTTTAACAATATTAGTCATTGCATAACGTGGCTGTTATTGTGTACAGAGTCCTCTTGGTTCTCCTCACTTCACTCAGCATCAGACCATAGAAGTCTTTCTGAAGTCAGCCTGTTCATTATTTCTTATACCACGATAGTATTCCATTACATTCATATACCACAACTTGCTCAGCCATTCCCCAATTGATGGGTATCCTCTCAATTTCCAATTCTTTGCCACCACAAAAAGAGCTGCTATGAATATTTTTGTACATGTGGGTCCTTTTCCCATTTGTTTGATCTCTTTGGGATATAGCTCTAGAAGTGTTATTGCTGGATCAAAGGATATATACATTTTTGTAGCCCTTAGGGCATAGTACCAAATTGTTCTCCAAAATGGTTGGATCATTTCACAACTCCACCAACAATGTATTAGTGTTCCAATTTTCCCACATCTTCTCCAACATTTATCATTTTCCTGTTTTGTCATGCTGGCGAATCTGATAGATATGATGTGGTACCTCAGAGTTGTTTTGATTTGCATTTCTCTAATCAATAACGATTTAGAGCATTTTTTCATATGACTATAGATGGCTTTAATTTCTTCATCTGAGAACTGTCTGTTCATATCCTTTGACCATTTATCAATTGGGGAATGGCTTGTGTTCTTATAAATTTGTCTTAATTCTCTATATTTTAGAAATGAGGCCTTTATCAGAGAGACTGGTTGTAAAAATTCTTTCCCAATTTTCTACCTTCCTTCTAATCTTAGTTGCATTGGCTTTGTTTGTGCAAAAACTTTTCAATTTAATGTAATCAAAATTATCCATTTTGCTTTTCATAATGTTCTCTATCTCCTGTTTGGTCATGAATTCTTCTGTTCTCCATAGATCTGATAGGTAAACTATTCCTTGTTCTCCCAGTTTACTTATGGTATCAGCCTTTATATCTAAGTCATGAACCCATTTTGACTTTATTTTGGTATATGGTGTGAGATTTGGGTCTATGCCTAGTTTCTGCCATACTCTTTTCCAGTTTTCCCAGCAGTTTTTTTCAAAGAGTGGGTTCTTATCCCAGAAGCTGGGGTCTTTGGGTTTATCAAATAATAGATTACTATAGTCATTGACTACTGTGTCTTGCATATTTAACCTATTCCACTGATCCACCTCCCTATTTCTTAGCCAGTACCAAGCAGTTTTGATGATTGCTGCTTTATAATACAATTTAAGATCTGGAATTGCTAGGCCACCTTCCCCTGCATTTCTTTTCATTAGTTCCTTTGATATTCTGGACCTTTTGTTTTTCCAAATGAATCTTGTTATTATTTTTTCTAACTCTATAAAATAATTTTTGGTAGTTTGATTGGTATGGCACTGAATAAGTAAATTAGCTTAGGTAGGATTGTCATTTTTATTATATTAGCTCGGCCTACCCATGAGCAACTGATGTTTTTCCAATTATTTAGATCTGATTTTATTTGTGTGAAAAGTGTTTTGTAATTGTGTTCATAGAGTTCCTGGGTTTGTTTCAGGAGGTAGACTCCTAAATATTTTATAATGTCTACAGTAAGTTTAAATGGGATTTCTCTTTCTATCTCTTGCTGTTGGGCTTTGTTGGTAATATATAGAAATGCTGATGATTTATGTGGGTTTATTTTATAGCCTGCAACTTTGCTAAAGTTGTTTATTATTTCAAGTAGTTTTTTACTTGATTCTCTAGGATTCTCTAAGTATATCATCATGTCATCTGCAAAGAGTGATAGCTTTGTTTCTTCTTTGCCTATTCTAATGCCTTCAATTTCTTTTTCTTCTCTTATTGCTAAAGCTAAGGTTTCCAGTACAATATTGAATAACAGTGGTGATAATGGACATCCTTGTTTCACCCCCGATCTTATTGGAAATGCTTCTAGCCTGTCCCCATTACATATAATGCTTGCTGAAGGTTTTAGATAATGCTATTTATTATTTTAAGGAAGACTCCATTTATACCTATGCTTTCTAGTGTTTTTAATAGGAATGGGTGTTGTATTTTATCAAAAGCTTTTTCTGCATCTATTGAGATGATCATGTGGTTTCTGTTGGTTTTGTGTTGATATGCTCAATGATGCTGATAGTTTTCCTAATATTGAACCAACCCTGCATTCCTGGTATAAATCCTACCTGGTCATAGTGTATTATTCTTGTGATAAGTTGCTGCAATCTACTTGCTAGTATTTTGTTTAAAATTTTTGCATCTATATTCATTAGAGAAATTGGTCTATAATTTTCTTTCTCTATTTTGACTCTTCCTGGTTTAGGTATCAACACCATATTTGTATCATAAAAAGAATTTGGTAAGACTCCTTCTTCACCTATTTTCCCAAATAGTCTATATAGTATTGGAATTAATTGTTCTTTAAATGTTTGATAGAATTCACATGTAAATCCATCTGGCCCTGGAGATTTTTTCCTAGGGAGTTCATCAATGGCTTGTTCAATTTCTTTTTCTGAGATGGGGTTATTTAAGTATTTTACTTCCTCTTGGTTAATCTGGGCAATTTATATTTTTGTAAATATGTATCCATTTCACTAAGATTGTCAAATTTGTTGGCATATAGGGCAAAATAATTCCTAATTATTGTTTTAATTTCCTCTTCCTTGGTGGTAGCTTCACCTTTTCATTCTTGATACTAGTAATTTGGTTTTCTTCTTTCTTTTTTTTAATTAAATTAACCAAAGGCTTATCTATTTTATTGGTTTTTTCATAAAACCAGCTCTTAGTTTTATTTATTAGTTCAATAGTTTTCTTAATTTCAATTTTATTAATTTTTCCTTTGGTTTTCAATATTTCTAATTTGGTGTTTAGTTGAGGATTTTTAATTCTTTTCTAGTTTTTTAGTTGTATGCCCAATTCATTAATCTCCTCTTTTTCTATTTTATTTATGTAAGCATTTAGAGATATAAAACTTCCCCTAAGAACTGCTTTCGCTGCATCCCATAGGTTTTGGTATGTTGTCTCATTATTGTCATTCTCTTGAATGAAATTATTGATTGTTTCTATGATTTGTTGTTTGACCCAATCATTTTTTAGGATTAGATTATTTAGTTTCCAATTATTTTTTAGTCTATCTTTCCATGGCCCTTTATTACATATAATTTTTATTGCATCATGATCTGAAAAGGATGCATTTAATATTTCTGCCTTTCTGCATTGGATTGTGAGGTTTTTATGCCCTAGTACATGGTCAATTTTTGTGTATGTGCCATGTACTGCTGAAAAAAAGTATATTCCTTTCTATCCCCATTCAGTTTTCTCCAGAGGTCTATCATACCTAACTTTTCTAATGTTCTATTCACCTCCTTAACTTCTTTCTTGTTTATTTTGTGGTTAGACTTATCTAGTGCCGAGAGGGGGAGGTTCAGGTCCCCCACTAGTATAGTTTTGCTGTCTATTTCTTCCTGTAACTCCCTGAACTTCTCCTGTAAGAATTTGGATGCTATACCATTTGGTGCATATATGTTTAGTAATGATATTACTTCATTGTCTATGGTGCCTTTTAGCAGGATGTAGTTTCCTTCCTTATCTCTTTTGATTAGATCTATTTTTGCTTTTGCTTTGTCTGAGATCAGGATTGCCCCCTGCTTTTTTTACTTCAGCGCATAATATATTCTGCTCCAGCCTTTTACCTTTACCCTGTATGTGTCACTCTTTTTCAAATGTGTTTCCTGTAAACAACATATTGTAGGATTATGGTTTTTAATCCATTCTGCAATCCATTTCCGTTTTATGGGAGAGTTCATCCCATTCACATTCACAGTTATGATTACTATCTGTGTCTTTTTCTCCATCCTTTTTCCCCCTATTTATGCTTTTCTTTCTCCTTTTTCCTTTCCCCCTTCACTAGTGTTTTGCTTTTGACCACTGCCTCCTTCAGTCCCTTCCCCCTTTTATTATCCCTTTCCCTTTTCTTCCCCTTTAGTCTTACTGCTTCTTCCCTCCCTTCTTTCCCCCCTCCCTTTTCTTTCCCCTTTTCCCTCCTACTGCCTATAGGGCAAGTTAGATTTCTATACCTAACTAATTATATTATGCCCTTCTTGAGCCAAATCTGATGAGAGTAAGGTTCAAACAATGCTCCCCCCCTTCTTTCCCTCTGCTGTAATAGGATTTTGTCTTTTCCTGTAATGTAATTTACCCTTGTCTGCCTCCTCCTTTCTCAGTACATTTTCTAAGATCAGATTGATCCACTTATTTGGATCCATTTAACCCACTTGATTAGTTTTTTTTTATCATTACATCAAAGTCAACTAATATCCACCCTCTTTATGTATACTCCTTTAACAAGGTGTAATAACAATACAGTTCTCAAGGGTTGCAAGTCTCATATTCCCTTGTAGGGGTTTAAACATTCCCCCTTTATTTAAACAGCATATTGTATCCTGCCCCATTTACCTTTTTAAGTCCTTCTTCAGTCCTGTACTTGCAGATCAAATTTTTTGTTGAGCTCTGGTCTCTTTATCAGGAAAGTTTGGAAGTCTCCTATTTCGTTTAATATCCACCTCCTCCCTTGAAAAATGATGCTCATTTTTGCTGGGTAATTTATCATTGGCTGCATTCCAAGCTCCTTTGCCTTAAGGAATATCATGTTCCATGCCCTGTGGTCTTTTAATGTAGAAGCTGCAAGGCCCTGTGTAATCCTGACTGTGGTTCCATGATATTTAAGTTCTTCCTTTCTGGCTGCTTGCAGCACCTTCTCTTTCATCTGGTAATTTTGGAATTTTGCTATTATATTCCTTGGCGTTGTCAATTTGGGATCTGTTTCAGGTGGTGAGCAGTGTATTTTTTCTATGGTTACTTTACCATCTGGTTCTAGGACTTCAGGGCAGTTTTCCTTTATGATTTCCTGAAAGATACTGTCCAGGCTCTTTTTTTCATCATGATTTTCAGGTAGTCCAATGACTTTTAAATTGTCTCTCCTGGATCGATTTTCTAGGTCGGTTGTTTTACTGATGAGGTATTTTACATTTTCATCTACTTTTTCATTTTTTTGTTTCTGTTTGACTGATTCTTGCTCTCTCATAGAGACATTAGTTTCCATTTGTCCAATTCTAGTTTTTAACAGATTGTTTTCTTCTGTTAGTTTTTGTCCTTCTTCAATTGGTCAATTGTGTTTTTTAGGGACTTGTTTTTCAGTATACTCTTCTGTTAGTTTTTGTCCTTCCTTCTTCAATTGGCCAATTGTGTTTTTTAGGGACTTGATTTCTTCAGTGTATTTTTTTTCCAATTGGCCAATTGTATTTTTGAAGGACTCTTCTACCTCTCTCATTTGACTATTAAAATCCTTCTTGAGCTCTTCTAAGAAGCCCTTTTGGGTTTCAGAACAGTTCATATTCCCTTTTGTTGTTGCAGATGTGGGTTTGTTTACAATGTGTTCATCTTCAGAATTTCCGTCTTGATCTTCACTCTTCTCATCAAATAAATCTACGGTACATTTCTTTTTACTCATGGTGTTTCTTTATTCCCTGGCCTTTAAAGAGATTGAGCTTTCCTGCTGGGACAGAGGGTACTGACCCTAAGCTTTGTTTGGGAGCCTAGGTTTGGTCACTGGCTGTTGTGCTGGGGGCCTCTTATGCTGGCAATTGGAGGCTGTAGGTTTCTGGCAGCTTACCTCGTGTTGGGCTGGAATCAGCAAGGCTGGAACTTTCAGGCAATTCTAGTTGCCTGCTTTTCCTTTCCTTTAGCTTTCTTCAGCTCCTTTTAGGGTGCTGCAGGGTGTTTATCTGCCTGGGCCCCCTGCAGTGTTGTCTCTCTCATTTCTGCTAATGCACTAGGAGATTTCTTTGGTGGAGTGCTGAGGCACCTGGTGATTTTCTGAGCTGGTTTCCACCAGTTCCCCCCACCCTCAGTGAGGCACTCGGAAGTCCAGGTGTTGGTGTTTGCCTGCTCTACCACCTGGGCTTCAGGATTTCTTCACAATTGGAGGCTGCAAGGCTGTGACAGCTCACCTGGTGTTGGGTTGGAATCAGCAAGGCCGGGCTTTAGGAAGCCTTTAGGTTGTTTTCTTCACCTCCTTTCAGATGAATGCACAGGGTACTTATCTGCCTGGGGCCCCTTGTAGTTCTGCCTCCCTTATTTTTGCTGAGGCACTGGGAGACCCATTTGCTGGGCTGCTACACTGCTGCTCTCTGTCTTTCTTCTAGTTCAGCTGTTCCAGGGTTTTTTTTCTGGGGTGATATTTTCTGGGTTTTCAGTGGTTGATAGGGGAGAGTGAGAGCGACTACCTTTTCACTCCACCTTCTTGGCTACCGGACAGAATCTGAGCCTCTGTGTTATTTCTATATATTATGTGTTGGTATTTGGTGGGAAGGTAGTAAAGCTTTGGATATAAAATTTGGGGCCTTCTTTTCCTAATTAATGAATAGCAATCAGAAGTTCAGTTTAAATATGAAAGCTACATCTAGCAATATGCAAGGGGACAGACTGACAAAATTGTATCTCCTCTCTGAGGAGAGCAGAAGGTCTGCCTCTGGCTAGCCCCAACCTCATGCTTCCTCTCCTATTGGGAATTAAAGTCCTACTCAGGAAAAGGATGGGGAAGCAATGCTGGATATATACTTATCCCAGCTTCCCTTTCAACTAAATTGAGATACTTCATACCACATATGGGGACACAGCTTTTTTTACACATATGACAGCTCCCCTACAACTACATGTAAGAATAGTCGTGGCCTAGACACATCATCCCCTTCTGGATACAGTAAGGTCATGTGCTTGGACACTAGGAATACATTTTAGGCCAAAAAGAAAGATTTTCAGAAATTTCAGAATAGCAGTAAACATAGATTGAGTGTCTAATCTCATTTTACAACATAACTATTACTCATAAGGCTTAGTCTTAGTTGTAGTGTGTAAATAGTTATGTTGTGGATGGCATACTGTTAGTCATGGGCCATTGCTAGTCATCCTCACCTACATCTTGCCACTTGACTCCCATGACCCTGGAGCAAACAGTGAAGCTGATGACTTTGCGCAGCCCTGACTCACTTATATCCAAGTCACTGGCAAGTCATCACCCTCCTGACTCTTCAAGAACGAAGGACAAAACAACAACTGTTAGTAACAGAGTTCTATTTTAAATATATTTTAAAGTTGAAAAGCTAGCATATAAATCACAGTTTTATTTTAATATTTCAGGTGCCCTACCTTCTTACCATAAATAGCATTTTATTAAAAATTTACTCTAGATTTGTACATTCACTTTCTTTTATTGAGGCATATCAATAGGCCTGAGAAATATGGGAGAGTACAAATATGGGGGTGTTTTCCTCTTGCACATTATTAATTTAATTAAGTCATTTACTCATGAGGCAAGCAAAAGGAAAGAGTTATTACCAAGTTGTTAAAATGGGCAAAGTATCTATCATTTGGAATAGCATTACAATATGAGATGTTTAGAAGGCACTCTGGTACAATGGAAAGGGCACTCCTTCCCAGGCTACACTCCTGACTCTCCCAACTTTCTCTCTTGTACCATAGAAATCTCTTCACCCTGGCCTTCACTCACCCCTGCCACCTTCCTCTCACCTAAGGAAGTACCTTCTACACCTGCAGCCTCTCCTGATTGACTGGTTCTTCACAGGCACTTCATATCCTGAGTCTGCCCCTAATGAGCTGCATGACCTTGAACTTCAAAAACCTTAACATTTACCTTACTCATCTGTAAAATAAAGGGGTCAAATGAAGTGATATCTGAAGTTCCTTCCAGCCCTACATCGATAAACCTATGATCCTTTGTCTATGAAATTTTTTTTCCTAATTGCTTTTCATTTAACCCTAAGTCTAAGTTCAGTGATGAAATAAGTGATGAATATGTTTCACTTAAGAAAGACATTGCTGAGTAAAAATATAGCTCAGCACATCAATCCAGGTTCTGAAATGAAGCAACATCATTGGTTCAGTTTTACTTAAGTCTTTTCAAGAGATTTTTACTCAATAGTTTTATGCATAGCCTAAAAGAACCCAACATTCTCAGATATCTCAGAGGAACACAGGGAATTTCAGAGAGCTACTTGGGGATATTTGTCGAATTAATTAATCTTTCTCCTTTGAACCTTCAAAACCGTGTCATTTAGGAAGGACATTGTTGTTTTTTGGATTATGTTTTATAAATTAGCTGTCTACTTGGGGAACTGTAAATATACTTAATTTCTTATATAAACTCCCATAATAAGAATAGAATTATCTCTTTTTTTAATAAGAGCTTAAAAATGCTTATTGACTCATTTAATGTGATACTACCAATAACTAAAAATAACTGCACATTTACAAAACTCTTTAAATTAAAAAAACCCCTATATATGTATATACACACATACATGAATTCATTAACTCATTTCAAGGGCCAATCCTGTAAGGTAGTTATACCTAACATGGACTACGAAGAAAAGGTTAAAAAAATCCTTCCCTCCCTCACCAAAGACAGTGGGAGAATGCCTAAGAGAGCAGTCCCTCTGCTGAGGATCTGCCCACCAGAGAGGAGAGAGCCCTAAGTAGAAATGTAAAGAAGAAATGTGTCTTGGTTGCCACTCTGGTCCTTAGGAAAGCAGTTGCCTCAAGGAGAGGGTGTGGCAATTGGGAGGGTGGTGGTGGTAGAGAATGGACAAATACTAGCTGCTTGGCAAGTAAAAAAAAGAAAAATCCTGAGCCTCTATGCTACAGTCATCCTCTTACTAGAATTTGTATTGTGTGCTTCTCACTGCTTCCTGTGGTTTGAGGACAAAACCAGAACTAGTCTACATACCAGCTCTGTGGAAGGTGTGAGGGTCCCTGGATGTGCTGTCCCTTTCTAATCAAGCAGCATTTATGGGTGGGGGTGTACAGTTAGGTGGCACAATGGATAAAGCATCGTGCCTCAAGTCAGGAAGACTCACCTTCCTGAGTTTAAATCTGGCCTCAGACACTTATTAGCTGTGTGACCCTGGGCAAGTCACTTAATACACGTTGCTTCAATTTCCTCATCTATAGAATGAGCTGAAGAAGGAAATGGCAAACCACTGCAGTATCTTTGCTAGGAAAACCCCAGATGGCTTCACAAAGAGTTGGACAGGATTGAAAAATGATTGAAGCAAAATTCATTTTTTTAAGTGTCTACTCTAGCTGTGCCAAAGACTGTGATAGGTATTAAGGATATAAAAACAAGAAAGAAAGAAAGAAAGAAAGAAAGAAAGAAAGAAAGAAAGAAAGAAAGAAAGAAAGAAAGAAAGAAAGAAAGAAAGAAAGAAAGAAGAAGGAAGAAAGAAAGAGAAGGAGGGAGGAAAGAGAAAAGAGAAGAAGGAAGGAAGGAAGGAAGGAAGGAAGGAAGGAAGGAAGGAAGGAAGGAAGGAAGAAGGAAGGAGGGAAAGAAAGAAAAGAAAAAAAATTCTGATTTCAAGGAGCTGATTCACTTTTGAGTTGAAATAGTGGCATACTGTTAGGAAAATGAAGTTGCTTCCTAAATTCAGTTTCCTGGTTCATCATTGCCCCTTTCTTCAAAGAGCTATTTATCTGGATATGTTTTCAGAGGAAAAATACTTTATAATGTTCCCACTCCAGGAGTATATAGGTAAATGTTTAACAACCAGCTCTCTCTGGACACACACACACACACACACACACACACACACACAGATACCTCCCATTCTTTTAATCTGTATTACTAATATTTTCTCCATCATTTTCTTAAATTGAGACAATTAATGAATGATAAATCAAGCCCTGATTTGTAGGTTTTCTGGATTCTGAGGTGTAGATGCTCAGATTGAAAATTTAACAATTGGTAATCCAGTTTGTGATGCTTCTAGCAGAGCTCTGCCTTACTCCCACCCCCATCTAACTAGGAGGAAAATGAATCAATGGAAAATATATAGTAATTGCTTGACTGGGATACTGAGACATAAGAAAGCAGGCTTAGCAGGAGACCACAAATTAGGATCTGAAAGAGGAAATACAATTTTTCACTAATATTAATATTCACTCTTTACCAGCTTTCTTATCTTACAGTTATAATAGAGACTATGACTATATTTTGTGATGATAACTATTATCTGATCTACCTTTGTGCAACCTCCAGATAAAAATGGATTCACTTTCCCTGAATACACATAAAAACTAGTTTCCATAATGGCATTCTTTACAGTAATACTTAGATGAATGATTTGGTAGGGAAGAGATAACTATGGATATATGACAGGCATAAATTGTAGCTGATAATTATAACACCATTTTGATGCTCATTTTTTTTGTTTGATGATGCTTAATTAGCCATCACTAAAGGTCACAATAGTGGTTATATCTAAACCACGAGTTGCAAATCTAAGGTTGGCATGGTCAGAATTTTATCACTTCATCCATGTGTGTTGCCAGTACTTGGGATGCTTGATCACTCTTTGACATTTAAATACCTCAAAGAAACTAGGTAATTTTTATGTTTTATTTAATCAACTTCATTAGAGAATCACTTTCTCATTAACATTGTATAAAATTAAAAGAATATAAAAGGTTCTAGAAGACACTAATTGGTCAATATCCATCTATTTTTTTCACTATTACATGCAAATGCTCAAATACCTAAAATAAAATGCTAGAGTTTAATGGCATGCTAATAAATGGCTGGCCAAAAAAATGCTCCAAAATTAAACCTGCTTCTGAAACTATTGTTACATATAACAGACCAGAAATTTTCTTTATTCTTGTTTTCATACAAGTGTTCCTCTTTCAAGAAGTCTAATGAATATTCCCATATGTAGTGGAGAAAGAATGAAAAAAAAAATTCTGAATTCAAACAACTGAGTCCAAATAATCCATAGTCTTAGGAGCCTCATTATGTGATGGCAGTGGATAAAGCACCAGACCTGGAATCAAAAAGGCCTGAATTCAAATTTAGCCTCAGACACTTACTAGCTATATGACCCTGGCCAAGTTACTTAATCCTATTTGCCTTAGTTTCCTCATCTGAAAATGAGCTAGAGAAGGAAATGGCAAACCACTTTAGTGTCTTTGCCAAGAAAACCCCAAATGGGGTCATAAAAAGTTGGTCATGACTGAAATGACTGAACAACAATAAAAAAGGTAAAATTACGAAGTTGTGATAAGAATGACTGTTTTGTAAGACATCTCACATGTCATTGGCATCAAGCAAACTCACCTTACCCAGAGTCTGAAGATGGCCCATAGTTATACGGGGTATTTCAAAAGTCCAATAATCACCATCTTTTCCTAATGTTTACAACGATTATTTTTCTCTGACAGGACTAGGCATGAGGAAGTTTGTTTTGCATGCTTGGATTTCATAAAATAATATCTTCATTGTTGACTTCCTTATTCTTTCTGAAATAGGTCTTTGTGATGTGACTTCATTCAAGTACAACCACTTCTACTTCACTGATTCAAATGCTTGGTCTTTAGCTCATTTGCAATACCAATTATCAAATACTTTCTGCTCTTCCCAGTAAGAATTCAATTCAGCATATTGAAGTGTCCTCAGAATCGAGTCTAGCATCAGAACAGATACAATGAGGAAAATAATAAATATTGTATCAATTGCTCAGTTGTCAAGTTGACCTGCACAAACTGAAATCTGTTTCCTTATTGTGTGTGTGTTTTTATTAACCTGAGAAGTAATCCAGGATGTGGTTCAAACAGAGAGGAAGTCAAACAGGTTAGTGTAAAGGCAGTTTGAACCACAGCAACAATTCTCAACACAGAAAGTGGTAGCAGATGGAAATGTGCAAATAGCTTGGGCAGTGATCAAGTGCTCACAGTAGTCAGCACCTAAGCTGGCAATTGAACTAAATTTAACCCTTCCACCTTCTGACCAGTACCATGAATATGGAATGTAAAATTTACAGGAGAATAAGACATATAGAAAGAGGTGTGCTGGCACCAGCTCAGATCAGCTCAGGAGTCAATTGTTAAATTTTCAGTGTGAGCATTTACCCTGCTACAGATAACGGCATCATGTATTGTTTTGGTAATTGTCTAGATTCCAGAAAGTAGTGGAGAAAATATTAATAATGCAGATTAACAGTGAAAGTGTGTTATATTTGCATAAAGCCAGTTATTAAACATTTAATATGCCTAGATAGAGTGCTTATGATATTGCCTGGCTAAACACTGGTGTATTAGCAGTCAATAGGCTTCTAAGTAACCAAGAAGACAAGGCATTCGTTGAATATTCATTGAGAGATCTTTAAAACTAAAATTGAGGGACTTAATCATAAGGGGATACCAGCATCCTAAAGAATTGTTCACTGATTGCTTCCACCACTGGTAGCAGTGACTAATCTATATATTTTCCACAGTCACTAGAGTTTTCCTATCTGTGCTAGACGCTGGTCATTCTGTTAAAGAGGAAAGTTAATCCTAACCAAACCTTAACCCCAAATGAAATAATTTGGAATAATTAAGACAGAAGAATTTACTGGAATGCTGAGCCATCAGGGAAGTGACTACTGATGAAAAGTTTTATCAAAAGCGGAAGTCAATGAGGCTCCTTTAAAAAAAAAACATAAACTAGTTATATACATTTTTTGAGTCCTAGGACAGGAATGATAGCCAATGAAGGAAAAAAAAAGAAGTCTAGCTGAGCTAAGGTAAATAACAGCAATAACAGCAAACATTATATAGCATTTTAAGGTTTTCAATATTATTTCATTTGATCCTCACAACAACCCCATAGGGTAGATGTTTTTATTATCCCCATTTTACATATGAGGAAATTGAAGCTAAAAGAAGTTAAATGACTTGTACTTGGTTACGCAACTAGTATATATCACACACAGGATTTTATTTCAGTTATTCCTATCACCAAATCTCTGTCGACTATCTTACTCAGATAAATTTTCAAAAGGACTAGGGGAATATCTTGTTAGGGAATTGGTATATAACTCCAAATTGGGGAAGGAGGTAAATGAGTCTTTCTCTTTGTTCAAATCAATGAAACCTGCAGTTCCCAAAGGGGCAAAAACCTCTTGAAATGTGCTGGACACAATTTTATAATAGAGACTATAGAGAGTGAAACAAGGCTAGCTACCATTCTTTTATTAATTCAGTTGTCATAAACCAAAAGTGACAATTTTGGGATTGAAAGGCAGACAGAGCCCTTGGTTGAAATAACCACAGTGACAGAACTGATGATCATATAAAAAGGAAGTATTAACTTGCCAATTAGAATTACAACATTCCCATGGCATCTCCATTTGGCAACATAATGCATAAAGAAAAACAGAAGAATGTATCTTTATCCTACTTGCAAAAGAAGAATTTAATATACCGATCCAGTGGGAGATGATGAGGATTTATGCACCTAATGGCTTTGCAGCAAAGACCATGGCATTATTAAAAATGGCCAGAAATGGAATATTCCTGACCTGAAATCAATATTTCACATCTGATTTTGGTGTCCACAGATAAGATTGAACAAGCGACAGGTGACAGTTCCTATCACATTGATTGTATATTACTTAAAAATGTTTTAAAAATTAAAAAAATAAAGGTATATTTTTAAGGGTTTTTTTTACCTCCTTGCTATAAATGCCATTTGCTGAGTTCCCTAGTTGTTAGGGCTCCCATTGAAATAATGTCATAATATTTTACGTATTTTATATATTTACGTGTATATATTATCTACCCAATAGAATACAAAGTCTTTGATGTCACAGAGTCTGACATATGGATTTTGCTTAATAAATGCTTACTGAATTGAATAGACTTAATCAAGAGGTGAACTTCAGGCTTGGAGTGTTTTGCATATATAGTCAATGAGATGTGGTCACTGTTGACTTTCTTTAATTTTTGTTCCATTAGAAGGGACCAGAACTCATTGAGCTAGGGTATATCTGTAAATGACAGTGACATAAAAACAAAAAGTAACAATAAAATTTTAAAATAGGAACAGCACTACAGTTTATGCAGCTCTAGGAAATCTTGTTCCTATTCTCCCTATTTAACAAACACTGTTTGCTCATATAAACTTGGGTCATAGCACTCTTTATTACCTCACAATGGTACCTTTGGTCTGCTTCCACTTTCTGGCTAATTAAATGTAAATATTGTTTCAAAATGTAATCCATTGGCACTAGGTGTTATTTTTTCACCTTCATATCTGTAATCACTCTTCCTTACAGTAATAGAGTGCAATAGTTTGTCCCCATTTACTTGGCATCTAGGTTGCCGGAAACTTGGTGCCCTGTCTAGAAGCAACTATTACCTAAGTCACCAATAGTCACTTTGCTACTGAAGGAGATGTAAGGTTTGGAGTAGATATTCTGTAATCTTAAAGCAGCTCAAGGCTAATTAGGGGTCCAAAGCACTGGCTCATGAAATTACTTAGACCATTAAAAACCAATATTTCAATAAGTGCAGATTAACATACTAAAATTTGATTACATGAAGATTGAGGAATACAGGCTCTATGTAAAGGAAGGAGGTGATTTAAAATAAAATTTTAAAGAATCACAGGATTTAGCACTAGAAAAAGACTTTAAAGTGTAATTTGTCTCTCTTACTTTAGAAATGAAGCTACTGAGAAACCAAAGTGATTTAGCCAATATAAGTAGGAAGGAAGGAATGTAGGAAGGGAGGAAAGTTTTTCTGGGGGATTTGTTTTTTAAAGACTGCCAAAGAAATTGAAGGGTTTATTTCTATATTGGTAAGTTAGACTAGGTCCCTTCCAACTAGAAGACTGCATGTTCTACTATACTCTTTCCAGAAATTTGAAGCAGGAAAAAAATTCTGACCATTTTTAAAAAATTTAATGTGCTATTATTTTGAAAAATCAAATAAATGAGAAATTGTCATAGAATATAAAATTCCAAAGCAAGGTATTGTGGAAAAAGTTCCTTCTATATTCCAATGAGTCAAGTGACAGGCTTTGCTTTTTTTAAAAAAAATGGTAGGACTAATAGTACTTAAACAATTTACTCCCCAAAGGCTATTTATATTCCTTCTTAGAAAACAGTAAAGTCCTTTATGTAATAACATAATTAAGAAACATCCTACAAGAAAAATATCATGCAGAAAACCAAAAACTAGGAAATAGAATATGCACTGCAATTTTTTTGAGTACTCTTAAAAAAACAATCCTCTCCTCAATTAACCTCTCTTACCAACCACAAAGGAAAGAAGAGAGGTGACCTTTCTAGTATAAAAGTGTTCTGTGTTTTGCTAAATCAACAAGTATGTATTTCCAAGACTTAAGTCAATCTATTCACTCAAACAACCTGACTGTTGTTATGAGGAAAGCAATTTGTAAGCAAGAGATAGATATATGTACACATTTTATATATGTTAATGCATATAGATATATGTATACATATATGGTATCTATAAATTCATATACGTACATATGTGCACTATATATGTGCATATATACATATATGGATATGATGAAAAAAGAGACAGAGGCAACTTGTATAGTGGATAAAGATCAAACCTCAAAGACAGGAAGCTCTCTGTTCAAGTCTTCCATCTGAAACACCCTAGTTGTGTGACCCTATTCATTTCATTTAACCTTTCAGTGTCTCAGGTAACACTTTAAGTTTCTTATTCTGACAATTCTCTATACCAAATAGATAAGTTGTTGTTCAGTCATTTCAGCTGTATCCAACTTCATGATGCTATTTGAGGTAGAATGGTTTGCTATTTCCTTCTCCAGCTGATGAGGAAACAGAGGCAAACAGGGTTAAGCCCATAGCCACACAACCAGTAAGTTAGTATCTGAGGATGGATTTGAACTCAAGAAGATAAGTTTTCGTGACTCCAAACCTAGCACTTTATCCACTGCACCACCAAGTTTCTATACATACTTACATGCACAGAGAGAAGAAGGAGGAGAAGGAGGAGGAAGAGGAAGAGAAGAGAGATGTACACTAGGTGAAATGGATAGAGAGATGGTCTCAGAGTCTAGAAGACCTGAATTCCACTTCCTTCTGTTGTTGTTTGTCCTTCATTCTCAAAGAGGAGCATGCCATCGGGAATATGATGCCATGACTTGCAAGTCAATTAGACTGAAGTGAGGGAGGGCTATGCAAAGTCACCAGCCTCACTTTCTCCTCTGGAGCCCATCTGGGTCCAGTGGCAAGAAACAGATCAGGATGACTGGAGATGGCCCCAACCCTCAGCAAGTCATTTAACCACTCACTACTCTAATAAACTCTCCAGGACTATAAATTATTGAGAAGGTGTCCATCTTCATTTGGTGAAGTTTCTTCATTACTAGTTAACAATATCAATGAAATCACAGGTCTAATCCTTTTTTCTGTCTATCTCTCTTTACCTCTCTTTCTTTCTCTCTGTCCCTCTCTGTATCCCCACATATACATACATGCACATACATACATATGTACATACATACATACATACATAGAGTTTAAAATCTTCCTTCTTTTTGCCCTTTGTTCTTGAAGAGGCCCATGGCATCAGGGAGGTGATGCCATGACATGCAAGTGAATTGGATTTGAATGAGGGACTGTGCAAAGTCACCAGTCTCACTTTCACCTCCAGAGTCATTTGGATCTAGTGGCAAGATATAGATCAGGCCTGCATTATTGGATCTATGGTTGTCCTGATCTATATCTGGTCCCCAAGAATGTTACATCTTCATTTAAAAAATAGACTATGATACAGCGAAAAGTACTTGACTGGAAAAGAGAAGAGCGGAGAAGTAATCC
This sequence comes from Phascolarctos cinereus, assembly GCF_003287225.1. Lineage (NCBI taxonomy): Eukaryota > Metazoa > Chordata > Mammalia > Diprotodontia > Phascolarctidae > Phascolarctos > Phascolarctos cinereus. Next base: position 342,683,647 of record NW_027555958.1, read on the forward strand.
TTGTTCTGTAGCTTAAAGCTATGTGATATAATTCATATCTGTGGGTCTCTATTTTTTAATCTTTAAAACAAGGGGGAAGGGAAAAGCAATACCTAAGTGCTTTACAAATCTATAATTTGAACTTCACAACAACCTTGGGAGTTAGATGCTATTATTATCCTCATTTTACAAATGAGGAAACTGAGGCAAACAGAGGTTAAGTGACTTACTCGGGGCTGTGGAGGTAGTGTCTAGTCATCCTGACTACATACCTGGACTTTATCTTTCCACAGTTTTTGATACATAACACCTCCACTCCCTCAGTCACCTCTGCTCTCGTTAGAAGGCTGGGGTGTGAGGAGAGTACTAACTTCCTCCCAATCACTTCCTTTATTGAGGGCTGAACTTTCCAAGCAACTCTCCATTTTCTAAAAGCAATTTTACTTTATTTTGATTTTGTAGAACCTCATACCCTTTGCCCTGCCCCAAGCCCTTTTCAACTTCCTTTCGTATATTGTTTTACCCCATTACATTTTAAACTCTTGGATGGCAGGGACCATCTTTCTTATTTGTATGCCCACCCAAATCCAGATTTTGTAACTACAAAGCCTATTTATGCTTTCAACTATATCTTGCTTTGGTAGTAGGAAAACTGATAACCATTAAATAAAAATTTTGCTTTGTGATTTTCTGTTAATTTCATTTAACTAGAGTTATTCCTTTCTCAACTTATTGGAGATATTACTTATTTGAGTACAAAGAAAATTGATCTAAAAATAACCCTTGGATACCTCAAAAAAATGAATTTTTTCCTCCTGAATGTCTTGTTTTCTTTAAAGTATTGTTTTTTGATGATTGCATCCATGTGCAAATTTTATATTCTTCAGTACCTTATATTAATATATGATCATATCAGATTGCAAGAGCATGCAAGTTCACTAAACAAAGTCATAGAATATTCACCTTAAGCAGCTGGCAGAAACTTTATCAAAGTAAAGTAATAAGTCCTGGCACTGCCGTGAGTTTACGTAAGAGGAGGCTGAAGTGTACAACCAACTGATATGCCAAATCAGGTAAGGAATTAGTTCTAGAAACTACACTGGTCTATGCAAACAGCACGTGTTTGCTCAGATGTCTGCCTTGATCATTTCCCTCCCCCTCCTCTGTTTTGTCCCTGTGATTCAAAACTTTCAGGCTGACTAATTCCAGGGAGGCAGCCAAATGGGCCATATGAACTGCTTTATAGATTGGGCACCAATGGCACAGAGCAATTAGGCGTTATTAGATGGTGCTGGTCCAGTGGTTTTGATTTGCACTTCTTATAATTTTTTTTTGTTAAAATTGCCTTTTAAGGTTTTTTTTTTTTATCATTAACCCCCTCTGCATCCTGAAGCTATTGGGACGCCTGGAATTTTTGTCACAATTACAGTTCTGTCAACATTTCCACTATGCAGCTCCCACAGAGTAGGAAGGGCTTATTACTAGGGCATTCCGTTCACATTGGGTTCAAATTTGACTCAGCCCAGATGCACCTTTGTTTTTAGTTTTTTTTTTCTTTTACTGTTATGTGTATTGGGGAGGAAGTTGGATGACATTTTATTTATTTTAAGCTGTCTTTTTTTTCAGGAGCAGCAAAAGGAAGGATGTTTTCCTGCTTAATGTTTTTTTAGAAGCAGATTTCTACAAGCAACAGCCTTTTCATATTTTTTGAATAATCCCCCTCGCAAAAGAGATTATTTAACTTTGAAATGCAGCTGCTGCACACCCTTATTAACTACTCTCCAGAGCAATTTTCCACTCTACATTGTGCCCACTGGTATATACACTATCTTGTAAAAAGCCTGGTCCTCTGCACAAGTCCATTGAGAAATTTAATGGGTTCTTGGGAGCTGTTAATGAAATATACCTTTCCCCAAAACTTTCACCATTGAAAATATCACGTGACAGTTTTGTAACAGTTAATTTAAAATTGGGTTGTACATTTGAGACCTGCCATAGATGGTAAATTTAGCCTTTCAAATTGCCCATCTATAAGCCATATTTAACATTAAATAGCAAGACAGAATCACAGAATCCCAAAGTTCTATTCAAGTAACCTTAGTCTATCCACTTGGAGGATGGTTGAGAGCAGGATATATAAACAGTTACTTGGTGAACCATATATGGTAGAACAAATAATAGGAAAAGAAATGCTATAAACCAAGGCTTATGACCTTTAAAAAAATGTCATAATGAGGTTCTGACCTCTTTCCTTCCATTGAGTAGGAGAGGAGGAGAGGAAATATGGCACATAGTCCAATCACTACAAAAGAATTGGGAATATGATGAAACTGTAACATGCTTCATATTGAAAATTAACATTGCCAAAATAGCCCAAATGCCATAGGCTGCCATTACCTGCTGTATTTGCAGTAACATAAACAAAAAACTAGAAGATATCTTCTATACAGTAGTATTTTATTTTTTAATCTAAAAATACAATGAAGTCATCCTCAAGACTCGGTTGGTCCCAGGAACTATAATTCTGACTTCCTCAGCAGCCTAAGACATAAAAGCCAAGCCCTTAGAGTTGGAACTCCTAAAGCCTGATAGACGCTATCTATTTTTCTGAATATCCTTTCTATGCAATTGCAATCTTTTCATTAAATGTAATATGTGTTATACACCTCTTCTTTCATTCCAAACTGGAAACTGAACCAACAGATTAAGACTAAAGCCAAGAAAGAGATCAAGTCTGTGTGAAGGAAATCAAAGATAAGGGGTATTCCAGAGACAGAAAAACAGACAAATTTAATGGCCTACCATTGAGAAATCTACATGCATATTATGTATACAGAGGAAGATGTATATACATGTCATTTCACAGCCATAATACACGGTGACTTGTGTGTGCATGTGTAGGTACTATGTACCATATGCAAAATGTACTAAGACAATAGTTATAATATGCTCTATTCCTATTCATTTTTTTCTCCACTGTTCTATCATAGTTAACTTTTCTATAAGTCTGTTCATCTCTATAACTTCTGTTTTGTTTATTTATTTGTTTTTTTGGTTGGATTTATCTTGTTCTGAGAAGGGAAATTTGAGGTCCCCTGCTAGTATAGTTCTACTACTTATTTCCTCTTGTAACTCATTTAACTTTTCTTTAAGAAATTGGATGTTACAGCATGTGGTACATATATGTTTAGTATTGATATTACTTCATTGTACCTGTTAACAAAATGACCTTCCTGACTCCTCTTTGAATTAGATCTACTTTTGCTTTTGTTTTATTTGAGATCATGATTGCTACCCCTGCTCTTTTTTTTTACATCAGCTAGAGAAAAATAGATTCTGCTCCAGCCCCTTACCTTTATTCTGTGTGTGACTCTCTGCTTCAAGTGTGTTTCTTGTAAAGAAGATATTGTCAGATTCTGTTTTTTTAATCCACTCTGCTATCTGCTTCTGTTTGATGGTGAGTTCATCCTGTTTACATCCACAGCTATGATTACTGTGGATTTTATTTTTAAATTAAATTAATTTATGTTTAGTTTTTAACATTCATTTCTGTAAGATTTTGAGTTCTAAAATCCTCCCATCTCTCTCTTTCCTCCTCCCTAGGATGGCAAGCAATCTGATACAGGCTATAAATATACAATCATATTAAATATATTTCCACATTAGTCATGTCATAAAAGAAGAAACAAAAGAAAAGGGACAAACCACAAGAAAGGAGAAAAATGAGAAAATTGTATGTTTTGATCTGCATTCAGACTCCATAGTTCTTTCTCTGGATGTGGAAAACATTTTCTATCATGAGTTTTTTGGAATTCTCTTAGATCATTGTATTGCTCAGAAGAGCTAAGTCTATCAAAGTCTATCACAATGTTGCTGTTACTGTGTACAATATGCTCCTGGTTTTACTCACTCAGCCTCAGTTCATGAAGTTTTTCCAGGTTTTTTCTGAAATCTACCTGCTTATCATTTCTTACAGCACAATAGTATTCCATTACATTCATATACCTCAACTTGTTCAGCCATTTCCCAATTGATGGGCATCCCTTCAATTTCCAACTCTTTGCCACCACAAAAAGAGCCTATAAATATTTTTGTACATGTGGGTCCTTTTCCCTTTTTTTATAATATGAGATACAGACCTACTAGTGGTATTGCTAAATCAAAGGGTAACACAGTTTTATAGCCTATTGGGCATAGTTCCAAATTGCTTTCCAGAATGGTTGGATCAGTTCACAACTCTATCAACAATGCATTTGTGTTGCAATTTTCCCACATATTCACCAATATTAATCATTTTCTGTCATGTTAGCCAATCTGATAGTGTGACATGGTACCTCAGAGTTGTTTTGCATTTCTCTAATCAATAGTGATTTAGAGAATTTTTTTTGGTTTGATTATAGATAGCTTTAATGTCTTCATCTGAATATTGCCTATTCATATCCTTTGACCATTTCTCAATTGGGTAATGACTTGTATTCTTATAAATTTTATTCAGTTCTCTACACATTTTAGAAATGAGGCCTTTATCAGAGACACTAGCTAGAAAAATGTTTCCCAGCTTACTGCTTCCCTTCTAATCTTGGTTACATTGGCTTTGTTTGTGCAAAAACTTTTTAATTTAATGTAATCAAAATTATCCCTTTTGTATTTTTCTCCATCCTATTTTTCACCCTGTTTATCCTTTTCTCTCTCTCTCTCTCTCTCTCTCTCTCTCTCTCTCTCTCTCTCTCTCTCTCTCTCTCTCTCTCTCTCCTTTCACCCTGTCTCTCCTCAAAAGTGTTTTGGTTCTGTCCATTGCCTTCTCCAATCTACCCTCCCTTCTATCACCCTCCCCTTTTGTTATCCTCCTCTGTTCCTACTTCTTTTCAAGGCAAGACAGATTTCCGCACCCAACTGAGTGTGTATGTTATTCCCTCTTTGAACCTATCCTTATGAGAGTAGAGTTTAAGCAAAATGTCCGCCAACCCACATCTTACTCTCCACTGTAAATGTTCTTCCTTTTGTACCTCTTTTACATGAGATAATTTACCCCATTGAAACTCTCCCTTCCACTTTCTCTCAGTGCATCCTTCTTTTTCAGCCATTATTTTTTTTTAAATCATCTCATTAGTCTACTTATACCTGCACCCTCTATGTATACTTATTCTGTCTACCTAATACTGATTAGGTTCTTAAGAGTAAGAAGAATCATCTTGCCATTTAGGGGTATAAATAATTTAACCTTATTAAATCCTTTGTTTTCTCTTTCTAATTTGCTTTTTTTTTTACTTCTCTAGAGTCTTGCCTTTGAAAATCAAATTTTCTTTTAAGCTCTGGCCTTTTCATCAGGAATGCTTAAAAATCTTCTATTTCATTGAATATCCATGTTTCTGTGAAGTATTATACTCAGTTTCACTGGGTAGGTGATTCTTGGTTGTAATCCTACCTCCTTTGTGTTTTGGATCATCATATTCCAAGTCTACCAGTACTTTAACATGAAAGCTGTTAAACCTTGTGTAATCCTGATTTTGGCCCAATGATATTTCAACTGCTTCTTTTCAGCTGTTTGCAGTATTTTTTCTTTGAGTTCTAGAATTTGGCTATAATATTCCTGGGATTTTTTTTATTTCAGGATCTTTTCCAGAGTTGATCAGAGGATTCTATTTCTATTTTACCTTCTAATTCTAGTATATCAAGGCAGTTTTCATTGATAATTTCTTGAAAAATGCTATCTAGGCTCTTTTTTGATCATGGCATTTAGGTAGTCTAGTAATTCTTACATGATATCTCCTCCATCTACTTTCCAGGTCAGTTGTTTTTCCAATGGGATATTTCACATTTTCCTCTTTTTTTCCATTCTTTTCATTTTCTTTGATTTATTCTTGATGTCTCATGGAGTCATTAGCTTCCACTTGCCCAATTCTAATTTTTTTTTGCTTTGTTTTGCAAGGCAATCAGGGCTAAGTGACTTGGCCAGGGTTACACAGCTAGCAAGTGTCAAGTGTCTGAGGCCAGATTTAAACTCAGGTCCTCCTGACTCAGGGCTAGTGCTCTATCTACTGTAACACCTAGCTTCCCCCAATGCTACTTTTTAAGAAATTATTTTCTTCAGTGGATTTTTGTACCTCTTTTTCCATTTAGCCAATTCTATTTTTAAGGAGTTTTCTTCAATGAATTTTGTACATATTTTTTTCCTCCATTTTTGTTCTTTCTTTACCAAGGTATTGACTCTTTCATTTTTTCGTGCTATTGACTCTTTTCCCCCCATGATTCTCTTGCATCACTCTCATTTCTTCTCCCAATTTTTCATCTCTCTCCCTTATTCTTTTTTTGTTTTTTGTAAAATCCTTTTTGAGCTCTTCCAGGAGGTTTTTTTTTCTTTTTGGGGGGGTTGGGGCTGAATCCAATTTACATCATTCTTTGAGGCTTTTCCTGAAACTGCTTTGACTTTGTTGTCATCTTCAGAGTTTGTTTTGATCTTCTCTGTCACCATACTAACTTTCTGTGATCAGATTCTTTTTGTTGTTATTGTTGTTTTTTTGTTCATTTTTCTAGCCTATGTAATGACTTTTAGAGTTGGGTTCTGCCCCTGGGGTTGAGGGGACATTATTCTAAGCTTCTTGTGCCAGGGGCAGGGGGCCTCACAGCTGACCTGTGTTGGTGCCTCCTTGTTGACCTGTACCAGGGCTTGGGGACTCTTCACAGGTTGGCTGGGGTGTGGCCTACCGCTGGCTTGCCCAGAGACCACTTGTATGGAACTGTACACCCTTTTTTACTTGAGTGAGACAGACTTTTTTTCCTAACCTTCTAAATTGTCTTGGGCTGGAAAATTATTTTACCCCATCCCTTTACAGGTTTTGTCAGTACAGAATTTGTCTTGAGGAATTATTTTATAGGTGTTTTGAGGTGAATTTGGGAGAGTTCAGGTGAATTCCTGCCTTACTCTGCCATCTTGGCTTCATTCTCTCGAAGGTCAAATGTTCTGTTCAGCTCTGGTATTTTCATCAGGAATGCTTGAAAGTCTTCTATTTCATTAAATGTCTATTGCTCTCCCTGAATGAATATACTCACTTTTGCTGGGTATATTATTCTTGGTGGTAAAACTCAGTTCCTTTGCCCTGTGGGATATCACAGTACAAGTTCTCCAATACATTAATGTAGAAGTTGCTAAATCTTGTGTTATCTTGATTGTGGCTCCATGATATTTGAATTGTTTCTTTCTGCCTGCTTATAATATCTTTTCCTTGAATTGGGGACTTTTGAATTTGGCTATAATATTCCTAGTAGTTTTCATTTTGAGATTTCTTTTAGGAGGTGATTGGTAACTTCTTTTGAAATCATTTTAGCTGCTAGTTCTGGGATAGCAGGATAGTTTTCCTTGATAATTTCTCAAAATATGATATCTAGACTCTTTTTTTATTATGATTTTCAGGTAGCCCAATAATTGTTAAATTATCTCTCCTGGATTTTTTTCCAGGTCAGTTGTTTATTTACAATGAGATGTTTCACATTTTCATCTATTTTCCAATTCTTTTGATATTATTTTGTTTCTTGATATCTCATGGAATCATTAATTTTCACTTGCCCGCTATTTTTTAATTCTTTTTTTTATTTTATTAATTTATTTTGATTTATCAATAATCACTTCCATAGGCTTTTGAGTTTAAAATTTTTCTCCTCCTTCCTTCCCACCCTCCCCATGACAGTGCACAATCTGATATAGGCTATACCTTTACATTCCTATTAAAGATATTTTCACATTAGTAACGTTGTAAGTAAAAATTAAAACCAATAGGAGCCATCAGAAAGAGGAAAGAAAATTCAACAGAAGAGAAAAAAATAGCAATTCAACTTCCATAGTTCTTTCTTTGGATGTAGATAGCATTTTCCATCATGAGGCCTCTGGAGATGTCTTAGATCCTTGTATTGCTGGGAAGGGTTAAGTTTATCAATATTAGTCATCACACAATGTGGCTGTTATTATGTACAACATTCTCTTGGTTCTGCTTACTTCACTCAGCATCAGACTGTACAAATCTTTCTAGGTTTTTCTGAAGGCAGCCCTGTTCATCATTTCTTATAGCACAATAGTATTCTATCACATTCATATACCACAACTTGCTCAGCCATTCCCCAATTGGGGGGCATCCTCTCAATTTCTAATTCTTTGCCACCACCAAAAGAGCTGCTATGAATATTTTTGTACATGTGGGTCCTTTTCCCATTTGTAAGATCTCTTTGGGATATAGCCCTAGAAGTGCTATTGCTGGGTCAAAGGGTATACACATTTTTATAGCCCTGTGGACATAGTTCCAAATTGTTCTCCAAAATTGTTGGATCATTTCACAACTCCACCAACAGTGAATTAGTGTTCCAATTTCCCCACATTGCACACTATTTTTTAAGGAATAATTTTCCATTTAGCCATCTCTACTTTTTAAGGAGTTGTTTTCCTTTTTTTTTTTTAGGAGTTGTTTACTTCAATGAATTTTTCTACCTCTCTTTGGACAATTCTGCTTTTTAAGGAGGTCTTCTCTTCAGTGGATTTTTGTGCCTCTTTTACCAAGCTATTGACACTCTTTTCAGGATTTTCTTACATCACTCTTATTTCTTTTCCCAATGTTTCTTCTCATCTGATTTTTAAAATTCTTTCTGAGCTCTTCCAGGGAAGCTTTTGGGACTTTGATTGTATTAGCTTCTTCTGGGTTTGCATTTTTAACTTCCCTGTCACCTTCCTAACTTTCCATGGTCAGGTTTGTGTGTGTGTGTGTGTGTGTGTGTGTGTGTGTGTGTGTGTGCTCATTTTCAAGCCTAAATCTTGACTTTTAACTTTATGTTAAATATGGGTGCTGCTCCTGAGTTGGAAGGGGTACTATACAATGTTTCAGTTTTGTACAGTTCTGTTTTCAGAGCTAATTCTGGAGGGGTCTGTAAGTTTTAGCTCTTCCAAAGTGGTATGATCTAAGGAGAGGTATGGTCACAGTGCTCTGGTCCATGAACCACCACAAACATTCTTCTCCATCTTAGAACTGTGATCAGGGTTCCCATTCCCCTGCAGGCACAAGTGCTCCTTCTAGCCCTGGAGCTGTGACCTCATACTGATGATGGATAATGCAACAGTTCCAGCAAAGGGTCCCCTGAAATTTCCTTCTGATCAGTTGTGTGACCACCATAATGTCTGTGGGCTGAGATCTCCCAAGCTATTGTTGTCACTCCTACTCTAACTTTAAAGTCTGCTGCTGGTGCTCTATTCAGTCTGAGTAGTCTGCACTCTTCCTCTGCATTTGTCATTTTCCTTTTATGTCATGTTAGTCAATCTAATAGGTGTGAAGTGACATCTCAGAATTGTTTTAATGTGCAGTTCTCTAATCATTAGTGATTTAGAGCATTTTTATGTGACAATTGATAGCTTTGATTCCTTCTTAAAACTTCCTGTTCATATCATTTGACTATTTATCAATTGGAGAATGATTCTTTTTTTTTTATAAATTTGACTTGATTTTCTATATATTTGATGAGGTCTTTATCAGAGAAACTTGCTGTAAAAATATTTTCCCAGTTTCATATTTTCCTTCTGATACTGGCTGCATTAGATATGCATGTGCAGAAGCTTTTTAATTTCATGTGATCAAAATATTCCTTTTTATTTCCCTTGACCCTCACAATCTCTTGCTTGGTCACAAACTCTTCCAATATCCATAGATCTGATGTACATTTTTCCATGGTCTTTTAACTTACTTATGATATCATCCTCTAAGTCTAAGTGATGTATACATTTTGGTCTTATCTCAGTATACAGTGTGAAATGCTGGTTGATGCCTAGTTTCTTCCAAAATACTTTCCAGTTTTCCCACTAATTTTTGTCAAATGGTAAGTACTTACACCAAAAGCCTGGATCTTTGGGTTTATCAAACACTAGATTATTACAGTCATTTACTGCTGTGTATTGTGCACCTAATCTATTCCACTTACTCACCACTCTATTCCTTAGCCAGTACCAGATTATTTAGATGACTACTGCTTTATAATAGAGTTTGAAATCTGGTACTGCTAGATTACCTTTCTTCACATTTATTTTCACTGATTCCCTTGATATTCTTGATCTTATTTTCCAAGTGAATTTTTTCTAGCTTTATAAAAATCATTCTTTGGTAGTTTAATTGTCATGGTATTGAATAAGTAAATTAACTTAGGTAGAATCATCATTTTTGTAATGTTATTTCAGCCTATCCATGAGCAATTAATATTTCTCCAGTTGTTGGGGTTTGACTTTATTTATATGAAAAGTGTTTTGCAATTGTGTTCATTAAGTTCCTGAATTTCTTTTCTTTGCAAATTGGTTGGCAAGTATTTTATATTGCTTGACATTTTAAATGGAAATTATTTTTCTGTCTCATACTGCTGGATTTTGTTGGTATCATATAGAAATGTAGATGACCTATGTGGGTTTATTTTATATCCTGCAACTTTGAAATAGTTGTTGTTTCAACTAGTTTTTTCAAGTTGATTCCCTAGGGTTCTCTAAGTATACCATCATGTTATTTGCAAAGTGATACTTTCATTTCCTTATTCCCTATTTTTATTCCTTCAACTTTTTTTTCTTGTATTATTGCTATAGCTAGCATTTCTAGTAAAATATTGAATGACTGTGCTGATATTGAATATCCTTGCTTCACCCACGTTCTGATTGGGAAGATTTTGAATTTATCCCTATTATGGATAATACTAGTTCTTGGTTTTAGATATCTATGACTTATCATTTTAAGAAATGCATCATGTATTCTTATGTTTTCTAGTATTTTTATTAGGAATGGATGTTGCATATTGTCAAAAGCATTTTTTCTTAATCTATTGATATATGATTTTTATTATTTATTCATATGGTCAAATACGCTGATAGTTTTCCTGATATTGAACCAACCTTGCAATTCTAGTATAAATCCTACCTCTTCATAGTGTATGATCTTTGTGATTTATTAGTGTAATCTCCTTACTAGTATTTTATTTAAAAATTTTACATCAATATTTATTAGAGAAATTGGCCTATATTTTTCTTTCTTTGCTTTTGTTTTCCTTGGTTTAGGTATCAAAGCCATATTTGTGTCATAAAAGGAATTTGGTAGAACTCCTTCTTTACCTATTTTTTTCAGATAGTTTACATAGTATCAGGATTAATTGTTCTTCTAATGTTTGGTAGAAATCACTAGTAAATCAAAATAAAAACCACCTGGTTCTGGGGTTTTTTTCCTTAGGTTCATTGATGGCTTATTCAATTTATTTTTTGATGTTTGTTTGTTATATGTTTGTTATATATTATATGTGATATGTTTGTTTAAACATTATATTTTCTGTTACTCTTGGCAGTACATTTTTTTTTGTAAACATCCATCCATTTAACTTATATTGTCAGTTTTACTGGCATATATTTGTGCAAAATACTTCATAATAATTACTTTAATGTCATCTTCATTGGTGGTTCATTCATTCTTTTCATTTTTGATGCTATTAATTTGATTTTCTTTCCTTTGATATCAGATTATCCAATGATCCATTTATTTATTTGTTTCATAAAACCGATTTCTAATTTTATTTATTACTTTGGTTTTTTATCTTAATTTTATTAATCTCTACTTTGATTTTTCAGGATTTTCATTTTGCTGTTCAGTTAGCAATTTTTAATCTGTTCTTTTTCACTCATTCTGTTGAATTAGATCAGCTAGTTTCTGTTGCAGTTGCATGGTGGTTTGTGAGGCACTGTCTCAATGAATTCAGAGTCAGACCACCTCTAATCCAATTACAGGCATTTATTGAGGAATGATGCTTCTCAGAAGTGGGCTAGGTTCCAAGAGGAACCAGCAACTTCATAGAAAGCAAGATGGATTTTTATAGTGCATTCATGCTGATTACATAACATAAATTATGAATATTTAAAAGGCAGGAGGGGTTTGGTAAAGGATTAGGTAATGGGGGAGGGGTTCCTTCTATGGTTTATTGGTCAAACATCCTGGTTGTGCTGCTTTCTGATTGAGTAGCTATTGTGATCCTGTCTGGTCAAGATGGATAGTTAGGTATTGTGGTCCTGCCTCCATCTAAATGGATGATGTGATTGTGGTTGAGTACAACAATACACCTTTTGAAATATGTGAATTGGATCTGGGGGCAGTGGATAGGTAGGGGCAGTGGCTATATTGGGTTTGGGGACCTGTGATTATTAAAGCCAGATTGTGCGGTCCAATCAGGGCATGGCTGCTGTTCTGTGGGGCCCATAAGGAAGTCAAAATATTGGGGCTGGGAGCATCTGTATTAGGATTCCATTAGTTTCCAATTAACTTTTAATCTATGCTTCCAAGGCACTTTATTAAATGTGGTTTTATTCCATCATCATCTAAAAAGGATGCATGTAACAGTTCTGATTTTCTGCATTTTGTTGTGAGGTTTGTATGCTCTAATACACGTTTAATTTTTGTGAAAGTGCCACGTACAACTGTGAAAACAACAACAACAACAACATATACTCTTTCCTATTCCTATTCAATTTTCTCCAGAGGTCTGTCATATCTAAATTTCCTTAAACCTTATTCATCTCCTTGACTTCCTTCTTATTTATTTTATGGGTAGATTTATTTAGCTCTTAAAGGAGAAAGTTGAGGTCTACCACTAATATAGTTTTATTGTCCATTTCCTCCTGTAATTCATTTGTTACTCTCTTTAAGAATTTGAATGTTATATCATTTGGTACATATACTTTTACTATTGATATTACTTCATAGGCCATGGGCCTTTTATGAAAAGGCAGTTTTTTGTTTTATGGTTTTTTGTTTGTTTATTTGTTTTTTGTTTGTTTGTTTTTTGTAAACAACATATTGTTGGATTCTGGTTTATAATCCATTCTGCTATATGCTTCTGTTTTATGAGTAAGTTCATTCCATTCTCATTCACAGTTATGATTACTAACTGCATTTCCCTCAGTCTTATTTCTGCTCTTTATCCTTCTTTCTCTCCTCTCTCTTTCTCTCTTCTAAAGTCTGTTTTGCTTCTGATCACTGATTTCTTTTATCTGCTCTCCCTTTTATGACTCCCCCTTTTCTTATCTCTTTCCCTCTGACTTCCCTCTTGGGTTGATAAATTCCTATTAACAATTTAACATGTACAAATAATTTTCCCTTTTTGAATCAATTTAGATGAAAGTAAGATTCAAGCATTCATCTATTACCTCATATTTTCCTTTCCACTGTAAAAGCTCTTCCTTGCACGTCTTATGTGAAATATTTTCCCACATTTTTCCTCTCCATTCTCTCTTCTCTCAGGGCATCCTTCTTTCTTATTTACCCTTTTTTTTTTATTGAGTCAATATAATTGACTCATTCCCACACCCTCTTCTTAATCATAATGAAAAAGTTCTTAGAAGTTACATGTATCATCTTCCCATATTGAAAGGTAAATAATTTAATCTTATTGAGTCCCCTGGGATTTTTATTTCATGTTTAACTTTTTATGCTTATTTTGAGTTTTGAATTTGAAAGTCAAATTTTCTATTTAGCTTTGGCCTTTTCATCAGGAATGCTTGAAAGTCCTCTTTTTCGTTAAATATCCATTTTTTCCCATAAAGATTATACTCAATTCTTCTGCCTAGGTTATTCTTCATTGTAATCCCAGCTTTTTGCTTTCTGGAATGTTATATTACAAGCCCTCTACTAGTTTAAGGTAGTAGCTACTAATCTTGTGTGATCTTAACTATGACTCCATGATATTTGAATGATTTCTTTCTGGTGATTGAAGTATTTTCTCTGTCCTGAGAGCTTTAGAATTTGGCTATTGTATTCCTGGAAGTTTTTATTCTGTGATCTCTTTTAAGTGGTTGTTGGTTGATTCTTTCAATTTTTATTTTACCTACTGGCTTTAAGATAAAGAGACAGTTATCCTTGATAATTTCTTAATATACAATGTCTAGGCTTTTTCTGTGGTCATGGATTTTAGGTAGTGTTAACATTTTTTAAAATTTTCTCTCATCAATCTGTTTTCTGGGTCAGTTGTTTTTTAATAAAATATATCACATTTTCTTTCTTCTTTCATTCTTTACTTTGTTTTATGTTTGTTGGGCTCTGTTACAAGTATTGGGAGTTTAGGGGCATTCTCTCAAGCTTCAGGCTTCTTTGCACTGATGTTTTCAGAGCTTGTTTTGTGGTTTGGAAAGTTTTTGGTCCTTCCAAGTAGATGTGATCTGGAGAAAAGTCTGGTCACTGCTCTTCTTTTCTGCACTTTGGTCCTTACCCATGTAAGGTCCCTGATCCCTTGGGATTGCATCTGATACTACTACTCAGAGCCTCTGGTCTGTTGGGACCAGAAACAATACTGTTCCCCAGGGGCCTTGATCCCTTGTGACCTAAAGAAATGCTAGTCCTCAGGACTGACACTCTTTCTTGACTATATGTGTCGCTCTCACCCTTGAATTATGACCTAGAAATGGATATGTGCAATCAATTTGACAAATAGTATCTGGTTCTGCATTGAGTGGTAACACAGCAGTCCCCTATAATCCCTTTTTTTTGAGGCAGTTGAGGTCAAATTACCTGCCCAGAATCACACAGTTAGTGAGTGTTATGTGTCTGAGATAGGATTTGAACTCAGGTCCTCCTGACTACAGGCCGGGTACGCTATCCACTGCACCACCTAGCTTCCCCCCTATAATTTCTTTATGAACAGTTTTCACATCTCTTTACCATCTCTTGCTTGAGGGCTCCTGAAACTACTATTTTGTAGCCACCACCTAGTCCTACCACTAGTTTTTCATCCACGTGACTCTGGGTCAGCTCCACTCCTACATCACTGATCTCTCTTTCCAATCCCCTAAATTGCTTGGGTGAGAAGAATGTGTCATGCTGAACTTTGTTGCCTCTGCTACTCCAGAATTCAATCTGAGGCATTATTTTAAAGTTATTTGAAGAGGAATTTTGGAGAGCTTTGTTGAGTGCTTTCTCTACAGCATATTGGCTCCACCCTGATTGTAAGCTTTTTAAGGACAAGGACACTCTCATCTAAAATTTCTGTCTTCCCAGAACTCAGCATAGAGTTCTGTATACAATAGGTGTTTAATAAATACATGGGTTATTTGTTGTTGATGATTATGTATTGAAATAGGCACTACATTTCAGTTATATTGACTCAACTATTACTATATTCCTAAAGTACACAATTAAAAAATCATGTAATCCAACCATGTACAATTATAATACCCCTGATAAGTAAAAGCAGGTCCTTTTGAAAAAACTATATTTGCCATCTGGAAGCTTCACTAACAGAGTAGACTAGTGTAGAATTAAATTCTGGTGACTTGGTCACTGGAGGATATCAGTCCCAATTTACCCTGAAGAGGCAAAGGAATGTAATCTCCTTGCGCACAGACATTATTTTACATTTGTCTTTATGTCCAGAGAAGCCAACACAGTGTCTGGTAAATATTTAGTGTGTATTGAATTGGGTTGACTTGAGACACAACAAATAGAGGTGGTAGGAGTGCTTTGTATTTAACCTTTGGCAAGGATCAACCTTTCTGAGGCCTCACTCTCATTAATTGTAAAATGGGGAAGGGATTTAGATTAATAGACCTTTAAGGATTCTTCCAAGTCTAAATATTTACCTCTATTAATCTATTATATTAAAGATTTAATGTTTTACTCCCCCTATGCTTTCTTCTTTCCCTTCTTCCGTATTTCTATTCATTTTCTTTTCCACTTCATCTCTGTTCTCCATTTTTTTCTTTTCTTTCTCCTTCCTTTACCATAATGGAGAATACATACATACATACACGCATATGTATGTATTATTATTGTATTTCTAGCAAAAAAATATATAATTAGAAAGATTGGAGCTATACCATCCTTGTGCTCAAAATAAGCCATCCAGATTACTGCATGCCACTTCGGTCTGTCTCTCATTCTTGCTTACCAGCCATCAATATCTGTATTATTTTCCCCTTCTTTTTAAGTCAATTTATTGAGTATTTACAATGCAGTGGGAACTATATTAATCAGTGCAGTATCTATAATTTGCTACCTATGTATTTCAACTTCTCTGAGCCTTAGTTTCTTTACATAGAAAATATGGATGTTAACATGTATACCACCTACCTCACAGTATAGTAAAGAGTAAATGATAAAAGCATTGTTAAAGTAACTTGGCAAAGTATTATGTAACATAGTTTATTTTTAATTGTTCTCTTGACTTCCTCTTACCATGTTCCAGAAACTTCTTAGTCTTGGAAGTTCACTCTCATCCTAGAATTTTATGCATAGAAAGTATGCTCCATCCCTATGGGCTCTCCTTCTGATTCAATGGCTCCTCTCAGAACCTCCATTTAGGAAGGTCCCCAGGCCATCCACATCTCTTTCCTCTGCAAGTTGTAGTCTGGAAATTTTTCTACAATGCACCCCCACTGTGCACTCCCCATCCCTTATTAACCTACTTTTTTGTGTTGTCTTCCCCCATTATGATATAGGCTCTTTGAAGGCAGGGACTGCCTTTTCCTTCTTGCATTTATGTTCCTTGCACAGTGCCTGGCACACTATAAGCACTTAACTGGTGAAAACTGTAGTAATAATATTATTTATCTTTTGTTTATTCTTCACCTACCATATGATATTGAAGCTTAAATAAAGAAACCAAAAAAAGTTAACATGTTGTGCTTGCTTTTAAAATTACTGTTGAAAACATTTGATTTCAATGCAAATACAATTGTCAGCATGGTTTTCCCTTTAGATCAGAGATCCCTCGTTTAAATATTTACCTTCCCTAAAATTGCTTTAGTGAATGAGGTAAATACTTTTAGCAACAAAGAACACATATTAGAGAAATTTTCCTGGTGAGACAAAATATATTTTGTTAAAAATAAAAGATTCTTCACAAGTCAAATTTTTTCACTATTTCCCGGTACAATTGCTATGATGTATCTAATGGCAGCCAACATCAGTGAAATGCTTTATTTGCCTGAAGAAGCCATCAACATGGGTCAGTTTCCCTTCCAATTAAGCTGCTTCTTCTTCTCCTCCTTTTTTTTTTTGCCTCTATCTGTATTTTTCTTTCAATTCTCTTTGGCACCCTTTTCTTCAGCCTCTGTTTGACTTACAGGATTTACTTAAGATGACACAAGGCGATAAAATAATAAATGCTAACTATAGAATGTTGATCTTGGGACCCAACTGCCTTTCTCAAGTAGAACTAGCTCAGACATTCAGATTATTTACCTCCTACCCACCATACTGATCACTAAATAGCTGTTATCTATTCTAGTTAGTTACCTTGTCAGCAGGTGGCTCCGGTGTTTTATAAGATCTGGTGGTGAGTTAACCTTTATCTTATCAGTCAGTTTAACTTGACTTGGTCTCTAGCTGCATGCTACATAAACATCTAGGCAAAATCTGGAAGAGAACAAAAAAAGAGGCCATTTTCAGATTATATTCCACTGCGAAATGAAGAGTAAGGGGATCTTGAATGAAGGCTCTCTTTGGCCTTGTCGTAAGTGGGCTTCCTGTTACCTGCTATTGACTAGGTTTACAGCCAATGTCCCACTAGTTAGAAGAAGAGTTGTTCATCTATTGGTTTCTTTCCTCTTCTTTTAATTTTCCAAACAAGGAAAAGGTGACAGTGTTAAGAAGCTGCCTTGGTTCATATAAGCAATTGTTAAGGCGAAGAATGATTGCTCCATTATGCGTGAGAAACTGGCTGTAAGAAAACATTCTAAAGAAGCCACACTGCATGCAAGAAGGCAGGTCGCCTGTGCATCCGAATCATTGTGTTGCCACTTTGGAAAAGTCCCTTAACCTCTGTCTCAGACTGCCATATGAATCAAACAAGGAGGAAGTAATATATTGCTATTTGTTGTCATTTATATAAGATTTCAGTGTATTTTAATAAATCCAGATACAGTAAGAAGTTGAGCCAATGAGAGGATATTCATTACTTGCCCAGTAGAATATGATGTCAGAATACAGTTTCTATTGGAGGAAAGATCAGATGAATGAACAGGAGTCAATGAAGTCATTAAAAACAGAAACACAATAAAGTCAAAGCTGTAAGTCCATAGGTAAACTAAAGAGTAATTCTGAAAGCACAGTGTATCCTTCCATAAATATGTGTAGGAAATGTGTTGGTGTAAGTGAGATGTGTGGGATAGGATTTTCTAGGAATAACTATGTCACAATGACAGCTGGCATGGACCTCAGGTGCAGTACAGCTAAACTAATAAGCAATCCAAGAGCCAGATGAGTAAAAATAGTTGTATTTCCTAACTCCAAGCAAAATGAAAACCCAGAATTGTCACCACACATGGTCAACAATCCATGACCATTTGAGGGTGAAGATAGAAAAAGTGTATGTATGTCATAGTTCAAAACTGACTTAGAGGTAGCATTTACCCTCCTCTAATTATGCCATTTAGAGCTCTAGGGAACCATGGAAATATAGTCCACCCCTTCATTTCACAAATGAGGAAGTGACTTTCCCAAGTTCCCACAGGCAGTAAAAGTACCACAGCCGAGATTCAAACCTTGGGCTCTGATGCCAAATCTAATTAACTTTCCACTGTATCACAGGACAATTTTATTTTGATATGTCACACTTCAGATAATCTTCTTTGATCTTGCTCAATAAGTTGCAATTTTATAGCCTACCATCTAATTCAGGGGTGGGGAACCTGTGGCCTCCAGGCCACATAGGGCCTTCCTTTGAGTGTGGCTTTTTGACTGAGTATAAATTTTACAGAACAAATCCTTTTATTGAGGGGATTTGTTCTGTGAAGTTTGGATTCAGTCAAAGGGCCTCACCCAAGAACCTAGAGGACCACACATGGCCTGGAGGCCACAGGTTCCCCACCCCTAATGTGAGGAGTACATAGAATAAACAATGTGATTGTAAAGCTTAATAAAAATTCTGAGATATTTGGAGCACTGAATTACATATGTATATACATATATGTTTGTGTATATGGTACCATGCATGAGTTCAATTCTGAGATCTGCTATAAAGAATTCTTAATATTTTTAAAGCTCTTTTCCTGGAATACTCAAGGTAATGACAGGATATCCAGACTAAACAGGTGTTTAGCACTCCATGCTTTCAACATTAGTTAAGATTTTGAGAGTGTATTTCTAAAGGTGGTAATCATACTTTTTTAAAAAATGAACTGCTTATCACTGCATCTATTTTTAAACTAATTTTTGAGTAAGTAAAGGTCAAATTCTCAAGCTTTTGTTTGTCATTCTGGCATCTTTCACCTGGGTTCTTTCACACAGTGTAGGTAAAGTTGCTTTTTTTTAATCTTAGTTACTGTTTATGTGATTCTGTGAGCCTGAAAACTTGAACTTGAAGTCTTTAAACAAATTAATAGAAGAAACAATTAGTCTAAATGCTAGAATTAACATCAGATGAAACATTGACCATGAGTAGAATCCTGGAAGTCCTTAACTCCAGTATCCAACACCAGGCTTGGAGGAGTACTGGAAGGTAATAATAACTCCTTCAGCATACAGGTGCCCAGTGAGTGTTCCCAGAAATTCTCTGCTTCTTCCACCCATTAAATATATCCTACTTCCCTTAAAAGAGAAAAAAAAGTCCCCTAAGGAACACTGGACCAAAAATTTCTCAACAACCTCCACAATCATAACCCTATACAGAGGTTAATCCCTCTAAAATTCTAAAGGTATTGCTATCACTTCCTTCCCCAAAGAGCACAACTAAATTTCTCAACAAATACATCTTACAATGTTCTGTCTAGCAATGGGAAAGCATTTATCTTCCTCTTCCTTTACCCAGTGCTTTAAGCCACCTCTTTCATTTGAAACTCTCTAGGATATTGACCTTAGTTCCCCTAGACCTGAAGCATGTTTTTTCTCCAATCCACTCTCCCCATAATTCTAACTATTGACCTACCTTTCCAGTCTGCCACTCTAAAGACCTGTTCCAAACACAGCATATGACTTCAGAGTGGGAAAAATCTCTTGAAAAAACTTGAAATTTTTCTAAACATTTTTGTTTTGTTTTGAGGGTTGTTGTTGTTGTTGTTGTTGTTGTGTGTGTGTGTGTGTGTGTGTGTTTTAAACAACTACAGGTTGTGAGTAGATGTAACTCTTATAGATGTGTCTATAAGGCAGATTTATATAATCTTGCACAAATTCATAATAATATCGCACTTACATAGCTGGTTAAAAAATGTCTCATGCTTAAGTCTCCAGTTGGAGAGAAAAACTCTTGAACAATAGATTGGGGGTTGAACTCCCAGCCCTGAGCTAGAAACGATCCCTCTCTCTTATGTATGTCCCATTTCAACCACATGCCACAAAACAAATGAAAACCCAGCAACATAAGGACAGGTTCATGGTTTGGTGTTTATGAGAATTAATATTAAATGTGGCAAATGTATAGAGTCACAGAATAAAGTTTTAAAAACAATAATATGGAAATAAGGAAAGGGCAGGGCAGGACCCTCCTACCCCCAGCCCTTAACATAGTGCTTAGCACAGAGTAGGGCCACTTGATTAGTACTGCTTGACTGATTGATCCTTCTTCTGGCTAACTTACTTTTCTTAGCACTCCTGCTACATGAATGAGTGCCCAAGACAAAAATACAGTCACATACCTCACTGCTTGCCCATTTAGAAATCATCCCTTATGGGCTAAAGAAGTGAATTGTTGGTGTGGCAGACACTGACTGCTGCCATGGTGGCCTTACTGCCATGGGAGGACTGGTACCTCTTCCTTCTCCTCCAAAGTCCCCAAACTCCTATTGTTGCCATGATTGAAAACCTTTGTCTTCTCCTGCACCACTCAAAGCTTCCTCTCTTCCCAAGCTGGGAAGAACTATACATGTCCTTGCCAGACATTGTTACATATGCAATAGCAAACATGTTTTTCACCAAATGAAATCAGAGTAATGATTGGGGGGGGGGGGTGGACTTAAGAAACAAATTGCACTTAAAAAAAAAAACTTTGTTTAGACTTTAGAAGGAACTTGGAGTTTATTTATTGTGATTTCAAATACATAGTCTCATGCTGGTTTATATTGTTTGTAATGGGCATGTCACTAAATGGGACACATGCCCAGGGTCAGAGAAGATCAATTCAAATGACAATTGTGGGTGGGGATGGGTGATTTTTAAAGAGGACATTGGGAAAGCAGAGAAAGTGATGGTATGTGGGCAAGGGCATTCAACTTTTGACTCTCTGGTTATTTACCTTTGGAGGGAAAAGCAGCCAGTTAGTTTTACTTCTCTTTGTGTGAATTCATTTATTCTAATACTAAGTGGACAGAGGTATTATGATTGAAACTTTAACCTTATAGCATGCAAAGAGACAAGATGTGGAACCTGGGGAAGGGGAAGTGACTGAGGCTGACCTGGAGGGGAAACTGAAATAGGCACCATCTACTTCCCTGATTGGGCTTTCTTATGCTGCATATGAGAGAAACACTCACTCCAACATGTATCAGCTCAGTCTGAGTTACCCTGTTTGTTGCTTAGTGAAACATACTTTGTTTAGCTCCCCACTGGAAACTGCTGAGAACTGAATTTGCAGGTTCATTTCTTCCTTACTGCTTGGGAGGATGCAGTGGGGGTGTGGCAGATACTCTGATATTTATTTATACATATTGTGTGTGTGTGTGTACATATATATGTATATATGTGTGTATGTATGTGTGTGTGTGTGTGTGTGTGTGTGTGTGTGTGTGTGTGTGTGTGTGTATAAATAAAATTGGGATCTGGTCCTGATAAAAAGAAACTGGAATGACATCCCTCAACATGGAGAAGCTGAGGGTAGGCTTCTAAGAGAGTTGTGATGAGGCGCAAGGGAAAATCAACATTCCATAACTGGCTCTAGCATCCCCTGTCCCAGAGCCAGGCCTACTACATCTACACCTCAGTATTATAGGGGATACTGAGGGGTTGAGGTCCTCTCTTTGATCCATTGGCTGGAGCTCTCACTGGCCAAATTCCCCATTGTTAGGTACCAGTGACTAAAGATCCATTCTAATTCCATTTAACCACTTAATATAAATTGACTTTTTACTTCTATGGAATAACAAGAACTAATGTATCAATATTTCCTTCAATATTGGAGGAACACACTCTCCCCTACACCTCCTCAGTCTCTGAGGGGAATAGGACCTACTTAGCCCAGTTCCTACATAGAATTAGTCTCACTAAGTTCATATCCAAAGCCATCACTTTTGTTGGATGACTCCTGGTCTGAGCCACCTCTGGGCTAGAGGACTGGACTCTAGAACCTAGATTCTGGGACACAGGGATCCTAGTGCACCCTTCTGACCTTTCAGACTCACCTACGGAAAAAGGAAAGGCCAAGGACAAAGGTCTTTTCATAGGGCTATATGGCTTCAGAAAGGAGAAGGCTTCATGGTCTTTCCTTCTATATCACAGAGTGTTAGCAAACATCATAAATGAAGAAATAACTGAAGTAGACCAAGAAGTGGAACTTTTTTTAATATGGCTCTACAGCCAACCAAAGAGCCTCCTTTTCAACATATAATTATCATACCAGAATGCCTGGTACAGAATGTCTGCACATTCACAGAGAGTCCCAGCCTCTCCATGTAGAGAGACGTCACTCAAGGTATTTTCTAAGTGTACCCCCTTTTAGTTTCCTGGTTAAGCTTATTCTAAATTATTGACCTTGGTAAAGTGACAAGATGAAAAGCACCCAAAGGACCTAAGGAAGGAGAGTAGTCAAGGTAGGCTCAAACCAGATTTGATTGTTGGATACAAACATATTGCCGGTGTGGTCCTTGCAGTGGGCCCACTTACTGGGTGACTGACAAACAACTCTCATCAGGATCCTGACTGAAAGAAATGGACAAACTGGCTGATGACCCGATCGCCCCCCAGTAAAGATTATACATTTATTGACTGTTTCTACAATGTCTGTCTAAATACCACACTAATTTATAAGTTCCTTGAAGGCAAAGCATAATCTTGTACTTCTAAATTCCTCATAATATATATGGCAGTGTTGACTATATGTTAGGGGCTAGGTAAATCCTTATTGAATAATCAAAATTCAAACACTGTAATAAGATATAATTCAGGACAAAAAATTTGAAAATGCTCATTTCTTGTAATCCCAGCTGCAGGGTTGGCCTTTCTAAAAAGTCAAATTTTGGGATGTGTTTTTGTTTTTGTTTTTGTTTACAAAACTGACACCAATGCATCATTTTCAATTACTTCTAAATACTGAATCTGGGGATGCCAGTGACTTACTGAGCTGTTTAGTGGTTTGTTGGTCTCACCATATATCCTGCATAAATGTCTACATTCCCATTTTACCATCTGCTCTACAATGTGAGTACAGATGAATAGAAAAATACAAAAATATTTGAGTGCAAATATTATATATTTCAACTTGGAGGAGGAACATTGCCTCATATAGACAAACAGGATTTCATATTTATTATTTAGACTTTAACTCCTATCATACACTTTGTTTTAGTGAGCTGAGGGATTGTACTTTTATCCTGGTATTCTTCCCATGCCTTACCACTACTATGCCTCTTCACACAGTAGTGTCAACATAACAGATCTTTCCTTTATTTTTAGAGGCCAGGACCTGAAGTTTCAGATCTGTCAACCATGACAATATCTGTTTTTGAAAAAGAAAATTAGTTGTGACAACAAAAATAGAGGATTTCTTTTCCATTTGCCAATAGTGGGAAAGTGGTAAAAAGTGGAAACACAAATATAGCATGCAAGAGTCTTCAGGATATACTGATGCCAGGATAAGAAATGAGAGGAAACTGATGGGAGGTTTATGTAGCAGCACTTCCAGAATAATATTGAAGCTGAGCCACAACACCTGGAGAATTCCCAACATTATTTAGTTCTGTACACCTTCCTGAAGCTCTCATCATTTTTAAATCTGTTAAATAATTATATGTGTATATGTGTATTTTTTCACTTCAAATGTTCAACAGGACTATTTGTGCCCAACCTGTGGTACAGAATGAAGTGCGACAGTCAGACATATAGTACTTGACCCCAAGATAATGATGACATTTTGTTCCTCTCTGAGAACAAGGAACAGCAACCAACTATATATAAATATACAGATAGATAGATAGGTAGGTAGATAGATGGATATAGATATACACACATGTATGTGTAGATATGTATATATACATATATAAACACATATGTACATGTATATATATGCATTTAACACATTTAAATTTACATATTTATTTAGCCCATATGATTTATGTTATCTACTTAGAGAAAATGAACCAGGAATGAACAGCAAGCAAGTAGAAATCCAGCAGTTAGAATGTGTTAGGACTACTCTTTTATATCTTTTCAATAATCTTCAGTATCATAGAAACAGGCAATCCAACCTATGATTTCATTGGCATAGGGTACTCAAAGTGATGAAACTCATTCTTCCAATGAAGATTGACATTTTTTCCTGCAAATTGTAGTCTTCAGAGCAGTGTACTACAGTGAGGGTTATGACTTGCAACAGCATTACACAGTTATTATGTGTCAGAGACAGTACTTAAACCTAGATCTCCTGACTGGAAGGCCAGCTCTCTATCCGCTGAACAAAACTGCCTCCCTGCAGTAATATAGGAAGGTGTCAGGCATTGAAATTGAGACTCGAAATGTGTAAGTATCTTGCCCAATGTCACCAAGTTAAAAAGTATGGTCAGGATTTGAACCCAAGTTTTCTGATTTCAAATCCCATCCATAAACTGAACTGTTTTCAAAGGACTTTGAAAAATGTTGCCTAATTTTAATTTAAACTATCTATCTATCTATTTATTTGTTTGTTTGTTTGTTTATTTATTTTTATTTTTTCACGCAATTGGGGGTTAATTGACTTGTGCAGGGTCACACAGCTAGTAAGTGTCAAGTGTTTGGTCTGAGGTCAGATTTGAACTCAGGTCCTCCTGACTTCAGGGCTGGTGCTGTATCCACTACGCCACCTAGTTGCCCCAATTTTAATGTAAATCCTTAAAAAAAAAAAAGAATTTGTGTTGTAGGGAGATCTTGGTGAGGAAACTCCTCTACCAATTCTGATTGACACTTTCTTTGCAATCTATAATCTTAGAGAGTTTCCAGATGCACTGAATGATTGATTTGCCCAGGGTCACTTCTTTGGGGCCATGAACCAGTAAATATCACAGAGGGGACTTCAGCTTAGGACTTTCTTACTACACACATTCTCATTCTTTCTGGTTCTTGTCCATGTTTGCCCATATTCTGAGACATTAATCTTACTTTTATCAATTTATATTTTGACTTGCTTGTTTACTTATGTCTGTAGCACCTGTGTATAAGCCATAGGTACCCATCATTTTTCCCCCTTTGTTTTCTATTAGGTACTGGAAGAATCGAGGGGGTGGGGTGGAGGAAAGAGCTTATCTAAAGTAAACAACTATGTCAGATGATGGAAAGAGGTTTTTTTAAAATTAATTAATTTTAATTTATCAACAATCACTTCCATAAGCTTTTGAGTTTTAAATTTTTCTCCCTCTCTCTCTCCACCTCCCTCTCCAAGATGGCACACAATCTGATATAGGCTATACAGCTATACATATACATTCCTATTAAACATATTTTTATGTTACTCATGTTGTAAGGGAGAATTGGAACCAATATGAGGAACCACAAGAAAGAGAAAACAAAACAAAACAGAACTAAAAAATAACAAATAGTAAGCTTTGATCTGCATTCCAACTCCATAGTTCTTTCTTTGCATGTAGATAGCATTTTCCATCATGGGACCTCTGGAGATGTTTTAGATCCTTACATTGCTGAGAAGGGCAAAGTCTATCATCAACATTAGTCATCGCACAATGTGGCTATTCTGCTCACTTACTTGGCATCAGTCCATTACAAGTGTTTCAGGTTTTTTTCTGAAGTCTGCCTGCTCATCATTTCTTAAATCACAATAGCATTCCATTGCATTCAAATACCACAGCTTGTTCAACCATTCCACAATTGATGGGCATTCCCTCAATTTCCAATTCTTTATCACCACAAAAAGAGATGCTATGAATATTTTTGTACATATGGGTCCTTTTCCAATTTTTGTGATGTCTTTGGGATACAGCCGTAGAACTGCTATTGCTGGCTCAAAGGGTATACACATTTTTATAGCCCTTTGGCATAGTTCCAAATTACTCTCCAAAATGGTTGGGTCATTTCACAACTGATGGAAAGAGGTTTCATCTGCAGTGGGAATTTTAAGAGGGAGATTAAAAGATTTCTATTTCTTTCTCTACCCATGGGAATGCTCATTTCAGGGAACTCAAACTCTCAGGCTACAAGGGCTTTGAATTTATAGCATATGCTCAAGGGATGGCCACTCTTTTAGGTGAACTAAGAATTCTACTTCCTTTCCACCCTCCTCCACCTCCCCGCCCCTCCCCCCCATTATAGCCTGTGCAGCAATACCAGGAGAAGATAGCTAGAAGGAAGCTGAAGACACTGAGTGACAAATACAGGGGCAGCCAGATGGTGGGAGGAACGGGCATTGAGAGTGAGTACATCCATAATCTTTATCTTTGAAAAAGAGGTACTTAGAAGGCAATAACTTATTAAGATGTTTCTGAATGTAGTTACAGAAACAATTGCCAAAGTTATGGTTAAAGGAGTTAAGATTTCAGAATGTCCCCCATCCTACTCCAGAATTCTAAGCTGTACTTCATTAATTTCATTTCCATATCATAAAATGTAGTTTAATTTACATGTGAACGAGTAATACTTTGGGGATCACACAAAGTTAGAAGAGATTAATACCCTGTGGAAATAGAGAGCAGCAATATTTCATAATTTATGCAGTATCATTAGGAATATTAATACCTCTGGATTATATTGAAACACAAGTCTGAGGTAACTGCATAAACTGTGATTAGAATATTTTTGGAGA
Source organism: Phascolarctos cinereus (assembly GCF_003287225.1). NCBI lineage: Eukaryota > Metazoa > Chordata > Mammalia > Diprotodontia > Phascolarctidae > Phascolarctos > Phascolarctos cinereus. Next base: position 342,710,533 of record NW_027555958.1, read on the forward strand.
GCAATGATAAGGTTGCTCAGTCTGGATTGGCTTTTGATTCACTAATGTATATGCATAGTTGTTCAAGCTGTTTCCTTAAGATCTTATCACCTTCTAACTTGTATCATCAATCAGTAAGCTTTTATTAAGCACCTATTATGTGCCAACACTGTCTAAGGATTGGGGATACAAATACAACACTACTGTACAACTCAAGGACCTTGTAGTTGGTACATATAGAAGTATATAAAGGACACATGCAAAATAAATACAACTTAGTTTAGGGAGAGAGGGCATTGTAAGTCATCTAAGATTAGGCAAGTCACTACCATTTTGTGTCTTAGTTTCTTCACCTATGAATGAATAACATTGGACTTGATATATTCTAAGGACCCTTCAATCTCTAAATATGTGATTTTATTATTTAATAATATGAAATTAAAGAGGAATAACTATGATGTACTAATTAATTAAAGTGAATTCTTTCCTATGCAAGGTGGAGGAGTTATGGTTATACAGTTTATGTGAAGAACTGAATATAAGTGAATTTAAATCATTATGAACCCACAGTTTTTCATGCAAGCCAACAAAGCTATAGTGATGTTAGGCTGTATGAATGAAATCAAAATATCATAAACGATATCCTGTTGTACTTTGCCCTAGTCAGAAAATATGTGGAATGCTATCTTCATCTCTGAGTGCCTCAAAACTATGTTATATGTGGACTGATTGAAGAAACTAAAGAAAGTCTTTATTCTGGAAACGAGTGACTTTAAAAGAATAGTGTAGCTACATTAAATTATTATAAGAACTTCTGTAAGAAGGACAGATAATGCATATGTGGTTCAGAGGCTAGAATTATGGTGTACCATGTAGTCACTGATTTTGATGTGAGAAAGCAGCTAGGTGGCTTAGTGGATAGGGCACTGAGCTTGAAGTTAGCAAGACCTGAGTTCAAATGTAGCCACTTACCAGCTGTGTGACCCTGGGCAAGTCACTTAACCTCTGTTTGCCTTAATTCATTGGAAAGGGATATGGCAAATCACTCTAACATCCTTGCTAAGAAAGCTCATGAACTGTATGACCCACCAGGTAATGAAGAGTTGGACATAACTGAATGACTGATTTTGATGTGATATAAGAAGAACTTTCAAACAATTAATTGTGCAAATTAAATTGAACTTTCCCTGAAGGGTTCAAGTGGAGGTTGGGTGAACAATTATGAGGATGGGATGTAGGAGACAGCTATTCAGATATGACTTAGACTAGATAAACTCCTGAGGTATCTTCCACTTCTTAGATTTCATATAATTCTACAGGTCTATGACACTAAGAATATTTTCTCACTACAATTCAGTCTCTTCCAAATAAAATTATCTGTTCAAATATTTATTCTATAGAAATGTTTCATTCATGCATATTGATTGACTTAACAAAGCAAATAAATTATGCTTTAAAATAAATTCTCAGTGTCCTAGTTGGAAGAGCTCTTTGAAATCAACTAGTCTAATACATTCACTCAACAAATGAGGAAACTGAGACTAAAGAAATTATTCCTTATGGTCAGTTGATTATAGAACCAAGACTAGAACCCATCTTCTAACTCCTAATTTGCTGATCTTTCTACTCCACCACACTTTACTTCTTTCTAAGTACTTGCAACTAAAAAAAAAAACACACAAAATTAAAGACTTCTTACAGCAAAGCAGCTGCAAAAATCTCTTTCCCTCTTTCTCCACCTAAAACCAAACAGGATTGTAGAGAACAATAGGTCAAACCACAATACAGTTTATTTCTCTTCTAATTAGCACATTGTCAAGCAATCAACAGGCTCCAAGTATAGCATTTCAAGCTCTTCTGTCACCTAGCTGCCCAGAGGATATCTTCACACTCAGATCCTGTCTGCTTCTCAACTAATCACATTATCTTTTGTTGATGTTTTGCTAGGCAATAAGGTTAAGTGACTTACCCAGGGTCATACAGCTAGTAAGTGTCAAGTATCTGAGACCAAATTTGAACTCAGGTCCTCCTGACTCCAAGGCCAGGGGCTCTATCCACTGCACCATCTAGCTGCCCCTCCCTTATTTTTTTAAAATACTCTCCCCCAGGCTTCTTCACTTCTCCTAATCACTCAAAACAAAGCCTGCTGGCAATTAGTGGCTCATCTATCCCTCATGATATAAAACCCACAAAAATCTACCTTTCTCTCATTCATGAAAACAACAGTCTTATTTAATCATCTTGCAGTCTCCAAACATACTATTTGATTTACTACTTTGTGATTTATAACCATCCAAACTCTAAAATCAGACACATGAAAGTGATCTGAGAGAAGAGAATACTGTGAGAGCTGGGGAACTATATTTATGTGAGGGGCAGTTCTCTATCTTGTCTTTCTAACATTTGGCATTTCCCCTAACTTTTTATGAGTAAAATTGTATTTATTCAGAGATGTGGTTATCAGTTTTTTCATACATAAATTATTTTATTGCTACTTTTAAGCAACCATGTAATCAAACTATTCATATACAACAGGCACAATACCTCATATCTTTGATAAAATGATTCCATCATTTTTCTTACACAAAAGTTCATTTTCTGCCCCTTTTAATAAGACTTCTCCCTTAGGAAAGGGGTAGTACCTTAAAAATAGAAACTAAAATGGCATTTGCCAAACCCTTAAAATTTTAAATGCTAATAGCCCTCTTATACAGTCAACAAATATTATTGAATAACTAGTAGAAGAAACACTGGGGTTGGAAGTCAGAAAATCTAACTTCCAGTATCATCTCTGATGCTCATTAGTTGAGTGAATTTATAAGTTATTTAGTAGCTATCAAACTGCTTCTTCTATTCTAAGACAAGCATAATATTACTTGCTTTCCTTATCTCACAAGTTCTCATGACAATAAAATTAAAGTGGGCAGAGCCAAGATGACAGAGTAAAAGCAGTGACTTCTTTAAGCTCTCCCCCAAACCCTTTCAAATACCTATAAAAATGGCTCTAAGCAAATTGTAAAGCAGCAGAACCCACAAAAAGACAGAGTGAAACAAATTTCCAACCCAAGACAGCCTGGATGGTTGATCAGAAAGGTATATCATACCAGGCGGGTGGAGGAGTGAAGTTTGGCATGTGCACGCAGGCCACAGCAAACTAGGAGCAGGCCTCAGAGGATTGAATTGTGGACAGCAGTGGCAGTTTACAGACTTCTCAACCCACGAACACCAAAGGCAACTTAGAAGGTCAGTGGGAATAGTCTGTTTCTGAGGTGGTAAGAGAAAAGCACGGTTGGGTTCCAGCCCCATTCTCTGAGCGTGGTCTTGGGGTGGCAGCTGCCTCCTGAGCTTCTGGCCCACAGACTGAGTCAGAATCCAGTGGCTGATCAGAGGGGGATCGCAGGGATCTCTTTGCTGGTGCAGGATTCTCTTGCTTTACCCATGCTTGGATCTGGGTCACAGTTCTGAGTGGAGGTCCTGGGACAAGGAGGAGTGCTGCCATGGTGGAGCTTGTAGTAGCTGTACAGAGAAAATCCTCCTCACAGTTCCAAGACAGACATAAAAGAGTATTTGTGGTCACTCATAGACCAGAGCAAAGGACAGGAAAGGAGTAAACACCTCCCCCTTGATCATAGCACCTTGGAAGAACTAAAAATTTACAAGTTCGTAGAAGTATCTCTGAAAACAGCTGCACAAAACCCCTGAAGCTTGGAACAATACATTCTCCATGCTGGAAAGAGACTCCTACCTTAAAGTAATTGGCCAAGATCATGAGCAAGCCGAAAAAAAAAGTCAGACTATATTATCTTACATTGGTGACAAAGAAGATCAAAACACACAGCCAGAAGAAGACAACAAAGTCACAGCTCCTACATCCAAAGCCTCCAAGAAAAATATGAGTTGGTCCCAGGCCATGGAAGAGCTGAAAAAGGATTTTGAGAAGCAAGTAAGAGAAGTAGAGGAAAAACTGAGAGTGATGCAAAAGAAGACCAAAAAAATGCTGAAGAAAATAACACCTTTAAAAATAGCCCAACCCAAATGGAAAAGAGGTCCAAAAAGCCAATGAGGAGAAGAATGCCCTAAAAAGAAAAATTGGCCAAATGGAAAAGGAAGTACAAAAGCTTACTGAAGAAGATAATTCCTTAAAAATTAGAATAGAGCAATTGGAAGCTAGTGACTTTATGAGAAATCAAGACACTGTAAAACAAATCCAAAAGATAAAACATTAGAAAGCAATGTGAAATATCTCACTGGAAAAACAACTGACCTGGAAAATAGATCCAAGAGAGAGAACTTAAAAATTATTGGACTATCTGAAAGCCATGATCAAAAAAAGAGCCTAGACCTCATCTTTCAAGAAATTATCAAGGAAAGCTGCCCTGATATTTTAGAACCAGAGGGCAAAATAGAAATTGAAAGAATTCACTGATCACCTCCTGAAAGAGATCCACAAAGGAAAACTCCTAAGAATATTGTACCCAAATTCCAGAGTTCCCTGATCAAAGAGAAAATATTGCAAACAGCCAGAAAGAAACAATTCAAGTATTGTGGAAACACAATCAGAATAACAAAAGATTTCACAGCTTCCAACATTAAGGGACTGGAGGGCATGGAGTATGATATTCCAGAGGGCAAAGGAGGTAGCATTACAACCAAGAATCACCTACCCAGCAAAACTGAGTATAATTCTTCAGGGTAAAAAATGGGTATTCAATGAAATAGGGGACTTTCAACCATTCCTGAGGAAAAGACCAGAACTGAATATAAAATTTGGCTTTCATATACAAGACTCAAGTGAAACATGGAAGAAGTAAACAGGAAAGAGAAATCATAAGAGACTTAGTTTACATTCCTGCATGGAAAGATGATATTTGTAACTCATGAGTAGTTTGTCAGTATTAGGGTAGTAGGAGGTAAATATATATATATATATATATATATATATATATATATATATATATATTATATAATATATATATATATATATATATATATATATATATTACACATATACATATATATATGTGTATGTATATATATACACATATACATATATAAATGTATGTATGTATGTATGTATAGACAGATAGAGAGCACAGGATGAGTTGAAGATAAAGGGGTTATATCTGGAAAATAAAATTGAAGGGTGAGAGAAGATTATGCTGGGAGAAGGAGAAAGGGAGAAAGAAGTAAAATGGGGTAAATTATCTCACATGAAACAGACAAAAGGCTTTTACAGTGGAAGGGGAAATGGGGAATGTGGGAGGGAATGAGTGAATCTTATTCTCATAGGATTTTGCTTAAGGAGGGAATAACATACACAATGGGGTATGGAAATCTATCTTTCCCTACAGGGAAATAAGGGGGAAAGGGAACAAGAGAGCAGGGGGTTGATAGAGGGGAGGGCAGATTGGGGGAGGGGATAATCAAAAGCAAACACTTCTGAGGAGGGACAGGGTCAAAAGAGAGAATAGAATGAATGGGGGGTTGGATAGGATGAAGGGAAATATACTTAGTTTTTCACAACATGACTACTATGGAAGTGTTTTGCATAACTACACATCTATAACCTGTATTGAGATGTTTGCCTTTTCAACAATGGTGGATGGGGAGGGAGGAAGGGAGAAAATTTGTAACCCAAAGTTTTAAAAACACAAGTCAAAAATAAAAAATTTAAAATTAAAAGAAGAGAATAAAATTAAAGTGGGTATATTAATGTGCTTATATACTATAATTTATTACGAAATGTTATTGATATAATAATAAATTTTGTTATTTGCAAGCGACTATTCTAGGGGTTATTGGGGTATATAAAGAAGTTTAAGACAGTCTCTGTTTTACAATATAGTTGGGAAGGCTAGATATATGATTACTAACACAACCCTAAACCACCTCATATCTTCCAACATGACCATGAGCCCCCTCGGTACATCTCAAGTTCAATATACAATTTTAGGGCATCAGCCATTCAGCATCACAGACAAACAATACATATGACAGCCCATACCAAAGACATCTGATTTTTTTCTTTTTTTTTTTTAAAGTGTGCAAATCACTTTATTCATTTGAACTTCACAATAACCATGTGAGGTAACTATATACATGAATATCCTCATTTTATGAGGTGGTCTTGGAGCTGGTGGCAGTAAAGATGCTCTAAACTTCAGCAAAAAGCTACCTTCCTCACAAAGTGACCCAACCAGTAGTCTGTGCATTATATCTGCAGCAACAGAACTCAGACTAATAGGATTAGCCCTCCTACTAGCAGTACAATAATGGATTTTAGACTGTTCATATCAACTATATTACATCCCAATTCTTTTTGAATGATACATTTCTCTTTTTTAACTTTTTTACATAAATTTATTTATTTTCAGTTTTCAATATTTACTTCCACAAGATTTTGAGTTCCAAATTTTCACCCCATCTCACCCTTCCCCTAGCCTGTCCTCTCTTCTATCTCTCTCCCCTTCTCTTATCCTTTTCCCCTTCTGTTTTCCTGTAGGGAAGGATAAATTTCTGTACCCCATTTCTTGTATTTCTTATTTCCCATCAGCATGTGAAAACATACTTTTTTTTAAACATATGTTTTAAAACTTTAGGTTTCACATTTTGTCCCTTCTTCCCTCCCCACCTTATCCTCATTGAAAAGGCAAGTAACTCAGTACACAATATACACATGCAGTTATGCAAAACACTTCCATAGTAGACATGTGAAAAACTAACTCTATTTCCCTTAATCCTATCCTGCCCTCCCATTTATTCTATTCTTTCTTTTGACACTGTCCCTTCTCAGAAGTATTTGCTTCTGATTACCCCCTTTACCAGTCTGCCCTTCTCTCTATCATCCCCCTGCACTCTTGTCCCCTTCTCCCCCTATTTTCCTGTAGGGTAAGACAGATTTCCATACCACATTGAATGTGTATGTTATTCCCTCCATAAGTCAAATCCTATGAGAATAAGATTCACTCATTCCTTCTCACCTTCCCCTATTTCCCCTCCACTGTAAGACTTTTCTTTTCTTTTTTTGTAGATAATTTACCCCATTCTACCTTCTTTCTTCTTCTGAGTATAATCCTCTCTCATCCCTTAATTTTTTTCTCCAGATATCCCTTATCTTCACTCACCCTTTGCCCTCTATCTATCTATCTATCTATCTATCTATCTATCTATCTATCTATCTATCCATACATATAATTTTTTTCCTCCAACTACCCTAATACTGACAAAGGTCTCATAAGTTATAAATATCATCTTTCCATGCAGGAATGTAAACAGTTCAACCTTAATAAGTCTCTTATGATTTCTCTTTCCTGTTTCTCTTCATGTCTTAGTATTTGAAAGTCAAATTTTCTATTCAGCTCTGGTCTTTTCATCAAGAATGCTTGAAAGTCCTCTATTTCACTGAATGACCATTTTTCCCCTGAAGGATTATACTCAGTTTTGCTGGGTAGGTGATTCTTGGTTGTAATCCTATCTCCTTTGCCCTCCAGAATATTATGTTCCATGCCCTGAGGTCCTTTAATGTAGAAGCTGCTAAATCTTGTGTTATCCTGATTGTGTTTCCACAGCACTTGAATTGTTTCCTTTGGCAGCTTGTAATATTTTCTCCTTGACCTGGGAACTCTGGAATTTGGCTACAATATTCCTAGGAGTTTTCCTTTGGGGATCTCTTTCAGGAGAGATCATGGATTCTTTCATTTCTATTTTACCTCTGGTTCTAATATATCAGGGCAGTTTTCCTTGATAATTTCTTGAAAGATGATGTCTAGGCTCTTTTTTTGATCATGGCTTTCAGATAGTCCAATAATTTTTAAATTCTCTCTCCTGGATCTATTTTCCAGGTCAGTTGTTTTTCCAATGAGATATTTCACATTTTTTCTAATTTTTCATTCTTTTGGATTTGTTTTACAGTGTCTTGATTTCTCATAAAGTCACTCTTCCAATTGCTCTATTCTAATTTTTAAGGAAGTATTTTCTTCAGTAATCTTTTGGACTTCCTTTTCCATTTGGCCAATTTTTCTTTTTAGGGCATTTTTCTCCTCATTGGCTTTTTGGACCTCTTTTGCCATTTGGGTTAGGCTGTTTTTTAAGGTGTTATTTTCTTCAGTATTTTTTTGGGTCTCCTTTAGCAAGCTGTTGACTTTTTTCATGATTTTCTTGCATCACTCTCATTTCTCTTCCCAGTTTTTCCTCTACTTCTCCTTACTTGCTTCTCAAAATCCCTTTGAGCTCTTCCAAGGCCTGGACTGATACATATTTTTCTTAGAGGCTTTGGATGTAGGAACTTTGACTTTGTTGTCTTGTTCTGCTTGTATATTTTGATCTTCTTTGTCACCAAAGTAAGATAATATAGTCTGACTCTTTTTGTGCTGCTTGCTCATGATCCCAGCCAAATACTTGAGTTTTAAACTCTTTGTTAAGGTAAGAGTCTGCTTCCAATGTGGAGAATGTACTGTCCCAAGCTTTGGGGGTTTGTACAGCTGCTTTCAGAGATACTTGTAGGGACCTGCAAATTTTCAGTTCTTCCAAGGTGGTATGATAAGGAGCGAAGTGTTTACTCCTTTCTTAGCCTGTGAACACAAGTACTCCTTTCTGTCCTGTAACAGTGATGAGGGTTTGCTCTCCACAGCCACTCCAAGCTCCACCACACCAGCACTCCTTCTCACTCCAGGACTGCCTACCAGAACTGTGACCCAGATCCAAACAGGGGCAAAGCAAGATATTCCTGCCTCAGCACAGGCAAAGAGATCCCTGCAGTCCTTCTCTGATCAGCCAGTGGATTCCCCCTCAGTCTGTGGGCCAGAAGCTCGGGAAGCAGCTGCCGCCCCCCCGCCCCGCGCCCTGGCCAGGGCCATGCTCTTGGGGAAGGGAGCTGAAACCCCACCTTCCTGTGTTAGCACCAACAGAAACAGACTTTTCCCACTGACCTTCTAAATTGTCTTTGGCATTTGTGGATTGAGGAGTCTGGAAACCGCCACAGCTGCCCGAGATTCAGTCCTCTGAGGCCTGCTCCAGTTTCACTGCGGCCTGCATGCCCACACCCCGGCACAATACACCTTTCTGATCAATCATCCAGGTTGACTTGGGCTGGAAATTTGTTTCACTCTGTCTTTTTGTGGGTTCTGCTGCTTCAGAATTTGTTTGGAGCCATTTTTTATGAGTATTTGGAGGGGTTTGGAGGAGAGCTCAAGCAAGTCACTGCTTTCACTCTGCCATCTTGGTTCCGCCCCCCACTTCCATCCAAATAATAATCTTTATTTAAGTAAATCTACTCTAATCTGTTGAAGAGAGAGGGAACTGGTCTCAGCTATGGAATACATTTCAAAAGGACCAAAAAGAAATAAAGTTCAATTCGTGCAGTTCTCATTAAGTGAAGCAAATTATATTTTTTAATCTAAAATAAAACTCTGTTAATTTTTTTCTGGTTTATTTCAAAAGATGAATTGTTTTATTCCAAGAGACAGATCTGTTAAAATAAGCAGAAAATGATAATAATCCAGACCATCAAATTAGGGCTCCCTTGATGATGTCATATGCCACACTGTATAAAATTGTACTATATATCTATATATATCTATATCCATATCCATATCTATATCTATCTATATATTTTTTTTTCAAAGCAAACCTCCTAAGTATCTCAATAGGCAATAGCATACACTTTTCCTCACTGGCATCAGAAATTGATCAAATTCACCATTCCCTATGACACTTCACCTCTTGGATTATCAGTTGGATTGTAAAGTTCCTTCCAGCTCCAAACCTATGATCCCATAATTCTCAACAACAGTAGATTAAAGACTTTCCGTCAACCTTCATGTGTGCACATCTTAGAGGGGAAACAAATGCCAGTGATGATCTCTTTATTGCTTCAGTCCCTATCTTGGACCCTGCAATTTAATAACCTTGTTTGGTTGAAAAATGAGCAAAGTGCTATGATAGCAGTGAATAAAATGAAATTTTAATTTTAAATATTTTGGTATTCATAAAGGCTATTGTCACTATGCATGTTTTCTCCTTGATATGGTAGCCAAAATAATCTTCCAAAAGCATAGATCTTACCATGTCACTTCTGTATTCAAAAGACTTCAGCCTCCTTACTAACTCTAGCATAAAAATATAAATCCCTCAATCCAATTCTTAAGGCAACCTACAATCAGGCTTACAGATTACCTTTCCAGCTTTATTTCACATGGGTCCCTGCATACATACTATACATACTATACTATCCAACCAAAGAAGAAGTAGGAAGCAGCATGTTAACTTCTAAAAAGCACTGACAGCAGTCTGAAGATCTGGGTTCAAAGAACATTATCTCTGGCACTTTCGACCTGTGCAACTTTGGATAAGTCACTCAGTCTTCAAACCTTTATTAAGTTCTTCCTACGTGCCAGGTACCATACTAAGTTTTGAGGAATACCCAGAAAGGCAATACTATTCCTTGATGTGAAGAAGCTCACATTTTAATAGGGGAGATAACAGTCTAGTGGGGGAGATAACATGCAAAATATATGTTGGGTTAATGAAAGTAAACCTCAGGGGAGGCACTAGCACTGGGAACAGGCATTTAGAGGAGGGATGACTTGAGCTGAGTCTTGAAGATGATCAGTGAAGATCCAGAAGGCATTCCAGACATGGGAGACAGACACTGAACAAGTGGGTAGTTGGAAGATGGAATGTTCTATGTAAGGAATAGCAAGGCCAGTATAACTGAATTGTAGAGTATATACATGGAAGAAAGTAAATTAATAATAATGATTAGGTTGATGAGGAGGAGAAGAAGGATGTGACGAGGATGGTAGCTAGGATTTGTACAGTGTTTTGTTTGGTTTTTGGGTAGGCAATGGTGTTAAGTGACTTGCCCAGGGTCACTCAGCTAGTAAGCATTATGTGTCTGAGGCCAGGATTGAAATCAGGTCCCTGAATCCAGGGCCAGTGCTCTATCTACTGTGTCACCTAGCTGCCCCCCTATATAGTGTTTTAAGGTGTACAAAGTGTTTTACATGTGTTTTCTTGTTTTTACCTTATAATAGCCCTGTGAAGTCAGTTCTATGATTACCCTAGTAAATATTATCCCCCATAGAAGAGTAAACTATGGTATAGAGAGGTTAAGTGACTTTCACAGGGTCTTATAGCCAGTAAATATCTTAGGGCAAAATTCAAACTCAGGTCTTCCTGAATCTAAATTCTCATTTCTATCCACTATAACACCTAGATGCCTAAGGTATAAGAAGACTAAACAGGAAATAAAAAGCCAAGCTGGACAAAATGTTCTCAACTGGAAAAAAGAGGTATCAGACTAAGTTTACATGTAAATGGCCGCCAAAATATACTAGTTCAAGGGAATGATGTTTTCTTAGGTTCAAGCTGTTTTGCTGGTTGCTATTGCTTAAATAAGAATGGGTGGCCCCAAACATATCTATAGGTTGGATCCCTTCCCACCAAATGCTAGTTAAACAAAAGACCATTATAACTAAAGAATAGTGATTAAATGCATGCATCCAAGCACATAGCAAACATAAATCAGAGAAGTTATACATGTTAAAAATCTACCAGAGAGAAATCAGAGTGAATGAGCTCTCATACTAGGAGCAAAATATCTCAGTTCACCCAAGAGAGAGTACACCACTCCCTGAAGAGAAATTTCCGGGGGGAGGGAGGGGCGGAGCCAAGATGGCAGAGTGAAACCAGTGACTTGCTTGAGCTCTTCCCCAAATCCCTCCAAATACTCATGAAAAATGGCTCTAAACAAATTCTAAAGCAGCTGAACCCACAAAAAGACAGAGTGAAACAAATTTCCAGCCCAAGACAACCTGGATGATTGATCAGAAAGGCATATCAAACCGGCTGGGAACAGAGCGCAATGTGGTGTGGGCATGCAGGCCACAGTGAATCTGGAGCAGGCCTCAGAGGACTGAATCACAAGCAGCAGTGGCAGTTTCCAGACTCCTCAATCCACAAATACCAAAGACAACTTAGAAGATCAGTGGGAAAAGTCTGTTTCTGCGGTGCTGAGAGAGGAACGCAGGGTCTCAGATCCATTCCCCAAGAGCATGGCCCTGGGGGGCAGCTGCCTCCTGAGCTTCTGGCCCATAGACTGAGGGGCAATCAAGTGGCTGATCAGAGAGGGACTGCAGGGATCTCTTTGCCAGTGCTGAGGCAGGAATCTCTTGCTTTGCCCCTGTTTGGATCTGGGTCACAGTTGTGGGTGGTGGTCCTGGGGTGAGAAGGAGTGTTGGCATGGTGGAGCTTGGAGTGGCTGTGGAGAGCAAACCCTCATCACTATTACAGGACAGAAAGGAATACTTGTGGTCACAGGCCAGGAAAGTAGTAAAAACCTCACCCCTTATCATATAACTTTGGAAGAACTGAAAATTTACAGATCCCTACAAGTATCTCTGAAAGCAGCTGTACAAACCCCCAAAGCTTGGGACAGTACATTCTCCACATTGGAAGCAGACTCTTACCTTAACAAAGAGTTTAAAACTCAAGTATTTGGCTGGGATCATGAGCAAGCAGCACAAAAAGAGTCAGACTATATTATCTTACTTTGGTGACAAAGAAGATCAAAATATACAAGCAGAACAAGACAACAAAGTCAAAGTTCCTACATCCAAAGCCTCTAAGAAAAATATGTATCAGTCCCAGGCCTTGGAAGAGCTCAGAAGGGATTTTGAGAAGCAAGTAAGAGAAGTAGAGGAAAAACTGGGAAGAGAAATGACAGTGATGAAAGAAAATCATGAAAAACAAGTCAACAGCTTGCTAAAGGAGACCCAAAAAAATACTGAAGAAAATAACACCTTAAAAAGCCTAACCCAAATGGCAAAAGAGGTCCAAAAAGCCAATGAGGAGAAAAATGCCCTAAAAAGAAAAATTGGCCAAATGGAAAAGGAAGTCCAAAAGATTACTGAAGAAAATACTTCCTTAAAAATTAGAATAGAGCAATTGGAAGAGTGACTTTATGAGAAATCAAGACACTGTAAAACAAATCCAAAAGAATGAAAAATTAGAAAAAATGTGAAATATCTCATTGGAAAAACAACTGACCTGGAAAATAGATCCAGGAGAGAGAATTTAAAAATTATTGGACTATCTGAAAGCCATGATCAAAAAAAGAGCCTAGACATCATCTTTCAAGAAATTATCGAGGAAAACTACCCTGATATATTAGAACCAGAGAGTAAAATAGAAAATGAAAGAATCCACAGATCTCCTCCTGAAAGAGACACCCAAAGGAAAACTCCTAGGAATATTGTACCCAAATTCCAGAGTTCCCAGGTTAAGGAGAAAATGTTATGAGCTGCCATAAGGAAACAATTCAAGTGCTGTGGAAACACAATCAGGATAACACAAGATTTAGCAGCTTCTACATTAAAGGACCACAGGGCATGGAATATAATATTCCGGAGGGCAAAGGAGATAGGATTACAACCAAGAATCACCTACCCAGCAAAACTGAGTATAATCCTTCAGGGGAAAAAATGGTCATTCAGTGAAATAGAGGACTTTCAAGCATTCTGATGAAAAGACCAGAGCTGAATAGAAAATTTGACTTTCAAATACAGGACTCAGTGGAACATGAAGAGGTAAACAGGAAAGAGAAATCATAAGAGACTTATTAAGATTGAACTGTTTACATTCCTGCATGGAAAGATGATATTTATAACTCATGAGACTTTGTCAGTATTAGGGTAGTTGAGGAAAAAAATTATATGTATGGATAGATAGATAGAGGGCATAGGGTGAGTTGAAGATTAAGGGGTCATATCTGGAAAATAAAATTAAGGCATGAGAGAGGATTATACTCGGAGAAGAAAAAAGGGGAATGTAGAATGTGGTAAATTATCTCACAAAAAAAACAGAGAAGAAAAGTCTCTTACAGTGGAGGGGAAAGGGGAAGGTGAGAGGGAATGAGTGAATCTTATTCTCATAGGATTTGGCTTAAGGAGGAATAACATACACATTCAATTGGGTATGGAAATCTGTCTTACCCTACAGGAAAATAGGGGGAGAAGGGGACAAGAGAGCAGGGGGATGATAGAGAGGAGGGCAGATTGGGAAAGAGGGTAATCAGAAGTAAATACTTCTGAGGAGGGACAGGGTAAAACAAAATAATAGAATAAATGGGAGGGCAGGATGGGATTAAGGAAAATAGAGTTCGTTTTTCACAACACGTCTACTATGGAACTGTTTTGCATAACTGCACATGTATCACCTATATTGGGTTGCTTGCCTTTTCAATGAGGGTGGGTGGGGAGGGAGGAAGGGAGAAAATGTGAAACCTAAAGTCTTAAAGACATATGTTTAAAAAAAAGGTTTTCACATGCTACTGGGAAATAAGAAATACAGGAAATGGGGTACAGAAGTCTATCCTGCCTACAGGAAAATAGAAGGGGAAGGGGATAAGAGAAGGGGGAGAGATAGAAGAGAGGACAGACTAGGGGAAGGGTATTCAGAATGCATGCCATCTTGGGGTGGGGGAGGGGTGAGATGGGGTAAAAATTTAGAACTCAAAATCTTGTGGAAGTAAATATTGAAAACTAAAAATAAATAAATTTCTATTTAAAGAAAAAAGCTCATATAAATAAAAAGAAAAAAAAGAAAAAGAAAGAAATTCCCTAAAGTTTCTAGGGAGGCAAGTTAGAAATCAGCACATTTTGAAGAGTCATATTTTCTCTATATGTCTGCACTCTGAAGTCTGTTCTCTTTGTATTGGAGCTGTTTGCATCTTTTTATTTACTTTTTTTTATTTTTGGAAATTGAGGTTAAGTGACTTGCTCAGGGTCACACAGCTAGTTAAGTGTCAAGTGCTTAGTCTAAGGTCAGATTTGAACTCAGGTCCTACTGACTTCAGGGCCAGTGCTCTATCCACTGTGCCACCTAGCTGCCCCTGTTGCATCCTTTTTCAAACCAGATGGAAGAAGAAGGTATCTTCTATGAAGCTATTGCTCAAAATTCATTTCTCATGCAGGCATGCAGCACTGAGTTATTTTATCCACCAACTAGAAAACTATTATATGAATGTTGTCAGTTTGAAATGTGTGTTACCTTTGGATCTGGGAACTATCTGTATAGAAATGATAACTGAACCATGGAAACTGATAAGATGCGTACAACAAGATAGCATAAATTGGAAGGAAAAGAGAAGAAAGACAAGGAGAAAACTTTAGGGGATTTCCATAATGACCTGGGTGGAAGATGAACCAAAAAAAAAATGGAGAAAGAATTGTCAGTCAAGTAGGAAAAAAGAATAGGGGGTTATAAAAATCTAGAGGGATACAATATATAGGAGAGAATGATCAATAATGTTAAAAGTGTCAGTTCAAGAAGGATGAAGATTTACCAAAGGCCATCATATTTGGCAATTAAGAAATCATTGGTAACTTTAGAGAGAACAGTTTTAGTTCCATGATAAGGTTAAGAGCCAGATTACAGAGGGTTTAAAATTGAATGAGAGGAAGGGAAAGGAAAGCTCATAGGATGGAACCTTTCTCAAGGAGTTTAGCCAACAATGGGAGGAGAGATACAAGAGGGTAAGTAATATGAATGCAAGATACAAGTGAGGATTTTGTTTAAAGACCAGGAAAATAAATGCATGTTTTTAGGCAACAAAGAAGTAACCAATAGACAGTGAGAAATTGAAGAATAGAGAATAGTGTTGATATGGGGAAAAGCCATCATAGAAGATGAAGTAGAATGGGATTAGGGGTACACATAGAAGAGTTTGTCTAGGAAAGGAGAAGGGTCATCCCATCTTGTGAGACAAAAGGGAAGATGAGAATTGAGGGAATGGGTGCTATGGAGTGCTTGAAGAGAGATGAGAATTTATAGAAGAGTCTCTGTGGTGAGTAAAGTAGCAAATTGATTAGAGAGGTTTTAAGTATGCCTCCATGGGTCTGAGTTTCTGCATCTGTAAAATGAGGTTGTTGGACTAGGTGATGTTTAGGTTCCATTCTTGCCTTAGATCTATGATCCTATGTTGCCTAAACTCAGTATATTTTGGTGCATCCAGTCAGTCTGTTGCCCTTGCCCAGAATTCCCTTTCCCCATCATTGCCTTTTAGGTTCCTTATCTTCCTTCAAGTGTCAGCTTAGATGCTACTTCTTCCTCACAGTCTCCCCTGATGCCCCCAGCTGAAACTATTTTGCTCATCAAATATTCCTGGAGTAATTTGTCTAAATCTCTCATTCGTCTCCAATATCCCTACTTCGTGTTCTACCTAATTTCGTGTGTCATATCCCTCTAGCAAAGAGAAAACTCTTGAGATCAAGGACTGTTTCATTGTGTACCCACTATAGGGACCTTCATATAGTGTTTGATAAATATTTATTGAATGATTTTGTAAATGGAGGAATAACTCCCTTATCTTAGTTAGTAATATCTGCTTATTTATTGCATCAGGTCACGTGTTTTCTCTAAGGTTACCAGGAATCTACTACATATTTTGAGTATATATGGAAGCAGCTAGTTAGTATAGCAGATAAACCATTGAGATCCAAATTCTGGAAAACCTGAGTTCAAATCTAGCCTTAGACATGTCCTATGTGATCTTGATCAACTCACTTACACAATGACAGTATCAGTTTCCCCATACGTAAAATTGAGATAAAAGTACACCTACCTCCCAAGGTTGTTCTATAGATAAAATAATAGATGATATGTATAATATATTTTGAAAACTTTAAAGAGTTATATGCTAGCTGTGGTTATTACACTAATTTAGGTACATATTATCTTGCCCACTAGAATTTAAGCACCTTATAGGCAATGGTAGTGTTTGCTCTTTCTTTATATCCCCAGAAGTTACACAAAGTGTGACTGGAAGGAATCTTAGAGAGAAGGGGTAGGACTGGGAAAGGTCTCTTGAAAATTTTAGATTTGAGCAGAAGTCAAAATATTTAGCCTATTCCTGCAAACAGGATCCAGGCTGAATTTTAATGAAAATGATGGTCTTACTATCTGTGAAGACACTAGGCATTTTACTTTTTTTTCAATGGGAAGATAAAAGTAGATGGGAAATCGATCTTGAAATTTCTTTTTAGTGACCTGGTATTGTAAAATTTACCATAGGATCTCATAATCCAAAATTTCTCAGTTGGAATAATTTAGCTCAAAACATACTGCATTATGTAAACTGTCCAACCCTGAAGGAATAGGTTAAAACTGAATGATTTCTCAGTTGATCATTAGCTGCTTTCTTCTTTTAGTTGTGGTCCTGATAATACACAGCTCCAATCTCTTCTGAATTTGTGTAACTTGGCTGACCCATTCATCTTCCTTTTAATGGTTATGTGAGAGATTAGGAAGAGGCCAAGCACAGTCTTATTGCAGGGCTTAGCCAAATATAGGCAGATGGCTGCAAATTTGCCCAACACATCTCAACAATCCCATTACTGCACAGATAATGTGGTATTTGACAATGGCAACCAAAATCTTGAACCTCTATACTATAACACTGGCAACTCTAGATTAGTTTACATAATATGTATGCTAAATCTCTTTCTTTTAGACATGATGAAGTAATTCAATCTATTTTCTTAATTAACATTTTTTCTTTATTCACCCTACCAAACCAGTGAATATTGATTGACTTTACCATGTTCTAAGCATTATGAATCTGATATACTTACCCTCAATAAAAATAGGAAACAAAATATAAAATAAGATACGATGATCATAAAAATTAATAATTCACATTCATAGACGGCTTTACAGTAATAAGGTTTTTGACATACATTATCTCATTTGATCATAACAAAAAAATTCCATGAGTTAGGTACTTTATTGCAACCTCACTCATAGTAAGTGCTTAAAAAATAATCGTTGACTTTATTTGAGTAGCACCTTTAAAACTATCCCCATTTTATACATGAGGTAAGTGAGCCTTGGCTATTAAATGACTTGCCCCAAATCCAATAGCCTATAAATTAAAGAAGTAGCATTTCGATATCTTCTAGATCAAGTAAAAGTATCCAAGTCCATTGTTCTTTCCTTTATCCTAACTTTTATGATAAGTCAAGGCAAACTTGTATAGGAGATCAAAAAGAGTAATTCAACTTGAAACGGTCTTGAGGTAGAGGAAACAAGGAGATAAACTGCCTTTCCAGATTTGATTCTGACTAGCATGGAAAAACTTACTACCATCACATAAATGATAAGAACTTTGGGGGCAAATGATACTCCATCACATAAAAGCTAGGCATAATCTAATATATACTGTAGATTTGGGGGAAACAGATTTTCAAGAATTCAGTCGAAACATGAGAAATATCCAAAGGATTAGTATTTTGTAGAAGTTGGTCCAAGAAGATGAGGAAGTTCAGGAGAATTAAATTCTGAAAATGAAACCAGACATAGTACCTATGAAAAGGGTAAAGGGGGGGATGCCTAACAAATAAAAACTGTGGCTACAGAGGGAATTTATTAACCATTACAGATTAGATAGATAGATGTGAGAGGGGAGAGAGAGAGAGAGAGAGAGAGAGAGAGAGAGAGAGAGAAAGAGATGGATAGACAGATTTAAATAACACTTGTAGGAAATGTAATCAAGGCAAAAAACAAAAACAAGAAAAACCAGGTAGAATACAAAAGAGAAGCACAATCCTGTAGGAACACTTTAGCATGAGCTAAATCGTGCTGAAATTGACAATAAATATTAAGGGCAGCTAAAAAAGGGGTTTTCTTTTAGCTATTTTGGTGGGTAAGAGGAAGATCAAAAAAAGTATGTAACAATTGCTGGTAGTAGTGCAGATGAGAGTATTACCACATGTGCATTTGCTCTGAGACAGGCTATCTCCAGAGAGTCCCATTTGAGGGAGTTGTAATTCATCTCTCTAGAGGGCTGAAAAGAAAGGCTAAGAAATACATATCAATATGAGAATGCAGTACGGTTTTGGTAAATAAGTCCTCCCCGTTCTCAATATTGATGTCTCAATCAAAACTCTATTCTACCTCAATAGTTATGTTTCTGCTGACATATGGGATTGCTGGGCTTTTGACACTAATCTTGACAGTAGAATCCTAGCAAAATACTAGAGCACATTATTAAAAGGATGGTTGATCAGTAATTAGAAAGAGAAGCAATGATCATTAAAACATGAATAGCTTCATCGAGAACAGGTCATGCAAAACTAATTTAATTTCCTTTTTTTAAAGGGTAATTAGAATAATAGAACAGGGGTGCAATAAATAAATAACACAATTAGATTTCAGTAAAATATTTGACAAAGGCTATTCAAAAAAATAAAACAAGACAGAATATGAGAAAGCCATCCCAAGAGTGGCAAAATGATATAAACATAGTAATGAAGAGGGTGTGTGAAACATATATAATCCCTGTAAACAGGGAACAAGTCCATGTGCCCTGCCAGCAAAGCTTCAAAGCTGGAGCACTGATGGAAAAAGTCAAAGGGTTATTAATTTAAAAGAGGGAACATAGAGAAATGACTCCCAGGAAATGAGAGTTTGTGCATGTTTCTCTCAGAACACTAGACAGAACTAAGACATAGCTTGTTTATTCCCTGTAGGGGAAACCACTTACATTTGTCAGTATAAAAGAGGGATGGGGAGAGAGATGTGTGTTGCCTATGTAGGTATGTGTGTATCTTCATGGGTCTTTCTCATTGCAGCTTGCAGGGAGGCTATAAATAGATATTTCTAGAGTCCTCCTGCCGCCAAGGGAGATTTTGACTCCTGCAATGAGAGAAGTAGATTGATGCCACAAGCCTGGCTCTTCTATTCTCCTCAGAGAGGGATTACCAGACTAGAATTATTTCTATGTACCATCCTTAATATCATTAGTTTATGGGAATTTTTTGGGGGGTTTAATCTGTGCTTCTGGTTGTTTCTATTAATGGGAAGGGAGTACCCCCAAGACATACTGGTAGGCATGACTCCCTTGGCATCAATGCTAATTACACAAAAAGCATCACAGGTAAGAAATTGTGAATAAACACATTTATCTAAGCCAACAGCAAGCAGAAATCAGAGAAGTTCTATAGTTTAGAATATACCAGACAATACATGAAGTGCTTCCCCTGGATGCAAGATATCTCAGATCAAACATAAGAGAAAATCTCCAATCTTACCTCAGGGGAAATTCCAGTAAATCCTTTGTGAGGTGAATGCCAGTAAGGACATGCAGGAAGTATCAGGTCATCTACATTTCAAATTCTTCTCAGAGTCTTTTTCTTCCTCCAGAGAGTTCTCTTTGAAGAAAACATGGAATCATATGTATCCTTCCTCACAACTGGAAGCTAGAGCCACAAGATCTCTCCTCTTCAAAAATCCCTAAAATTTCACCTCTCATGAAGATAGATACCATGGGGTAACCTCTACCAATGACGAGGATCTTATACAAATATAAAGCTAGAGGCTCATTTACAGAATAACTTAGTTGGATCATCTAGACAAGAGAATCTGTGTCATTTCAAATAACTGGAAAAAGCTGAGTCCATGCTACCTCAACAGAGTGAGATAAACAGAAAAAGCCTTGTGTTTCTAACTCATTTCCACTAGGTAGAACTCCAAAACTTTTTCATAGAGGAAAACATTCCAAGGTGGATGCATTTCTTAAAGGTGCAACTGGAGTGAGAGAATAAATTCCAGTGCTTTTAATTATTTTATTTTGTTTGCTAAAATGCAACTGGGCTTAGCCTAAGGAGTACTGTGCAGAGTTGGGGAAGGTGCGTTTACTGGGAAGGAACTAACAAGTAGAAGTATGCTTAGTATGGTTTTACACACACACACACTCCCCATCCCCACCCCCATCCATGTGTGTATATGAGGATATGTACAGATGAGGAACTAAGGCAAAGGGTTAAGTGAGTTGCCCAGAGTCCCATAGCTAGCAAGTGTCTGAGGCCAAATTTGAACTCAGGTCTTCCTGATTCCAGGCCCTCTCAGTGCTCTATCAACTGAGCTAACTAGCTGCCAATGTGTGTATATGGGGGAAATATGGGGGGCAGAGAGGAGAGAGGGATGAGTATGTGTGTGTGTGAGTGTGTGTGTGTATGAGTGAGAGAGAGAGAGAGAGAGAGAGAGAGAGAGAGAAATAAAGAAAGAGAGGGAGAGAGATGGTGATGGCCTTCTCTGGTGTGGGGTGGGAAGGGAGGGAGACAGTTTGGAACTTAAAATGTAACAATAAATTAAATAAAATTTAAAAAGCAAGTATTTATTAAGCATTTACTTGACAACAAGCATTGCTAAGTACTGAGGATAAAAAGATATATAGATATATGTACACATATATATGTATGTATGTATGTATATTTAAAGTCACTGTCCTCAAAGAACTAACATTCTGAAGGAGAAGGTACATAAATAAGTACACACAAGATAAATAGAGAGTAGATGAAAGATGACATCAGGGGGAAGACATTAGTTGGACTGGTGAAGGGAGCAGACAGGCTAAGGCTACCTGCAGGAGGCAATGTTTGACTTATCTCATTTGAAGGTTAGAAGTAAGAGTATTCCAGGCATGATAGTCCACCAGTTCAAAGGCACAAAATGGGAGATGAGATTATGTTCCTATTGAAACATGACAGAGTTAGAGATAAGAGAGGACATTTAGGGAGCAGAGCCAAAACAGTAGAGAAAAGGCATGGACTCACCTGAGGTCTCTCCAGAGCCCCTCCAAAGACCTGTAAGTAGTAACAAATTCTGGAGCAGTAGAACCCACAAAAGGATGAGGTGCAACAATTTTTCAGCCCAAGACAACTTTGAAGGTCAGCAGGAAAGGTCTATTGCATCTGGGTCAGAGTGGAGTGCAGTCCAGTGGAGGCTTGCCAGCACAGACCTGGCCCCAGCAAACCAGAAGCAGGCCTCAGGAGCAACTGTGGCTAATTCCAGATCTCAACCCACAAACTGTAAGGAGGTCAAATAAGTGGTCAGAAAGAGATTACGGAGGTCTCTTTCTTGACATTGGGGCAAGACTCTGTTGCTTTGCTCACATTTGGTCCAGTCACAGCCCTGGGTGGAAGTCCCAGGGCGAGGAGGACCTCTAGCACAGCAGAGCTTGTAGCAACAGTGTAGGAGGAACCCTCTTCACAGTTCCAGGGAAGAAAAGAGTTCTTGTGGTCACTCACTGACCAGAGCACAGTCTAGGAGAGCAGTAAACACATCCTTTCCTTGTATCATACCAACTTGGCAGAACTGAAAACTTACGGATCCCTAGACATAGCTCTGAAAATAACTGCACAAAACCCCTGGGCCTTGGGACAGTGAAATCTCCACCCTGGAATCAGAGTCTCACTTTAGCAAATATTTAAAAGTCAAGAAATAGGCTAGAAAAATAAGTAAACATAAAAAAAATTTCTGACTATAGAAAGTTACTGTGGTGACAGGGAAGATCAAAACACACATGCAGAAAAAGAAAGCAAAGTCAATACTGCTACATCCAAAGCCTCAAAAACAATTATGAATTTGTCTCAGTCCATGAAAGAGTTCAAAAAAGGATTTTCAAAATCAAGTAAGAGAGGTATAGGGAAAATTGGCAAGAGAAATGAGAGTAATGCAAGAAAATTATGGCCTCAGACACTTATTAGCTATGTGACCTTGTTTGCCTCAGTTTCCTCATTTGTAAAATGAGCTAGAGAATAAAATGGCAAACCATCCCAATATCTTTGCCAATAAAATCCCCAAAGGGGAATTGAAGAGTTGGACATGACTGAAACAACTGAACAACAACAAATTTAGGTCTCTATTCATAAAGGCAGAACCAAAGGAACAAATCACAACAGCTATCATAGGGTCTGATGCCCAAAGAGATACCACAGTAATCTCTGCTATTATGTTGGTATTATGTATTTACAGTTTTTCTGCTTAATGGGTCTAGGCATTAT
Source organism: Phascolarctos cinereus (assembly GCF_003287225.1). Classification (NCBI taxonomy): domain Eukaryota; kingdom Metazoa; phylum Chordata; class Mammalia; order Diprotodontia; family Phascolarctidae; genus Phascolarctos; species Phascolarctos cinereus. The sequence goes on from NW_027555958.1 coordinate 342,733,353, forward strand.
TTTTCAGTGCCCACTGATTGTGACATTTAAAGTATGATAAAGGAAGTAATGTGAGAACAAACTAGAAAAGTAGGTTAGAGTTAGATTGTAGAAGGCCACAAATGCTAAGATTAGGAATTTATGCATTAGTAAGCAGTCAATGAAGAGTAGCTTACTAATTGTTAATGGAGCTATGACATGACTAAAGAGACATAATATAAAGATTTCTCAGGATGTGATAGAAAGGATGGTTTGAAGAAGAACTGAGGAAAACAGAAAACTATTAAAATAGTCAAGATGAGTGTTGAATGAGGTCGGAACTGAGGTGATTCTCCTAGTGGGGCTGGAAAGGGGGAAGTGGATGCAAGAGATATTGGAGAACTAGGCAGGGGTTGACACATGATTTTATTTGGCCAGTGAGTGAAAGGGAACCGTCAAAGATGCATCCAAAATTTTGAGTGTAGGTGTCTGGAAAAAGCAGACAGGTGTCAGGGCAGAGGATAGGGGAGAACATTGCTTATAAATTTAATAGTGCTTTAAGTTTTGCAAAGTGCTTGGCTCACAACTCTGAAATGATGAGTTCACTTTGGGACATGTTGAATTTGAAGTGCCACCAGTTCATCCAAGATATTATGCAGAACATCCTTCTACAGGGACTGAAGTAAAGAGAAATGGAAACTAGAATGACTCCTACAACATTGTGTCCTGGGTACATAGTACGTCTTCAGTAAATATTTGCCCCATCCCCACTCCCTACAAAAAAATTAAAAAAAAGTTGAATTCTGTCAGTCTGTGACACATTGACCATATGTGATGAAAAGCCAGGAGTGGTCCCCTGTATGGTTACTCTCACCATTCCATAATCATGCCTCCCTACTTATCTATCCCATTGGACACGAAGCAAAGGGAAAGAAATGAAAAAGAGTAAAATTAGGGGGAGAAAGTAATTGAGTAAAATGGCAGTGTTTTTTTCTGAAGCACTATGCACCTAAGAGAAATAAAGCTAATCAAGGAATCAATAAATTGCTACTTTCCTTCATTCTCCCCTCTACCACCATAGGAAATAGAATAACTGAATTCCTTTGGCGTTGCATAAATGCTTATTTTAATATAACAATAATGGCTTAATATTCCTAAGTGAATTGGACAAAAGAAAGTAATAGTATTTTTACATGTGGGGAAAGTTCTTGATACTCCTTAATTTTTTTTTTCTCATGTACATTCAAATAACTTTTTAAATAATTCCTACGATTGAGAAAAGGAGAAAGGTTAGTATTTGAAATGTATTTCATATGAATTATTGGAAAGGATGCATTTCTTAGTAGTGAATAAGGCAAGGCTCAACAACTTTTCCAGATGAGGATTTAATCTTTCTTTCCTTGTACTGTAGTTTTAAAGTCACAGACAGTGACTGTGCTGCCAATGCAAATCAATGTTTGGATTTCAGACAGCTAGTCAACATGAACCTATGTGTCAAGTTGTAACATAGTCATAGATTCTGGTCATGAATTCCCATTTTTCTTTTTTTTTTTTAAATAAAATAACCAGGTCCTGAGTTTGTCTGTTTTTATTCACTCATTGACACTGAGAGGTAGAAGATTTTTATAAGCACTATAATATTTTCCCCCAGTTTCAAGATGAGAGGAAGCACACTACTTACAGTCAAGAAGACCTGATTTTGAATCTTGTGTTAGACACTTCCTAGATGTGTAAAATAAAAGTTCACTTAGTCTACTTTAGTCTTACTTTCTTAACATGTAAAATGATGATGATAATCTCTATAGTTCTTTCCTGAAGGTTACTGTGAGGATCAAAAGAGATAATGCATAGAAAGTGCTTTGTAAAACTTAAAGTATTATGTAAATGCCAGTTATTTTGTATATATATGATTAGACGGATAGATGCATATGTGTATATGTGTGTATGTGTGTATACATTTTACCCTTTGTGCAGTTACGGATAAGATGCGCAATGAGTCAGGTAAATGCTGTCACCAGAGAGCAAGGTCATGATAGGGTGACTGCATGGACAGGATCTAATGTCCCTCATCTCTCTCTGGTTTAAAAAGTAAGGGTTGTTGTTGGTATGTGTGTTTGTGTGCACACATGTGTGTGCGTATGTATGAACATTTACATACATACACACATATATAGGAAATTGATCGCATTTTAACCATTTTCGATTAACTCAAATTTTTTTCACTCTTTTCCTATAAAACTAAGTTCAGATCTACAGGATGTTATATTAGGGTTTAGGCCTTTCTCTTTTTGCCTTTTTAAAATCATTGGTCACACTTTTCTTTTCCTGCTCATATTGACTCTGTAATACTGTATGACTGTGATCAAGATTTCCTGGTTATTATCTGTCTCTTTCTACTGGCAGTAATTTTTCTTTGATCTGAAAATACTGGAGTTCATCAGTCATGTTCCTACATATGTTAAATTTGGGCATACTTTTAGTCAATGCCCCATGGATTCATTTTATTTTTCAATTACCTTCTGGTTCTAATTGTTTTGGGAAGTTGTTTCCCACACCCTATGAATTTCTGAATTCTATATGCATTTTTTTTTGTTTTACTGTGCTTTGTTGGGAGTCTAATTATGCTTAAATTCTCTCTTCTAATTCTATTTTCAAGCATATATGTTTTGGAGAATGGATATCTCATATGTTCATTCAATTTTTTCTTTCTTTTAACTTCAATATTTTTTGTCTCATCATTGAATTTTGGAGTTGTACTTCTTTCATTCTCTGTCTACTGCTCTGGTAAGATTTTTCAGCTTTTCGTCCAAGTTGTTTAGTCTTCTCCCAAATCTTTTCCCAAGAGCTTCTATTTAATTCTTTAGAATTCCTTAGAATTTGATCCCTTCAATTCCTTAGAAGAACTCTTCCTTAATCTCGCCCTTCATTACTGTTGGTAGACTTCACCTCTTTTTATTTTTTTAAATTTATGCTGTTAAATATTTCACAATTACATTTAAAAATAATATTCATTTTTTAAAACTTTGAATTCCCAATTGTCTCCCTCCCTCCATCCTCCCCTTGAGTAGGCAAGCAATATGATATCAATTATACATGTGAAGTCATACAAAAATATTTCCATATTAGTCATTTAAAAGAAAACACACAAAAATATGAAAAATAAAGAAAGTAAAAAAATATACTTCAACTTGTACCCAGAGTTCATCAATTTTCCTTCTGGAAGTGGACAGCATTTTTCATCACAAGTCCTTTGAAAATGTCTTGGATCCTTGTCTTGAGCACAGTAGCTACATATTTCACAGCTGATCATTATTAAAATATTCCTATTACCGTGTATGATCCCCTGATTCTGTTCACATCACTTTTACATTAGTTCATATAAGATTTCAAAGGTTGTTCTGAAACCATCCTGCTTGTCATTTCTTACAGCAAAATGATATTCCATCACAATTATCTACCACAACTTGTTCAGCCATTCCCAAATTGACAGTTGTTGTGATGAAGAGATTATGTTCATCTATCATCTTCCTAAGTAACGGCTTAGAGGGGAGCTAACTTAAAGGCATTGCTGGGAGGTGGGAAAGCAAATAAAACAACCTGTTCTGTGTCCCATACTAAATATGAGTGTCATAATAACTTCATTCTATTAGATACCCTATTTACTAAAAATCTGGATTATGTCCAACATATTATAGCTCCTTGAGTATATTAACCAAATGAAAGGAATATGACAAGAGCCAAAAAGGGAAAAAAGAGAAAGAAGACTGATAACTAGTTAATTAATCAATAGATATTTTTAATGGTCCTGATGGATTTACATGAAAATTCTATAAAACTTTAAAAATAATTTTTTTAAAATAATATGTGAATTATCTCAAAAATTAAGAAAGCTGTTACCAGAGAGCATGATCATGATAGGGTGACTGCATGGACAGGATCCAATGTCATCATCTTTAGTTTAAAGTAACACTTTCTGTGTCTTATATTAAATTTGAGTGTGATAATGACTTCATTCTCTCTATTAGATACCCTATTTACTAAAACATCTAGGTTATTTCCAACATATTGTAACTTCTTGAGCATATCAACCAAAAGAAAGAAATATGAGAAAGTGCCAAAAAGGGAAAAAAGGGAAAGAAGACTGATAACTAGTCAATTAATTAATAAATATTTCAATGGTCCTGACAGATTTACAAGAAGATTCTATAAAACTTTAAAAACAATTTTTAAAAGAATACATAAATTATCTCAAAAATTAAGAAAGCACTTTGAAATTCCATTTATGAGAACTATGTTGCTCTACAGTGTAAACAATGGAAGGAAAAAGTGAAGAAAAACTACAGACCAGTATCATTTAGGACTTCTGATTAAATTTTTAAAAATAAAATCCTGTTAAATATACTACAACAATTTATCCATAAAGTGCTGCATTATGACCAAAGCTGTATATATACAGTGTTGTAAAATAGTTTGACATGAGGAAAACAACAAAATTAATCATGTTTTAAAATTTTTAAGCCTCAGGATTATCTCAAATGATGTAGGAAAAAAAATACAAAGTTCAATGCTCATTTATGCAAAAAACAAACAAGTTTTTAAAAAGCCTGCAAAGTTGATTGTTTGGTTATTATCCTTTGTTCTTGAAGAGGAGCAAAATGACATTGCTCTATTGAAGTCAAAGTACAGTATGCCAAACTTGTGGCTAATCAGACCAATATGAGCTCAAAAAGCTCCACCACAGGTCAGACACAGAGTCCACATGAACATTTGGAGTGCCTATGCCAGTTTATCATTAAGGGATTTTTTTAAAATATCATAAAATTATCTAAAACCATATCTAAGCACTATGTGTGGGGTTATGTGAGAAGTTTCCCCAGTAAATATAAGAGTAAAACAAAATTGCCTAGATATGTTAGCAATGAGAATAAGATAAGATAAAGAACATAAAGACACAGAGATACGCAAAGAGATTTAAAATATCCCAATTTGCTAATGACATGATGATTTACTTAGAAAATCATAGGTATTAAACAGAGAAAAAATTTAGACAACTAATTGCAGCAAATTTACAAGTTGCAAAGTAAACCCACAAAAAATGAATTGCCTATCTATATAATAAAATCTAATGGGCAATAATGGAAAGGGAAATTTCATTTAAAATAGCACCAAAGTTAATAAACTGTTTGGGAATCAAACTATCAAACCCTCTCAATATTTCCATATGCTCAATTATAAAGTCCCCCAAAACAAAACAAAACAAAACAAAAAAACTAAAAGAAAATTCAATGCTCATACCTGGGGCATACCAATACAATAAAAATGGCAATACTATCAAAGTTAATATTTTTTTTATTTTTATGTCAATCAAATAATTAAAGGGATACTTTACTGAATTCCCAAGAACAATCAGAATGTTTATTTAGGGGGACAAAAGATTTAGAACACTAAGGAAAATAATGGGAAAAACTAAGGATGAAAAGGGAATAGCATTTCCAGACCTCAAATTCTCTCTCTTTTTTTAATTTTTTTTTATTTTTAACATGTGTTTTTAAAACTTCGGGTTACAAATTTTCTCCCTTCCTCCCTTCCCACCCACTTTCATTGAAAAGGCAAGCATCTTGATACAGGTTATAGATGTGTAGTCATGCAAAACACTTCCATAGTAGTGATGTTGTGAAAAACTATGTATATTTCCCTTCATCCTATCCTACACCCCTATTTATTCTATTCTCTCTTTTGACCCTGTCCCTCCTCAGAAGTGTTTGCTTCTGATTATCCCTTCCCTCAATCTGACCTCCCCTCTATCAACCCCCTGCTTTCTTGTTCCCTTCCCTCCTTCTTTTTCTGTAGGGTAAGATAGAATTCCATACCCCATTGTGTATGTTATTCCTTCCTTAAGCCAAATCCTATGAGAATAAGATTCACTCATTCCCTCTCACCTTCCCCCATTTCCCCTCCAACGTAAAAGCCTTTTCTTGTCTGTTTCATGTGAGATGATTTACCCCATTTTACTTGTCCCTTTCTCCTTCTCCCAGTATAATCCTCTCTCACCACTTAATTTTATTTTCAAGATATCACCCCTTCATTCTCAACTCACCCTGTGCCCTCTATCTATCTATACATACATACATATAATTTTTTCCCTCCCACTACCCTAATACTGACAAAGGACTCAAGAGTTACAAATGTCAGCTTTCCATTTAGGAATGTAAACAGTTCAACCTTCATAAATCCCTTATGATTTCTCTTTCCTGTTTACCTCTTCATGCTTCTCTTGAGTCTTGTATTTGAAAGTCAAATTTTCTATTCAGCTCTGGTCTTTTCATCAAGAATGCTTGAAAGTCCTCTATTTCACTGAATGACCATTTTTTTCCCCTGAAGGATTATACTCAGTTTTGCTGGGTAGGTGATTCTTGGATGTAATCCTGTCTCCTTTGCCCTCCAGAATATTATATTCCAAGCCCTCTGATCCCTTAATGTAGAAGCTGCTTAAATCTTGTGTTATCCTGTTTGTGTTTCCACAATACTTGAATTGTTTGTTTCTGGCTGCTTGCAATATTTTCTCCTTGACCAGGGAACTCTGGAATTTGGCTACAATATTCCTAGGAGTTTTCCTTTGGGGATCCCTTTCAGGAGGTGATCAGTGAATTCTTTCAATTTCTATTTTGCCTGGTTCTAAGATATCAGGGCAGTTTTCCTTGATAATTTCTTGAAAGATGATCTCCAGGCTCTTTTTTTGATCATGGCTTTCAGATAGTCCAATAATTTTTAAATTCTCTCTCCTGGATCTATTCTCCAGGTGAGTTGTTTTTCCAGTGAGATATTTCACATTCTCTTCTATTTTTTCATTCTTTTGGATTTCATTTTATAGTGCCTTGATTTCTCATATAGTCTCTAGCTTCCAATTGCTCTATTCTAAATTTTAAGGAAGTATTTTCTTCAGTAAACTTTTGGACTTCCTTTTTCCATTTAGCCAATTTTGCTTTTTAGGGCATTCTTCTCCTCATTGTCTTCTTGGACCTCTTTCACCATTTGGGTTAGGCTATTTTTTGGGTCTCCTTTAGAATCACTCTTAGTTTTTCTTCTACTTCTCTTATTGCTTCTCAAAATCTTTTTTGAGCTCTTCCATGGCCTGGGACCAATTCATATTTTTCTTGGAGGCTTTGGATGTAGGAGCTTTGTCTTCCTTGTCTTCTTCTGGTTGTATGATTTGATCTTCATTGTCACCAAAGTAAGATAATATAGTCTGACATTTTTGTGCTGCTTGCTCATTATCTCAGCCAAATATTTGAGTTATAAAGTCTTTGTTAAGGTAGGGGTTTGTTTCCAGTGTGGAGAATGTACTATCCCAAGCTTCAGGGATTTTGTGCAGCTGTTTTTAGAGATACTTCTCAGGACCTGTAAATTTTCAGTTCTTCCAAGGTGCTACGATCAAGGGTGAGGTGTTTACTCCTTCCCTGTCCTTCACTCTTCTCTATGAGTGACCACAAGCACTCTTTTCTGTCTTGGAACTGTGAGGAGGATTTTCTCTTCACAGCAACTACAAGCTCCACCATGCCAGCGCTCCTCCTCGCCCCAGGACTGTCACCCAGAACTGTCACACAGATCCAAGCAAGGGCAAAGCAAGAGAATCCTGCACCAGCAAAGAGATCCCTGCAATCCCCTTCTGATCAGTCACTGGATTCACCCTCAGTCTGTGGGCCAGAAGCTCCAAAAGGCAGCTGCCGTTTGCGGCTGTTCTTGGAGAATGGGGCTCGAACCCAACACTTCTCTCTCACCCCAGAAACAGACTTTTCCCACTGGCTTCTAAGTTGTCTTTGGTGTTTGTGGGTTGAGAAATCTTGAAACCACCACATCTGCCTGCGATTCAGTCCTCTGAGGCCTGCTCCAGGTTCACTGAGACAAAGGATGGGAGTGGTTGACATCTTAGAGGTTGCAGGAAGACAGTCACACTAATGTACTGTTTGTTAAGCTATGAATTATTACAACCATTGATATCAATTTGGAAATATGCAAATAAAGTGAATAAAACATCCTTATTCATAAAACATCCAATATTTCTAATACTAGGAAATCCTACAGAAGGTCACTGGTAAAAATGAAGACCTCATATATATCATTTCTTTACCAACTGTTTTTCTCTATTGCTCTCCTTTCTTTCTTTAACTCTTCCAGGAATTCTTGTCAGTCTTAAGTACAAGTAGCATTTTTCTCTGAGGCTTTGATTGTGGCTGTTTTGATGTCATTGTCTTCTGGTGTCTTATGTCTTATGTTTTCTTCTGGTGTCTTCTAAAGTCTTCCCTGCAACTGTTGTAGCTTTTAATGGTCAAGGGTTTTTTGTTTTGTTTTGTTTTGTTTTGTTTTTTGTTTTTTGGCTCATTTTTCCACCTCATTTCTTGACTTGTAACTTTATGTTAAAATTCAGCTCTGCTCACTTAGGGAGAAACTGTCCCAACTTCGGGCTTTTTTTGTGCTGCTATTCTTAGAACTAATTCTGGGAGGTTAAAAATGTCTGGTGCTTCCATGGTTGTGTGACCCAGGGAGAGGTGTGGTTACTACTCTCTTGGTATGCACTTTGGTCTTAACATAGGAACAGCCTCTGCTCCCCTGCATCCAAAAGCATTAGCACTCCTCTTGGCTTTGACCTATGACTAGGTTCCTTGTTTTCCAACAGCCACAATCTCCAGTTCCCCTGTCTGCCTTGGAATTGTGACCTGGACTCTTGCTCCCTTGTCCTCAACCACAAGTGCTAGACCTTATATATTCTATTTACAGAATATATATAGAAGATCGTTTTAGAAACAAAGTAGATACCCATTAATTAAACAATGACTAAACAAATGGTGGTACACAAATGTAATGGGATATTACTGTGCTATAAAAACAGCATATACGATGAAATATAAAGAAGCATAGGAAGACTTACATAAACTGATGTAATGTGAAGTAAACCAAGAAAACATTATACACAGGGACTAAAACAATGTAAATGAAAGAATAATAACCCAGAAATAACCAAAGGAAGGGAATAAGCACTTACATAGTACCTACTAGTTGCTAGGCACTGTTTTAAGAACTTTTTATAAATATTAACTCATTTGATTCTCAAGATAATCCTTTGAGGTATATGCTAGTATCATCTATTGAAAAAAAAAACTGAGGCAAACAGACATTAGGTGATTCACTCTAGACCCAATGTTCTACACTGCCACTAGCTGCCTCCCCCTCAAAAAATAATGAATGTTGCAAAATTACAAAGAACAAGAATGACTCCAAAGAATAAATATGAGAAGCCTCTCCTCCCTCAATTCCTTTGCAGATGTGGGGTGGTGGTGGTGGAATTCACAAGTTTGGAACGTGATGTTCATTATTACTTTTTTTTCAATGAGTTCAATAATTTTGGTGATTTTTTTTCCTTTCTTTCTCTTTAAATTTTTTTTTTTCAATTTAACTTTTATATAGGTTGGCCCTCTGGGAGAGGGAAGGGAAGGAATATCATACAGGAAGAAATTTAAGCAATGTGAAAGCAACAGGTATCAATGGAATTATTTTTAAAATAAGTAAACATTTATTAAGCTCCCAGGTTGTTGCTTCACTAAGGATACCAAGACAAACTGCAATAATCCCTCCTTTTTAAGAACTTATATTGGGGCAATTAAGTGGCGCAGTGGATAGAGCAGTGGCCCTGGAGTCAAGAGGACCTGAGTTCAAATCTGACCTCAGACACATGATACTCACTAGTTGTGTGACCCTGGGCAAGTCACTTAACCCCAATTGCCTCAAAAAAAAAAGAGCTTATATTCTATTATTCTATAGGGGCAAAAAATGTTGGCAAATATAAGTACATATAAACATGTACATAGTAAATAAAAGTTACTTTTATGAGGGGTGGCAATAAGATCTGGGAGAATAGGGAAGGCACCATTTTTAATTTTTTTCTTTATTGTTTCTTTATTAATTTTTAACATTATTTTTTTAAATGAGTTCCAAATTCTGTATGTGATTTTCTCTCTCTCTTCTCTCTCTCTCTCTCTCTGTTTATCTCTCTTTCCAAACCCTTCTGCATCCATTGAGAAGGCAAGCAATATGTATCAATTGTACATGTGAAATAATGCAAAACATTTCCATATTAGTCATGTTGAAAAAAAAGTAAGAAAAATTAAGAAATGAAGAAATACGTATACCTCACTTTTTACTTCCTGTAATCCTCTCTATCTCTTCTTTGGTCACAAACTCTTCCCTTATCTATAGATATGATAGGTACATTTTTCCATGTTCCCCTAATTTACTTATGGAATCACACTGTACATCTAAATCATTTACCTATTTAGACCTCATCTCGGTATACTGTGTGAGATGTTAATCTGCGTCTAATTTCTGCCAACCGCTTTCCAGTTTCCCAAGTAATTTTTGTCAAATACTGAGTTCTTACCCTCAAAGCTTAGATTTTGGGGTTTATCAGATATTAGATTACTATGATCATTTGTTACTATGTACTATGTACTTAATCTGTCCTATTGATCCACCACTCTATTTCTTAACCAGTACTTCGATATTACTGCTTTGTAATATAGTTTTAAATCTGGAACTGCCAGGCTGCCTTTCTGGAGTCAGGTAAATTCATCTTCATGAGTTCTAATCTGGCTTCGCATATCTACTAGTTATATGACCTGGGCAAGTCATTTACCACTATTCACCTGAGTTTCTTCATCCATAAAATAGGTTGGAGAAGGAAACAAACCACTCCAGTAACATTGGCAAGGAAACCTCAAATGAGGTCATGAAGAGTCAGACATGACTGAATCAACTGAACAACAATTTTTGCTTTTACTTTACCTGAGATGGTGATCACGACCCCTTGCCTTTTTTTTTTAACTTAGCTGAAGCATAATAGATTCTACTTCAATCCTTTATTTGAACTCTGTGTGCATTTCTGTTTAAAGTGTTTTTTTTTAAATAAGCCTTTCATTAGTTTTATTAGCATGGATCTATTTTTTTTTTTTTGGCAATTGGGGTTAAGTGACTTGCTCTGGGTCACACAGCTAGTAAGTGTCAAGTGTTTGGTCTGAGGCTGGATGTGAAATCAGGTCCTCCTGACTTCAGGGCTGGTGCTCTATCCACTGCACCAGCTAGCTGCCCCTCAAGTGTGTTTCTTGTAAACAATATATCATTGTTTGTGGTTTCTAATCTATTTTTCTATCTACTTCCATTTTATGGATGGGTTCCTCTCATTCACATTCACAGTTATGATTACTCTGTATTTAGCCTCCATCCTATTATCTCTCTGTTTTTACCCTGCCCCTCCTCAATATTCTGTTTTTCTTCTGAGCATTGCCACTTCTAATCTAAAAAAGATTTCATTTTTGAGATGAACTTTGAAGGACACCATAAATTCCTGGAGGCAGAGGGTGAGAGAGGAACACATCCAAAACTGAGGAATGGACACAAGGTAGGAACAACCTATCCAAAGTCATAAAGATGGGAAATAGAACACATTTGAAAGGGACAGCTAGAAGACTGGTTTGGCTAAACAGAAGACTACATGGTGGGCTCGTATTATTACATCCTCTTCAATTAAAGCCCCCTTACAGTTTCATTTTTTAAAATGCAGAAGTACAAATATTTTCCACATTTCTTTAAAGTAGGTAGCTCAGAAAACATTACATCATAGCTATTTCATAAAGAAAAGAAGAGGCACTGAAATTTCTAATAAATTTAGGGCTTAGTGGAAGATAAAAGAGGGGGGGAAAGTGGCTCCTGATTTCTTCTAGAAGAATATAAATTTCTTGAAGACAGATTGTTTCATTTTTGACTTTGTCTTCTAGACCCTTAGTATAATGCTTTGCATAGATTTGCAGTTAATTAGTATTTGTTGAATTAGCACCTAATCTACTTGAGTTCCAAAAGCATGCTTTTAGTTTCCTCTTGTTCTAACATATTGAAATATGAATTGCCAGAAAATATATACTAGTATGGTAATTATTATAGATGTTAATGTAGGAAGTTATTTATTTGCACCAAGACATGAGAATACTAAAATAAACTTATCTGGGACTATCTCCTGTTGCACACTTCTGTGTAGCTATGTTGATCTTATAGACTATGGGACAATCATCAGATTTACCTCCTGTTTTAATTGGACCATGGCCCTCAGTAATCCTTTGGAGGTTGCGGCTCCACAGAAGTTATTTCCTCCAAAAGGCTTTAAATTACTATCACCCTTACTGAAAGGGGAGAAGAAAAGATCTTTTTCTTTGGATACTGAAGCCTTAGAAAATTATTTTTAAAAAGAATCCTTAAAAAGAAGCTTTAAAAGAAATCTATAAATCCTGAAAAGGCAAAGCCATTCTTCAAGATATTAAATACATTTATTGTCTCACAAAATGCCACATAAACACAGGCACTCCCCATAAAACATGTATTATTTATAAGGTAAATAAGAAATTACATTAGATGCCTCATGACAGCTAAATATGATTACATAAGATTTTTTTTTCAAAATTTCCTTGTCATTGTTGACATGACTAGTTATCAAACAACCAGTTTTGCATACTATATGGCTGGTGGGTTCTTTTTTCCCATTACTAGATGAAGAATGATGTAATCAAGAATTTGAGAATCCCATTTTCATAAAAATGGAAGCTTTGGTAATATTCGTGCCCCTCAACAAAGGTGCCTAATTTTAATGGGTCTTCCCAGAATACAAGAAGACTTTCAATCTTCTTTGAATCTATTGTTAATTGTGATTATATGATGCCAAGCTTCTCTTCAGCTTATTCTCAGGGAGGCAAGTACAAAACAAAATGGTTCAGAAGACTTTGGCTCGAGAAGCTACTTCATAGAAAGATGGAATTTAGTACAGGATCAGGATATGTTGCAAGTTTTCTATTCTGGAGCTTATAGAAGGGTTCTGTGCTTCTAACTAAGCTTTGATTCTTATAGTAAGTCTGAGACTGTCACACAAGGTTTGGAATGACCAGAGACATAGTAGCCTTAGCCTTAAACACCTTCTGCAAATATCAGCTAATGCCTCACTTGCTTTTAGGTTACATGTGGGGGACTGGGGAGTACTAAACATTAATAAGTATAGTTTTCAAAAAACAAAAACAAAAAATCTACTTTGACGGAAGATAGATCAATTTGTTTGAGGGCTAGCCTAGGGACCATCTAGTATAAGATAGATTCTATTAATGTCCTCTGTTGTCATTTGCCAGAAGTAGACTTATAGAGATTCAGACCATATGTGTGTATGTATATTTGCTTCAAATAAATGTACACTTTTGAGGTCCTTCCTAGGTATGCCTACCTACCAATTATCATTCTAAGTTGATTGGAAGTTTTAAATGATTTGAAGACATACTGAAAATAAGATACCTCTGTATTTAATTTTCCAGGGTTTTATTATTGTATTTGAATACCTCACACTTGGTATAGTGCATGGCATATAATACTTGTTTAATAAATGCTTGTTGATTGATACAGGTTAAATATTTCTAAGTTGAGGAAACAACTGTCACAGTATTGGTTCTAATCTATTTTTTTGGTATGTGGGCTTGTTCTCATGGGTAAATTCTTTATCCAAAAATGCCTCCATATTCTCAGGAATTGTTTTCAAATGAAGAGCTGTCATTCTTTTTCAGAAGACAGTCTTTTAGTTCAAATGGTCCATCTAGATGTATAGGAAGTGTATTTGGAGATAATTAGATGGGCTACAGGAAACTAAAAGAGAGGAAATGTAAAATGGAGGTGTTTAGGAGTTTTTCTAAATGACTGGATATTGAGAAATAATGAGCTACCTAACTAACCCAATAACAGAGTATAAATAATTTTTTGTAATGTTGGAAAGCCTTGACATGCCTATCTGGTCAACCTGCCTGGCTGAGCACCAGCAATGCCACTGGTAACCTTTAAATTCATTCTGGTGCCACTCTGAATCAATGGAGAAGACATTGAGCTTTGGAGGAAGAACCCAGCTCTTGAAAACCTGGTTGGAGTTGAACCTCTGGGAGAGTGACGAAAAGGAGGAAAGGGGAATTTTCTATCTTCTCCCTCCTATAGACAATGGGTTCTTAGTGTAGAAACACTTGGTCATTTTTTAAAGATTTATCACACATTCTCCTCTTCATATTGGATAGGAGAGTTTGTTTCATTTTACTCATCCCCATTTATCAGATAAGAAAACTAAGGTTCAGAGAATTTGAGAGACATCCTCAGGATCATGCAACTAAGAAATGTCAGAACAAAGATTCCAGCTCAGATCTGATTTCAAGTCCTAATCTCTTTCCACAAATGTCAGGTCTTCTTCTCTGCCTATATGAGTCCAGCAAGTAGGAAAGTTGAAAGCTTAGAAGGTAAATCTTCAGATGCACCCTACTGACACCTAACTTCTTTTTTCTTGTCATTGTCAGATGACTCAGTAATTGTTTACCTGATGAGTGGCACAAGGCTAAACTGACAGAAATTGGTTTCACCAGGCAGGCAGGTAGGCAAATGCTATTCCTGTGACTCAAGAGTTCCTTTAGACAAGTAGTAACTCTGAAACTACTGCAGGATCATGTTGTTTTGTCAGTAGGAGGTGAGAGGACCTGGAACCTGGGGACAGAACCCAGCTGTTTAGGAGATAGGCAAGTTTCAGAACTAAGAGTTTGAAGGTATAGGGCTAAGGAGGACCTTGCTGTTTTGTAGATTAAGGGTACAGGTTCTTTCTGGGGAAAAACATAGTAATACCCTAGTCCAGAATTTTAGGAGAGCCAGAAGTTGAAAGCAGGGATGATTATAGCCAAGTGATGCAGCAACTTTCTTGACAGACTAAAAGACCCAGATCATCGGGAAAAATTCCAAAACATCAGCATCCCTCAGCATTAGAAACATAAGCTCTACCTCCTTACATGTGCCTTAGCTGTGTGGGTGCCTCTGTGTTTGCCTCTTTATTCATGAATGCTGTTGGTGTGACCTCTTGCCATAAAGACAGTATTTTGGTGAAAGTGTGCTCTACATGTACTGGGGACATATTTCGTTTCAAGTATTCTTACTGTACTTCCTATATATCCTATTGTTTCTACATTGGCTACATCTCTGTCATTTGCCTCCTTTTTCTCCCCTAACATTGCCACCACCCTGATGAAAGCCTTTATCATCTCATGCCTGGAATATAGGAATAGTCTGCTGGTTTGTCTATCTCACAAATCTCTCCTTACTCCAATGCATCCTCTTTGACTGTAAAATTGATCTTCCTTAAGCACAGATCTAGCCATGTTACCCTGCATTGTGCAATAAAATCCAATTGCTCCCTTTTACCTCGTGTCAAAAATGAAATCCTCTAAGTGATGCTTAAAGACTTCCATAACCTTACTACTTTTGCAGTTTTCTTATATTTTAACCCCCACCCCTATATTCTGTGGACCAGTGACACTAGCCTCTTTGCTATTCTTTGATGTTTCATATATTTATTTAATATTTAATTTCCCCAATTACATATAAAAACAATTTTTCACATTTGTTTTATTTTAGTTTGACTTCCAAATTTTCTCCCTCCCTACCTCCCCACCTACACTGAAAAAAGAAAGAAATCTGATATAGTTTATATGTGTGCAGTCATGCAAAACATATTTCTGTATTAGTCCTGTTGTGAAAGAAAACACAAACCAAAAACAAAACAAGAAAAATAAAGTTTAAAAAAAGCATACTTTGATCTGCATTCAGATTTCAGTTTTTTCTCTGAAGATGTATAGCATTTTTCATCACAAGTCATTCAGAATTGTTTTGGGTCATTTTATTGCTGAGAATAGCTTAGGTCACTCAGAGTTGATCATACAATATTGCTGTTACTGTGTACAGTGTTCTCTGGTTCTGCTCATTTCACTTTATATCAGTTCACCAACAAAGCATTACTGTCTCATTTTTCCACATCCCTTCCTACATTTGTCATTTTCTTTTTTCTATCTTATTAGCCAATCTGATAGATGTGGAGTGGTACCTCAGAGTTGTTTTAAATTGTGTTTCTCTAACCAATAATGATTGAGAGCATTTTCTATATGACTATAAATACCTTTCATTATTTCATCTGAAAACAGCCTGTTCGTTTCCTTTGACCATTTATCAATTGGGGAATAGCTTTTATTTTTTTATAAATTTGATTAAAATCTCTATATATTTGAAAAATGAGGCCTTCATTTAGAGAAACTTGGATTAAATTTTTTTTCAGTTATTACTGTGCTTCCCTCCAATCTGTTTTCCCCTGTTTATCCTACTTTCTCTCTCCTTCCACCCTGTCTATCCTCAAAAGTGTTTTGCTTCTGACTACTGCCTTCTCTAATCTGCCTTCCCTTCTATCAGCCCCCTGCCTCTTCTCTTATCCCCCTCACTATCCACTTTTCTATATGGTAAGATAGATTTCTATACCCAACTGAGTGTTATTCCCTCTTTGAATCAACTCTGTTGAGAGTAAGATTCAAGTGCTCCAACCCCCTCCTCCATCTTCCTCTCCATGGTAAAAGCTCTTTTTCACTTGTTTTCTGTGAGATAATTTACTCCATTCTACCTCTATCTTCCCCCTTCTCTTAGTGCATTCCTTTTCTCATCCCTTAAGATAGATTCCATCATAGTCAACTCACATTTGGGCCCTCGTCTGCAGACATTCCTTCTAACTGCCCTAATAATGACAATGTTCTTAGGAGTTCCAAGCAGCATCTTCCTATGTATGAATGTTTACCCTTATTGAATCCCTTATGATTTCTCTTTCCTGTTTACCTTTTTTTATGGTTCTCTTGAGTCTGGTGTTTGAAAGTCATTTTTCTATTCAACTGTGGTCTTTCCATCAGCAATGCTTGAAAGTCTTCTATTTCATTAAGGATCCATTTTTCCCTAGAAGGATTATAGTCAGTTTTGCTGGGTAGATGATTGTTGGTTGTAATCCTAGCTCCTTTAACTTCTAGAATATCATATCCCAAGCCTTCTGATCCTTTAACATCGTAGCTGCTAAATCTAGGATTATCTTAACGGTGGCTCTATGATACTTGAATTGTTCCTTTTTGGCTGTTTGCAATATTTTCTCCTTGACCTGGGAGCTCTAGAATTTGGCTATATTATTACTGGGAATTCTTATTTTGCAATCTCTTTCAGGAAGTGATCAAGGGAATTTTTTCAATTTCTATTTTATACTTTGTTTCTAAAATATTACGACAGTTTTCCTTGAAAATTTCTTGAAAGATGCCTAGGTTCATTTTGGTGTTTTTTTTTTTTAACATGGCTTTTAGGTAGTCCAATAATTATTAGATTATCTTTCCTGCATCCAGTTTCTGTTCAGTTGTTTGCTTGTTTGTTTGTTTTTCCAATAAGATATTTCACTTTTCCTTATTTATTTTTTCCACTCTTTTGATTTTGTTTTATTGTTCCTTGATGTCCCATGGAGTCATTGGCATCCAATAGACCAATTCTAATTTTTAAGGAAGCATTTTCTTCAGTGAACTTTTGTACCTTTTTTTAAATATAAATTTATTTATTTTTAGTTTTCAACATTTACTTGCACAAGATTTTGAGTTCCAAATTTTCACCCCATCTCACCCCTCCTCCCACCCCAAGATGGCATGAATTCTGAATACCCTTTTCCTAATCTGCCCTCTCTTCTATCTCTCCCGCCTTTCTCTTATCCCCTTCCCCTTCTATTTTCCTGTAGGACGGGATAGACTTCTCTACCCCATTTCCTGTATTTCTTATTTCCCAGTTGCATGTGAATTTTTTTTTAAACATGTTTTTTTTAAAACTTTGGGCTCCAAATTTTCTCACTTCCTCCCTCCCCACCCACCCTCACTGAAAAGGCAAGCAACTCAATATAGGTTACACATGTGCATTTATGCAAAACACTTCCATAGTAGACATGTTGTAAAAAACTAACTCTATTTCCCTTAATCCTATCCTGCCCCCTCATTTATTTTATTCTTTCTTTTGACCCTGTCCCTTCTCAGAAGTATTTGCTTCTGATTACCCTCTTTCCCAATCTGCCCTCCTCTCTATCATCCCCCTGTTCTCTTGTCCCCTTCCCCCCCTCCCCCATTTTCCTGTAGTGTAAGACAGATTTCCATACCCAATTGAATGTGTGTTATTCCTCCTTAAGCCAAATCTTATGAGAATAAGATTCACTCATTCTCTCTCACCTTCTCTTGTTTCTCCTCCAAAGTAAGAGCCTTTTCTTTTCTGTTTTTTTGTGAGATACTTTATCATGTTCTACCTCTCCCTTTCTTCTTCTCCTACTATATTCTTCCCCTATTCCTTCATTTTATTCACCAGATATGATCCCTTAATCTTCAACTCACCCCGTTCCCTCTATCTATCAATCTATCTATCTACCTACATATAATTTTCCCCCTCCAACTACCCTAATACTGACAAAGGTCTCATGAGTCATAAATATCATCTTTCCATGCAGGAATGTGAACAGTTCAACCTTAATAAGCCTCTTATGATTTCTCTTTCCTGTTTACCTCTTCATGTTGCACTTGAGTCTTGTGTTTGAAAGTCAAATTTTCTATTCAGCTCTGGTCTTTTCATCAAGAATGCTTGAAGGTCCTCTATTTTGCTAAATAACCATTATTTCCCCTGAAGGATTACACACAGTTTTGCTGGGTAGGTGATTTTGGTTGTAATCCTAACTCCTTTGCCTTCCAGAATATTATATTCCATGCCCTGCGGTCCTTTAATGTAGAAGTTGCTAAATCTTGTGTTATCCTGATTGTGTTTCCACAGCACTTGAATTGTTTCTTTATGGCAGCTTGTAATATTTTCTCCTTGACCTGGGAACTCTGGAATTTGGCTACAATATTCCTAGGAGTTTTCCTTTGGGGATCTCTTTCAAGATGTGATCTGTGGATTCTTTCCATTTCTATTTTGCCCTCTGGTTCTAAAATATCAGGGCAGTTTTCCTAGATAATTTCTTGAAAGATGATGTCTAGGCTCTTTTTTTGATCATGGCTTTCAGATAGTCCAATAATTTTTAAATTCTCTCTCCTGGATCTATTTTCCAGGTCAGTTGTTTTTCCAATGAGATATTTCACATTGCTTTCTAATGTTTTATCTTTTGGATTTGTTTTACAGTGTCTTGATTTCTCATAAAGTCACTAGCTTCCAATTGCTCTATTCTAATTTTTAAGGAAGTATTTTCTTCAGTAATCTTTTGGACTTCCTTTTCCATTTGGCCAATTTTTCTTTTTAGGGCATTCTTCTCCTCATTGGCTTTTTGGACCTCTTTTCCATTTGGGTTGGGCTATTTTTAAAGGTGTTATTTTCTTCAGTATTTTTTGGGGGTCTCCTTTAGCAAGCTGTTGACTTGTTTTTCATGATTTTCTTTCATCACTGTCATTTCTCTTCCCAGTTTTTCCTCTACTTCTCTTACTTGCTTCTCAAAATCCTTTTTGAGCTCTTTCAAGGTCTGGGACTGATTCATATTTTTCTTGGAGGCTTTGGATGTAGGTGCTTTGACTTTGTTGTCTTGTTCTGCTTGTATATTTTGATCTTCTTTGTCACCAAAGTAAGATAATATAGTCTGATTCTTTTTGTGCTGCTTTCTCATGATCCCAGCCAATTACTTGAGTTTTAAACTCTTTGTTAAGGTAAGAGTCTGCTTCCAATGTGAAGAATGTACTGTCCCAAGCTTCAGGGGTTTGAACAGCTGCTTTCAGAGATACTTCTAGGGACCTGTAAATTTTCAGTTCTTCCAAGGTGGTATGATAAAGGGTGAGGTATTTATTCCTTTCCTGGCCTGTGCTCTGGTGTATTAGTGACCACAAGCACTCCTTTCTCTCCTGGAACTGTGAAGAAGGTTTTCTCACACTGCCACTACAAGCCCCACAACAGCAGCACTCCTCCTCACCCCAGGACCACCACCCAGCACTGTGACTCAGAGCCAAGCATGGGCAAAGCAAGAGATTCCTGCCTCAGCACTGCCAAATAGATCCCTGAAATCCCCCTCTGATCAGCAACTCAATTCCCCCTCAGTCTGTGGGCCAAAAGCTCAAGATGCAGCCAACACCCCAGCACCCACACTCTGAGCTCTGTGCTCTGGAGCTAGCTCTGACCTAGCTCCTCTCTCACCGCAGAAACAGACTTTTCCCCACTGACTTTCTAAGTTGTCTTTGGTGTTTGTGGGTTCAGAGGTCTGGAAGCCACCACAGTTGTCTGAGATTCAGTCCTCTGAGGCCTGCTCCAGGTTTGCTGCGGCCTGCATGCCCATGCCACACTGAGCTCCTCTACCTGCCCAGCACGATATACCTGTCTGGTCAACCATCCAAGTTGTCTTGGTCTGGAAATTTGCTTCACTCAGTCTTTTTTGGGTTCTGCTGCTTTAGAATTTGTTTAGAGCCCTTTTTATAGGTATTTGGAGGGGTTTGGGGGAGAGCTCAAGCAAGTCACTTCTTTCAGTCCGCCATCTTGGCTCCGCCTCTGTACCTCCTTTTCCATTTGACCAATTCATTTTCTTAATGATTTCTTCTTTTTGGTGGATTTTTGTGCCTCATTTACCATTTAACTTACTCTATTTTTTAAGGTGTGATTTTCTTCAGTATTTTTTCTGCCTCTTTTACCAAGCTGTTGACACTCTTTTCACGATTTTCTTGCATCACTCTCATTACTTTTTCCAATTTTTCCTCTACCTCTTATTTTATTTTTGGAATCCTTGTTGAGCTTTTTTTTCCCAGGAATTCCTTTTGGGCCTCAGACAAATTCACATTTTTCTTTGGAGGCTTTGGGTATGGTAGTTTTGACTTTGCTGTCTTCTGAGTTTGTGCTTTGATCTTCCCTGTCATCCTAATAACTTTCTATGGTCAGGTGTTTTTGTTGTTGTTGTTGTTGTTGTTGTTGTTGTTGTTGTTGTTTGCTCATTTTCCCAGCCTATTTATTGACTTTTAACTTGATGTTCCAGTTGGTTGTGCTCTTACAGTGAAAGGGACATTGTCCCAAGCTTCAGGTTTTTTGTGTATCTCTTTTCAGTGCTAGTTGGGGGGGGGGGATGTTGGAGGAGTCTGTAACTTTTCAGTCCTTCCAAAGTGGAATGAACTAAGATGAGGTGTGTTTACTACATTGCTGGACTGCTCTAATCTGAGTGGCCAGAAGCATACTTTTCCACCTTGGAATGGTGACCAGGGTCCCCATTCCCTATAGCCTCATGTTCTGGTATGCTAGTGCTTCTTCTTCTTTACCTGAGACTATGACCTGGATCTGAGTACAGGCCAGGCAACAGAGTGCTACAACTAATACCAGTAAAGGGACCCCTATAATCCCCTTCTGACCAGTTGTCCCACCCCCTTACCATCTGTGGGCTCAGAGCTTCAGAAGCTACCACTGCAGCTGCTGATTCAGTCACCTACATACCACACACACACACACACACACACACACACACACACACACGTACGTACATACACACAATACACACACAGCCTGCTGCTGCTTTGCTGTATCATGGGCTGTACTGGTATAATCTGTGCTGGCTAGTGTTCCACTCTCACCCTGGTGCAACACACCTTTCCTGATGACCTTCTAAGTTGTCTTGTGCTGGTAAAGTCACTTCCCCTGTCTTTTTCGGGTTCTGCTGCCCTAGAATTCATCTTGAGGTATTATTTAAAGTTTTTAGGGGAATTTGGGGAGAACTCAGGCTCATCTCTGCCTTTTCTCTGCCACCTCGGCCATGCCCCTCTTCCTTGATAGTCTTTGAACAAGACACTTTATCTCCTGTCTCTGGTCAGTTTCACTGGCTGCCCCTCATCCCTCCTCATGTCTGATTCCTGGCTTCCTAAAAATCTCAGCTAAATAATCATCATTTGCAAGAATTCTTCCCAGACCCCTTATTGCTAAGTCTCTTTCCTCTGCTGAATATTGATAAATTATCCTGTACATGTCTGTATATATCTTGCTTGTACATTGTTTTATAGGTTATCTTCCCCTTTAGACTGTAAGTTTCTTGAAAATGGGACACTCTTTTTTTCCCTTTCTTTGTATCCCCAACATTTAGCACATTGCCTGTAGTAGTATGCTTCATAGTAGGGGCTTCAATACAAGCTTGTCCACTAACTATACTATTTCTTTAAAAAGCATTGCTTTAGAAGATGGCAGAGTAAAAACAGTGACTTGCTTGAGCTCTTCCCCAAACCCTTCCAAATACCTGTAAAAATGGCTCTAAACAAATTCTAGAGCAGCAGAACCAACAAAAAGACAGAGTGAAACAAATTTCCAGCCCAAGACAACCTACATGGTTGATTGGAAAGGTCTATTGCACCAGAGGAGAGAAGCACAGTTCAGCATGGATCCACAGGCAAAGAACAGGCCTCAGTGAACTTGGAGCAAGCCTCAGGGGACTGAATCACAGGCAGCTGTGGTGGTTTCCAGACTTCTCAACCCACAAATGCCAAAGACAACTTAGAAGGTTAGTAGGAAAGGTTTGTTGTAACCAAGGTGAGAGAGAATCTTGGTCCCAGCTCCAGTGCTGGCACAGCCCTAGGGCTGTGACTGCTTCCAGAGTATTTGGCCCACAGACTGAAGGAGAATTGAGTGGCTGATCAGAGGGAGATTGCAGGGATCTCTTTGCTGGAATTGAAGCAGGATTCTCTTGTTTTGCCCATGCTTGGATCTGGGTCACAATTCTGGGTGGCTGTCCTGGAGTGAGGAAAAGTGCTGGTGAGGTAGAGCTTGTAGTGGATGTTCAGAGAGAATCATCCTCACAGTAGCAGTGTAGAAAAGAGTGCTTGTGGTCACTCATAGACCAGAACACAGGCCAGGACAGGAGTAAACAACTCGATCTTGATCATATTACCTTGGAAGTACTGAAAATGTACAAGTCTCTAGAAGTATCTCTGAAAACAGCAGCACAAAACCCCTGAAGCTGTGGACTGTACATTCTCCACACTGGAAGCAGACACCTACCTTAACAAACAGTTGAAAATTCAAGTAATTGGCTGGGAACATGAGCAAACAGTGCAAAAAGAGTCAGACCATAGAATCTTTTTTGGTGACAAAGAAGATCAAAACATATAAACAGAAGACAACAAAGTCCTACATCCAAAACCTCCAAGAAAAATATGAATCAGTCCCAGGCCATGGAACAGTTCAAAAAGGATTTTGAGAAGCAAGTAAGAGAAGTAGAGGAAAAACTGGGAAAAGAAATGACAGTGATATAAGAAAATCATGAAAAACAAGTCAACAGTTTCCCACAGGAGACCAACAAATGCTGAAGAAAATAACATCTTAAAAAATAGCCTAACCCAAATGGCAAAAGAGGTCCAAAAAAACAGTGAGGAGAAGAATGCCCTAAAGAGAAAAACTGGCCAAATGGAAAAGGAAATCCAAAAGCTCACTGAAAAAAAAAAACTTCCTTAAAAACTAGAATGGAGCAAATGGAAGGTAGTGACTTTATGAGAAATCAAGACATTGTAAAACAAAACCAAAAGAATGAAAAAATAGAAGATAATGTGAAATATCTGACTGGAAAAACAAGTGACCTGGAAAATAGATTGAGGAGAGAGAATTTTAAAATTATTGGACTACCTGAAAGCCATGATAAAAAATAATAACCAAGAAATCATCTTTTGAGAAATTATCTCATATGAAAAAATATTCTAAATCATTATTGATTAGAGAAATGCAAATCAAAACAACTCTGAGGTACCACATCACACCTATCAGATTGGCCAACATGACAAAGAAAGAAAACTATAAATGTTGGAGAAGATGTGGGAAAATTGGAACACTAATGCGTTGTTGGTGGAGTTGTGAAATGATCCAACCATTTTGGAGAACAATTTGGAACTACGCCAAAAAGGCTATAAAAATGTGTATACCCTTTGATCCAGCAATAGCACTTCTGGGGCTATATCCCAAAGAGATCATACAAATGGGAAAAGGACCCACATGTATAAAAATATTTATAGTAGCTCTTTTTGTGGTGGCAAAGAATTGGAAATTGAGAGGATTCCCATCAATTGGGGAATGGCTGAGCAAGTTGTGGTATATGAATGTGATGGAATACTATTGTGCTATAAGAAATGATGAACAGGTTGACTTCAGAAAAACCTGTAAAGACTTGTACGGTCTGATGCTGAATGAAGTGAGCAGAACCAAGAGATCTTTGTACACAATAACAGCTACATTGTACGATGACTAATATTGATAAATTTAACCCTTCTCAGCATTACAAGGATCTAAGACATTTCCAGAGGCCTTGTGATGGAAATGCTATCCACATCCAAAGAAAGATCTATTGAAGTTGAATCGCTATCATTTTTTTCTCTTCTGTTGAGTTTTGTTTCCTCTTTCTGGTGGTTCCTCCTGTTGGTTTTAATTTTTACTTACAACATTACTAATGTGAAAATATGTTTAATAGGAATGTAAATGTATAGCCTATATCAGACTGTGTGCCGTGTTGGGGAAGGTGGTAAGGAGGAAGGAGGAGAAAAATTTTAAACTCAAAAGCACATGGAAGTGATTGTTGATAAATCAAAATAAATTAATAAAATTTTAAAAAAAAAAGAAAATACATCCAGGGCAGGCTATCAAGGTATTGAACACATAAGTCATTTTATTTCTACAATAAAGAACAGATCAAAGACTTGTAGCCTAGTTTATGGAGAGTAAAGAGAATTTCTCTATTCTTTCAGTGAGTCAATATCTTCCCATAGGAATCTAAACAATGATTCAGACTTCCCTTCAAGAGGAAAAAACTCAGAGTTCAGCAGAGTCGGGCAACATACAAAAAAAAAGAAAAGAAATTATCAAGGAAAACTGCCGTGATATTCTAGAGCCAGAGGGCAAAATAGAAATTGAAAGACTCTACTGATCACCTCCTGAAAGAGGTCCCCAAAGGAAAACTCCTAGGAATGTTGTAGCCAAATTCCAGAGTTCCCTGGTCAAGGAGAAAATATTGCAAGCAGCCAGAAACAAACAATTCAAGTATTGTGGAAACACAAACAGGATAACACAAGATTTAGCAGCTTCTACATTAAGGGATCAGAGGGCTTGGAATATAATATTCTGGAGGGCAAAGGAGACAGGATTACATCCAAAAATCACCTACCCAGCAAAACTGAGTATAATCCTTCAGGGGGAAAAAAATGGTCATTCAGTGAAATAGAGGACTTTCAAGCATTCTTGATGAAAAGACCAGAGCTGAATAGAAAATTTGACTTTCAAATACAAGACTCAAGAGAAGCATGAAGAGGTAAACAGGAAAGAGAAATCATAAGGGATTTATGAAGGTTGAACTGTTTACATTCCTAAATGTAAAGATGAGATTTGTGACTCATGAGACCTTTGTCAGTATTAGGGTAGTTGGAGGGAAAAATTAGATAGATAGATAGATAGATAGATAGATAGATAGATAGATAGATAGAGATAGATAGATAGATAGATAGATAGATAGATAGATAGATAGATAGATAGATAGATAGATAGATGGCACAGGGTGAGTTGAAGATGAAGGGGTGATATCTGAAGAACAAAATTAAGGGGTGAGAAAGGATTATACTGGGAGAAGGAGAAAGGGAGATGCAGAATGGGGTAAATTATCTCACATAAAACAGACAAGAAAAGGCTTTTACAGTGGAGGGGAAGGTGGGGGGATATGAGAGAGAATGAGTTAATCTTCTCATCAAATTTGGCTTAAGGAGGATATAACATACACACTCAGTTGGGTATAGAAAGCTATCTTACTCTACAGGAAAACAGGGGTGAAGGGGATAAGAGGGGTAAAGATAGAGGGGCAGGCAGAGAGGGGCTAATCAGAAGCAAATGCTTCTGAGGAGGGATAGGGTCAAAAGAGAGAATAGAATAAACAGGGGGTGGGATAGGATGAAGGGAAACATAGTTGGTTTTCACAACATGACTACTGTGGAAGTGTTTTGCAATTTTGCATGACTACACATGTGTAACCTGTATCTAGTTGCTTGCCTTCTCAATGAGGGTTGGTGGGGAATGAGGAAGGGAGAAAATGTGGAAGCCAAAGTTCTAAAAACAAATGTTAAAAAAAATTTTATGAGGATCTGAGTTCAAATCTGGCCTCAGATAATTGACTCTTCCTAGCTGTGTGACCATGGGAAGTCACTTAACCCCAGACTGCCTCAGCAAAAAATAAACAAATAAATTAATGAATGAATGAATAAATAAATAAAACAAAAGTAGTTTTTACATAAGATATACAGGCAATGGGGCGTAGAAATCTATCCTGCCTTACATAAAATAGGAGGGAAAGGGAATAAGAGAAGTGGGGGGGGGATAGAAGAGAGGGCAGATTAGGGTATGGGGTCTTCAGAATGCACATCATCTTGAAGTGGGGGAGAGATGAGATGGAGAGAAAGTTTGGAACTCAAAATCTTGTGGAAGTGAATGTTGAAAACTAAAAACAAATAAATCAATAAAAAAAAAGTACAGCAATAGTCAGATGATCAGCTGTGAATAACTTAGCAATTCTCAACAACACAAATATCCAAGACAACTCTGAAAGGCTTTTGATGAAAAATGCTATCCATCCCCAGAGGCAGAACTGATGGTGTCTGAATACAGACTAAAGCATACTTTTTTTGATTTATTTTTCTTGAGGTTCTATTTATTTGTTTGGTTGGTTTTTGGTGTATGTTTTCTTTCACAACATGACTATTATAGAAATGTTTTGTATGACTTCACATGTATAACTTATATTGAATTGCTTGCCTTCTCAATGAGAGGTACAGTGGGGAGGGAGGAAGGGAGATAATTTGGAACACAAAGTTTTAAGAAATATTACAAATTGTCTTTGCATGTAACTGGTAAAAATAAAGTACTAAATAAAAAAGATTGAGTTAAAAAAAGCTTTGCTTTACAGCTCATGCATTATAGCTTTCAGAGTGCAAACCCATAGAATACATAGAAAACACCTGAGATACAAACCCATTCAAGCCTAGACACATTTAGACTTCCTTATTTGAATGATTGGCTATTTGTCAGATTCCCTTCTTGAATCAATAGCTACTAATTATTTTTAAAAATGCATGATAAAACTATAACAGATTTTTAAAAGCTTGAATAATGAAAGTTTTCACTAAGATATAATTAGGCTAAAAGAAACAAAATCTTGTACATGTTAATGCACATAAATATTTCCTGATAGAGCTGATTCTAGATCTTTTGAGGGTAGAATTCTTCAAATGTCCAAACAGTAAATCCAGTACTATGGAGCACATCAAGAATAACTGAACTGTGTAATAATCTCTAAAATCCCTTCCTGTTTAAGTTTACAAGATTCTAAGCAGAACTGCATCAAGGCTAGACTTACAAATATTAGTCTGCTGGCCACAAGTCTCAGAATTTTGGACCTTAGATGGGGATTACACAAAATGCTATTTGAGCTTGATTCCCTCACTTACATCAACATCATCATCATCATCATCATCATCATCATCATCATCATCATTAAACTATTTTGAGGCTCCCTTGTCCAGTCTAAAGTAGATGCTTTAGTCAGAGTTATGTAACAGCTAACATTTGTGTAATGCTTTAAGGTTTCCAAAGCACATTACATATATCCTCTTAAGAGTCCTTTGTGATTTGAGCTGTCATTATGCTCATTGTATACCTAATGAAACTAAAGCTATCACAGGATGTGACTTTCCCAAGGTCATGGTAAGTATATGAGTCAGAAGTCAAACTCTAATCTTCCTGTATCCAAAATCACTACCGATCTTGATTCTATCTGCTAAACCTTTCGTGTCAAACTCAAACTGAAACCAAGGTCAGTAAACCACACATAAGGATCCTTGTAGCCAGCATACTGACTTAGAAAACTAAAGATTAGTATTTTCTATGTTCTATAACATTTTTATTTATTTCATTAAATATTCCCCAATTCCATTTTAATCTGGTTTGAAATAATCAGTAATATTTTGTGTTTGACACCTCTGTATGAAACCACTTAGCCTCTGTCTTTTTTTATCTTCTAACTCACACTTCTGAATCAGAGAAGCTCAAGGTTAGGAGAGGCCATCTAAATCCAATAAATAAATGAACCAGAACTGTCTCTACAACTTGAAAATAGTTCTCATGATTGCCCTAAGCATTCTTTTCTTTCTGTGTTCCTTGTTTGTGATCCTCCATCTGATCCTCATAGGACATGATTTATTAAGTCCTGAGATCACAATCTGATTTATGTATCCTTCCTTTAAACATGGTGCCTAGAAGTGAATACAAGTGGTCTGACTTAGGCAGAATATAGCGCCATCCTAATCCTGCACAGTAAATCTCTCAATAGAGCTAAAGACTACATTAGCTTTTTAGCTTGCTGATCATGGACTTGAATTGTTACACTAAAATTCCTGTTCTGACCTATAGTTGGCACATTTTATTCTTTTGTCTTATGAAAATTTAAATATTTGCCCTTCTCCAGTGATTCAGTACTTCCATTGTCCAAAGATATTTCAAGTATTAATGCTACTGATTGAGAAATTGCATATGTAAGTTCCTTTTCTAACCTGAATGTACTCTACCTATGCCTAGTGACTGGAACTTGCAACTTAGATATTATTTTACCATCTCTATAGTTATTTTGAATTTGAATTCCAAATTAACATTTTTTCTGCCCTTTCTAGTCCAAAGATCATTCTGAAACAGAAAAAAATATGAGTTAAATTGTTGTGCATTCTTTATCGTCATCCCATCCATCAAAAACAGTCATATTATCCCATATTTCAGTAACCTTTCTTCCCACTATAATTTTTAAATCTTGTTTTACTTATATTAGCACTTTTTACCAGCTTAACCTCATTCTTAGGTTTAGCATTCATCACAATATTTAAAGGATATGCCATGCTTTTATATTCCTCTATTTGCTTCCTTGGCTGTCATATTCTATACAATTCTTTTTTGAAAAAGGTAAGTTAGTTGTTGAATTCTCTGTATATCCATAATGGTTTCTTTTGATTGCCTGACTTTTCTTTCTCCTTGAGATTGTGTCTCTTTCTCTGTGTCTTCTGAATTCCATTCAGCTCCCAATACCTCCTAGTTTTCCTATAGTTTAATCCATTGTTAGAAAATCTGGTTGTAGTATAAGAACAATAATGCTGAAAATGTAAAAACCAGGCTTTGGTTTTTACTCACTGGCTCTACCAAAGTAGACACTAGTCCATATTTGACCTTCAAGCCATCATTTGTTGATCCCTTATTTATTCCATGGGACTAGCTTTTCCTAGGTCCCTCCAATGCAATTTTCACTAATATATTCTTAAGAGGCATTGCAACTGTCATTACTCAACTGTTTCAGGGGACTAAACCTCAGGATATTGGTATAACTTCTTGGTCATCTAAGGAGAAAAAATAGTACATAAGGAGTCAGGTGCTTCTCTGTGAGCCTTCTGAGGGACAGGCCACCAGAATGACCCACAAAGGGAAATTGTGCTTAGCTGGATCATTGCTGTATCTTTGCTGAATATTTTCCCCTATTATGAGAAAGTGAACTTCCTTTTGTTAACTGCCAAATTTTTCATGAGTGTCTCATTTCATTCTAGTTTTTAATCTAAAGCATCAGTTTAGTATAAGTATGGCTTAGTGACTATTAGAGCTTCTGTAGTTTAAAATTCTGCTGGGGAAGTCCAAACCAAAAGAATGTGAAAACTCTTAATGAAATTCTGAAGAGAGAATGGGAAACAGTTTCAATGAGGGGAGAAATATGGACTTGTCTCTACATCATTTCTTGTCTGAAGAATTGATGTGGATCTTGAAGAAATTCACCAAGTAACATTTAAATTTTTAAATGATATATACAGAAAATGGAAAAAAACTGACAGTAAAAATAAATGAATATGAGTATTACACAGTGCTACAGATGAGGATAAGCAAAGAACTGCAAAGAAAGCTAATAAAAAAGATGACTTGCAGGGGTTTTTGTTTTTGTTTTTGTTTTTGTTTTGTTTATTATTTGAGGAAGGGGAAATGAAAGAAAAGTGAAAACTCTTGAGGTGGATAGGATGACTATAACGGATGAGGAAAGAATACAAAGCCACTCAATTCTTGTTTTCCTTCTGTTTTCTCTGAAAGGAAAATTACCTTTGCTCCAGAAACAGCAAAACAAAAATGTCTAGGACAGGGTTGAATCCCATTATAAGGAGATAATAAGGGAATGTATAGCTGCCTTTGACAAATCCAAGTCACCTGGGCCTGATGAACCACATCATCACCTACTGAAAGAACTGGAGAATGTTGTTGCTGATGAAGGAGAATTGAAGAAGTACTGCAGAATCAGAAAAGAACAAATTCTGGCTTAATGTTCAAAATGGAGTAGAGAATAGAGCCCACCAGTGTTACAACAGTGAGTTTGACTTCAATTCCTGGGAAAATTGTAGAACACACAATTTGAGAGTTGGTTAATGAACATAATTGGAGGAGGAGCAGCGGTAACTACAAAGGGTTAGCAAAGAGGTAGCTCATTTGTGCAGAACATAGTGTTGG
Organism: Phascolarctos cinereus; assembly: GCF_003287225.1. Lineage (NCBI taxonomy): Eukaryota > Metazoa > Chordata > Mammalia > Diprotodontia > Phascolarctidae > Phascolarctos > Phascolarctos cinereus. The sequence goes on from NW_027555958.1 coordinate 342,763,761, forward strand.
TAGAGTCAGGAAGACATGAGTTCAAATCCCACTTCAGACACTTCCTAGTTTTGTGATCCTGGGCCTTCACTGTGAAATGAGGATAATAATAACACCTAGTCCAAGCACTCAGTAGGTAGGTGGCATGGTGGAAAGAACACTGGGCCTAGAATCAGAAAAATTGCTTTTCATGAGTTCAAATCCTGCCTCAGAAACATACTAGCTGTGTGTGACCCTGGGTAAGTCACTTAATCCCATTTGTCTCAGTTTCCTCATCTATAAAAATGACCTGGAAAAAGGAAAGGATAAACCACTGCAGCATCTTTGCCAAGAAAACCCCAAATAGGGTCACAAAGAGTCAGATACAACTGAACAACTCCCAGCATTCTTATGAGGGTCCAGTGAAATAATATTTGTAAAGCACTTAGCACAATGCCTGGTACATTGTAGGAACTAAATAAATTATAAAAAGCCTGAAGAAGAGAACCACTTCAAAACACCAAAAAGCAAATCCCTGAAGGAAAACAGCTAGTGAAAAATTCAACTAGAATTCCTGAGACAAAAAAAAATACTTTTTTTTAAAGGGACTAAATGATTGTGTAAATAAAAAAAGAACAGTAGGGGGGAAATTGTAAAAGAAATGAGACCTATGGAAGAAAGAACTGGAAAGAGAATTAAGAGCTTAGCACAAAAGTTACACCAACATGCATAAGCAATAAACACTTTGAAAATGAGAATGGACCAAATAGAAGTTAACTACTGAAAGATATATGATTTTAAAACAAAGCCAAAAGACTGAAAAAAAAAGTGTGTTATCATATAACAGGATGAACTGATATAGAAAACAGATCAAGGAGAGCTAATTTAAGAATCATTAAACTACCTTTGAGATTCAGTGTGGCATCTTCAGGATATTCTCTGTCATGTCAGCACAGCGTGTTAGGAACCTCACATCCCTTGGACTTTCAAGGTCCTCACTTTTCTTTCTCTGGATATCCCTCCAATCTGGAGGCCAGAACCTTTAAGGATGGGTGTGTCCCTGGCGCTCTGTTGTTCCCCTGTTCTGGTATTGGTCCTGCTTGTGGCCAGAAGTTTCTGTTAGAAAACTCAGGAATAAAGGAGTTTGGAGAGTTAAGGCAAGATTTTCCTTGTGTAGTAGTTATCTTAAGGCAGGAGTGGGTAGAATAGTTTCACAGTCGTAAATAAAGTTTTATTGTGTTTAAAAATGTAAAAGCCATTCTTAGTGTTGTAGAAACGGAGGCAACTGGGGCTGGACCTCTGTCTTAAAGAATGAATATCCCTGACAAGTTATTCCTCCTTGTGTTTCATTATCCAGGCTACAACAACGTGGATGTCATTATGCAGTACTTGTTAGCTAGGAAGGCAACAAGCCTGTATGCTGTGATTTCTTCTAACACAAAGTGCTGAGACAAAGTCATGCATAAAATAGATGCAGAATTTGCACTTTGCAAGCAGTTGCCAACAACTTCCTGATAAAATCCAAGAACCAGTGTCTAATTCGACTTCCACCTTCTTCTCCATGCTATTTATGAGGGGGCACCGAAGTTTAAGGCTGGGAAGGGGCAATGGCTCCTCAAGTTATCTCGGGCTCCTCCTCCTCCTGTGGCTCCAAGGGGCAGGGAGGAGGCCTGGGTTGGGTTGGGCTGGGTTGAGTACAGGCACCGGGTGGACAGTAGGCTTCAAGGGAGCCGCGAGGTCCGGCTTCCCTCCTCCCTCTGCGCTTGCTCCGGCTTCCCAGAACTGGGCTTACACTTCACAAACTGCTCTGTTCTTTAAAACCATTTCCTTAGATTCATCACAATTATGAAAACACCACCTACACCCCTAAAATTTTCATTTTCATCCACGACACTCAGTAGTGCCATGTTTGTTGTTTTCTACCTTTTTTTTTCCGACACATGTAACAATCACTAAGAAAAAGTTGGTAATTGTCAAATTTAACAATTCCCTGTTATGTCCTTGATAAGGGATCCAGGACGCTGGCAAACTCCTAGTAAACCCTTCAGCAAGTAGTGTCCAACTCCCTCTTCTCTTTTCTTCTGATCCTTCCGGGATTATTTCTCATTTTACAACACTGACATTATTTAATGGACGAGAAGGAAATGTTTCCTTCTTATTGAGTTTCCAGCTACTATTTTTTTTTTCAGGAAAAGTCTCATCTTTATTATTTAGCTTCAAGTTTTCAGTGATCTTTTAAGTAAAAGGGAAGAATTTCTTTTCTGTCACAATATGCTCCTCACCCATTTCATTATACAGGGGAAGATTACCCTTTGCTTCCTCGGATCCTTTTTCTTCTTTGATTTTATGTTTAAGTATTTCTTCTATTTCTAGTAGTAAAGGGCTGCTGCTATTCTGGGCTAATGAGGAAGTTTGCCAAAGATGTCAGTCCCACTCACACCTCTCCCCCCACCCCCATCATGCTGGTCTTATTACTCCTTCCCAGACACTTGATAGGCTGATCTCTCCAGCCACTCCCTTTTACTCGTCAGATTGAGAAAAGAATGGTAAGGGAGAAGTGGACAAGACACCACCCCCCATACCAAACACAGGTTATCACAGATTTTGCAGCCAAAGCCATTGACTTACTTGCCTAGACAGACTCAGGTCTCTCTGCTTTGGAAATTCATTAAACATGAATCAATAATTCTCTTTCACTGATCAATCACCCAGGCAAATACTTTTTTCTTTTCAAATACATACAATAGTGTAAAATCTGTTTCTTTTCTTCAGCACTCACTAATAAGCAGTGAGGTGGCCCACATGGTACGGAGTTGGGCCTGGAATCAGGAAAATCTGCATTCAAATCTGGTCTCAGACATTTACTAGATTGTGACCCTAGGCAAATCACTTTACCTCTGTCTTCCTCAGTTTCCTCAGCTGGATAATTGCAACTATCTTCCAGAGTATTGAAAGCATCATATAAAATAATATTTCCAAAGTGCTTAGCACAGTTCCTGACACAAAGTAGCTACTTAATAAATTCTTGTTCCTTCCCAAGCCTCTGCTATTCAATCAGCTGCATATGTGCATCACATTAGCCGAGAACTTTGCCATATATTTTACAGAAAAAAAAATTGAAGCCATTTCTTATGACCTTCCTTTTCTCCCCTTTTCCTCATCTCATATCATTCATATTCATTCTGGTGCTATCCACTCTTTCACTTCTGTCTTTTATGAAGAGGTGACCTTACTCTTTACGAAGATAATCTCACTACCTGCTCAAATGATTCCCATTCCTTCCCATCTCATTTAAGGTAGTATGTCCTCTTCTCATCCCCACTCCATCACTTGTTTTTAATCTCTCCCTATCTATTGGCTCCTCTGCTGCTTACTAACATGCCCATATATCCTCCAAAAAAAGCCTCCCTTTATCCTTTCATGCCTAATAACTACTATCCCACATCTCCTCTGTCCTTTGTGGCTAAATTATTTGAAAAGTCTCTCTAAAATAGATGTCTCCACTTTCTCCCCTCTTACTTTTTTCTTATCCCCTCACAGTGTAGTAGCTAACTTCAGCATTCCACCAACACTGCTCTTTCTTACCAATGATCTTCTAATTGATTAATCCAATGAACTTTATTCTATCCTCATTCTTCTATACCTCTCTGGAGCCTTTGGCACCACTGATCACCTTGTCTCCTTGAAACTCTCTTCTCTATAGGTTTTTGGAACACCGCTTTCTCTTTGATCTCCTCCTAACCTTTCTGACCACTACTAGGTCTCCTTTGCTGAATCCTCATTCAGATCATAGCTTCTAACCACAGGTGTCCCACACAGTTCTGTCCTGGACCCTCTTTTATTTCTGCTTTATATTATTTCATTTGGTAAGCTAATCAGTTAGCAAAGATTTAATTATCTTCTCTTTGCTGATGATTCTCAAATCTACTTATTTTGTTGCAACCTACCTCTCTGTTTGCTAGACTTAATCACTGAATGGTCATTGCCTCATTCAAACTGAGAGCTTGGGAAAACCTTAGCTTAAAAAGGCCAAGGTCTCCCACTGCATCCAAGGCTATCTCCAGTCTATCTGATCTATATCTTGCCATTGGACTCAGATGGCTCCAGAGGAGAAACTGAGGCTGGTGTCTTTGCTCAGCTTTCCTCTATTTGAATCCAGTTCTCATGCTAATCATGGCATCACCTTCCTGATGTCCTCTTTGAGAATGAAGGACAAATAACAAGAACCTCTCTGTTAAACTCCAATCTTGAATCTCCAGCTGCCTTTCAGACATCTTAAAGTGAATGCCCAATAGACATCTCTAACGCAACATCTCCAAAACTGAACTCATTATGTTTCCCCCTAAATCCTCCTTACCTTCTCTACGACTGTAGAGTACGATATCATTCTCCCTGTCCCTGAGGCTCACAACCTACATGTTATCCTCCAATCTTCACTATGCCTCACCTTCAATATCCAGTCCTTTGTAAAGGTCTGCCAATTTCAACTCTGGAGCATCTTTCAATACTCTGCATTCTATCATCTGACACTGCCATTACCCTGGTGCAGGTCCTCATCACTCTCCCCTAGACTATCTCACCCCACTCTAATTCATCCACCATTCAGCCATGAAAGTAATTTTCTAAACTGCAAGTCTGACCATGCCAACTCCCTACTCAATAAATTCCAGTGGCTTCCTATTGCTTCAAAGATCAAACCCGAAATGATCTATTTCACACTCCTAATTTCCCAGTCTTCTTATACTCCATTCCCACTTACATCCTCTTTGATCCAGTGAAACTGGCCTCTATTTTCTACAAACAAGGCATTCCATCTCTTGGCTCTGAGTATTTTCTCTCATAGGCTACCTATTTATCTTGTCTATAACTTGTTTGCACATATTTGTTTGCTTCTTATCTCCCTCATTAGATTATATGCTTGTTGAGGACAGGGAGTGTTTTTTGCTTCTTTTTCTATTCCCAGCACTTAGCATAGTATTTAGCACCTTACACAGATAGAAGTGGTTAACCAATGTTTATTGACTGACTCACTAACATTTATTAACAACTTTATTATACTTAATAAGCACAACATAAAAAAGCAAACAGAATCTTAAGAAATAGAGATTTCTTGAACAGCCATACCTCTCCCAGGAAAGAAGACAAAAGGGAAAGAAAAAAGTGATAGTATGCTAGCTCTGATAACAGTATTTCAACAGTCCCATCAACCCAACATTTGTCTCCACTATATACTTCAGTGACTCAGACCCACTCTTGTAGTCCACTGCCCAAGATCTCATGGCTTGCTGCTTTCCCTCCATGCCTTCTTCATATACAGAGCCTTTTGATTCATGAACATAGCTACATTACTTCTTTGGAGCCCATGTGACTGCACTTGGTGCTTTTGTATCTTATTCCCAGTGCAAATTCTGAAAGGCTGCAATTAGCTTGTGAGTCTGGCCCTATCATTCATAGGGTCAAGATAGCTCCCTCAAGGCTGAGGAAGGGAACACTGTGGTAATTTTCACCCTAATAGTAGCTATCAATCTCTAGTATCCAGATCTCTTTGATAACTTTAAGAAGACACTACACATTTTTTTTCCTTTAAATGAACACTTTATTCTCCATGTTAACCTCAACATTGGAGAAGTATCTTAGAGCTCTTTACCTTCTCTTCTAGAAGGAAAACCATTCTCCACTACTTTAAGCATAAATATCACTTACATGGACAGATCATAAAGACAAACATCTAAGGAGGTCATGGAGAAATTATTTTTACTCTATATAGTCACTAGAACTAAAGCCTCAGTCCTTTGAAATTCTTACTAGAAGTTCATTGTTGTTGTTTTTAACAGCTCCTGTGGAGGATTTTATGCTACTTATGTATGTAATTGGTGAATTATCCAACCAATAAGCTGGAAGTGTCAAGTGAAAAGTATAGTCATTAATTTGAGGGGAGCAGTAGATGTTTTTGTTTGACAAACCAGCTGCAAAAATTCTTCAGTCTTAAATTGTTCCAACTACATTAAATTAATGAATATTTACAGTCTAGCCCTTTATTTATTCTTCAGTTTTACTGATAGCACAGGTTTATACAGCACTTGAAGGATTTACAAAGAGCTTTCCTATTAGCCACCCTACAAGGTTAATAGAACTAGTATCCTTTCCTTCCACACTTTGCTGGTGAGGAAACCTAAATTTAGTGAACTATAGTGATTTTCCCAGGGTCACAAAGCTCTTAAAAATAAGAGCTAAAATTCAAACACAGATCTCACACTATTCTTTTTACTATACAAGAGTTTTGGATACCTGTAATTATTCAAAATAAGTCATTTTTTTCTGTCATTAGTATGGGCAGGTGTCCTATACCATAGATTATAAGAAATATTTGAGTGTCCTAAATTCAGACACTTGAAGTGCTTTGGTAATCAAGCTTCTGTGGACCAAACTAACTCAGACTGAATTCTACTTTATAGCAAATGATGTCAAAATGTGTTTCCATTGCAAATATCCATAAAGGGAGTAAATCTGAATTATAAGGGTTTGTTTTTGATGTATTTTTTTCTATAATATAATCATAAATTGTGTGTGGTTTTGTTTATGTTTCTGTGTGTTTTAGTATGTAGCTTTGTGACATTTCATGACCCTTGAAGCAATTCATTTTTCATTTTTATTTGTTGTTGTTGTTATATCCTTTCAAAATCCTACATAGTTTTTAGGTGTGGCTAAATCAAGAAATTTGGCCATTTATTATGCATTAAAATTACATATGCTATGCTCAGACAAAGATATTACTTGGCTGGGAAATGCAGATTCCTGTTAAAAGACTAGGTTTATTGTGTTTTCATAAAACATAAGATGAAACCATTTCAAGTGTAGACCATTTTATTTTTACATGTGATATTTGGAATTCATATCAAATTATGAACTAAAATAATATTAAAGAAACAAGAAACAGCAGTTGATGCCATTATTTTAACATTTTATCAAAATCCTACTTTCTAATGCTAAATATTATACCACCAATCACTTTTAACATTGAAAAATAAGTTTGAACTAAAAGAGATGATGAAAAAATGACAACATTCTTCTACTTTGATTTAGCTGCACATTTCCATCAATCAATGAGTCCTGCAAATAACCAATCTATTTGCCCTTTAAATTAATAGGCCAAACCTACCTGCATTGCTTCCCTGCCTGCTTGTTTTCAGTGTTTTGTGTGTGTGTGTGTGTGTGTGTGTGTGTGTGTGTGTGTGTGTTTTCAATCAAGATGTTCAATGATGACCTAAATATAGATGTTCTCACTATTTCCATCAGAACACTCATCCGAAAAAGAACAGAAGATTAAAGTGATTGAGGACAAAAGAGATCTGGATAGAGGTCTGGTTTAGTGTTCTGTAGGAACTGGGCAAGAGTCAGGCTAACCCAAAGCTTCTGAATCCTCCCACCCATACCACCTTCTCAAAGTTTATTGCCTGTTATTTACACAATGATGGGTTGGTGCAGGGAACTCAAAAGGTTTATTATTTTATTCTATACGGAATCTAATGACAGTGCAAGGCTCCATTGAACTTTTGGCCTCATCTTGCCTAAGGCAGAAAGGACATCTAGTTCACTGTGGATGTTTGATAGATTGGCAACAATAAAATCTGTTATGCACACACAAAATATAATGCAGGTAATTAAATGCATCTGATTTAACAGGATCATTTGAAAGATGATTCATCAGTGGTTGGTGTGAATAAGACACTAAAACCAAAACTAAAAAAAAAAAACCCTTCAGCTTGATAGTCTCTTGACTCCACTTTAGGTTAATAGCTAGATGATTCAGAGACTTTAAGAGTCCTGATTCAGCCCTTATTCCTTTCCACTGGTACTCTGTTTGAGTCTCATGCCAAATTCTTTATTTTCAGGACATTAAATAATGAAATCTCTATAATGGGGGCCCAAAGGATACACTACATGGGAGTTATGCTAAGATCTGTAACATCTGTAACATATAAATGTATATAATGTAAATGTAAATAATATAAATGTATATAAATTATAAGAGTACAATTAACAATAAGCAAAACTGGAAAATGGTATACATGCCCTTGCCCGTCTTGCTTTTTTAGTACATTCTTAGTTGCCCTTCTCCATGTAGCAGTCTATTCCTCCCAACTGCACCCTATCCTCCACACACCCTTGCTCCTTACAATTAAATCACTTCACACTATGTATTGGAAGGCCTGCCAACAAGTCCTATTCTTCTAGTCACTGCCTTGTGCCTGACCTGCCTGCTGTCTCTGCCCTCTCACCTTCCCTCATCTTCCAAATGCTAATTGGAAAGGTTTTTAAAAATTTAATTCAGTCTCTACTATTAATAGATGTTAATTACTTTATGTTACTCCTTCCAAGAAAGTTTGTGTGTTAAGAAGCAATGTTCTAAACATTAGAATGGCACATAAAAGAAAGGTTTTCACATTATCATAACTGAATACTAAGGAAAATGCTTTTGAGTGTGCGTCCTACTGATGCCTGCTCAACAAATATTATATAGGTAGTCTCCTAATCTGCATATCAATAAGAATGTTCCTATCTATCAATCTGATATTGTAGGGAAGGAATACATCTTGTAGATACATGTTAGCATTATAACAAGTGCCAAGCAGAAACTGATGCAGTGAATACTACCTCCCCTTTCCTCATATAATAGTAGTTCCATTTGGAGCTAATGATTGGGATTTTCTAGAAGACACATGATTCTCAGATTGCCCACAGAGTAGAAGAGTGGAATAGCAGCTGTTCACTAAACTCTTATTCAATCTCATTCCAAAATTCACATAAATGATGCCACATGAAGCAGGAATCTTCCTCCTGAACCAAGTTTTTTTTTTTTAGTTTGGTGGTACACCTCTGGACCAGGGAAGACCCTTAAGTATTTGATGCAAATTAAGGGGCAGCATGTGTTAGTATAAAAGATAACAGCTTACTCAAGTCAGTTGCCAAGTTAACATTGGATGAATGACACAATCTCTCCCATTACCTTGAACAGGAGTGAGAAGAGAGAGAAGATTATGTAAGTATATTCTAAAAGGCAGATACCACAGAGTAGCTTCAATAAAGGAAGTGAAACCAAGAAGTATATAGGAAGCAAAATTCAAGAAAGGAACCTATATTAAAATTCATGGCCTCCAATGCTTAAACAAATACAGAAAGTTTAGAGACCAAACAAGAGGAACTAGTGACTTGAACCAAGGTAGGCTAATTTGACCTCAAAGGTATCACTGAGCTTTGCAAATTAAATACATGACTGAACTATAGTTTGAACTGGTGTGTTGTATTCAAGAAGAAACAGGATTGGTAAAAATGAGGAGGGGATAGAATTAGATATTAAGAAAGTTTATTCATGTAAGGAAATCCAGGAGCCAGAGGGTAAGCATGATGGAAAATATTTGGATGATGGCCAATGGATGGAAGAAAGTGATTTTGCCATTTGTGTTTACTACAAATCAATTGAACAGAATGAGGAGGTAGAGCTTTGGAAATAGAGCACAAACCTGGCACAGATGCATGATATTATAATGTTTGGTAATTTCACTTATCTAAATATCTGCTAGAGTTTCGGCCAAACTGGAACAGCTAATAATGTCTTGGTGTGACTTATTAGTAATTTCATCCTTCAAAAAGTGAAAAAACTACTAAGGAGAAAAATCTATCCTATATTTGATTCTCACGAACAGAGATAATCTTATTTCTAAGGTGGAAATGATAGGGCCCTTGAGAGTGGGGCAATTACTACTCCAATCTAAAGTTTATTATATGAAAGGAGAAGATATCTGAATGTAGTCTGGCATCTAGCCTATAACCTTGGAAAGTTAGTTTCAAAGGATCCAGAGGAAAGATAGTTAGGATGAGAATGGATGAAAATGCTATAGAGCAAATTAACAGAGGGATAGGAATGTTCAAGAATGAATTCTGAAAATAGAAAGGGAAATGATCCCAATGAGGAGGGAAAATGAGATTTGTCTGGAAACTAATGTGGATGCACAGAAATAGCAAGGATTAATTTAGATTTTAAAAAAAAGTATAGAAGATAAAAGCAAGTAGAGGTAGTAGAGGATGGATATAAGGGTATTCCATGATCCTGAGAAAATAATGGCAGGAATGCTAAAGCTCCAAATGAGCTGAGGCTGGCATAGAAAGTTAAGAACAATAAAAAGTTGTTGTTGTTATGTTGTGAGAAAAAGGCAGAATAAAGAAGAAAAAAAGATGTTTGCCTGCCATAATTGAAAGTGGAGTGAAGACAGAGCTTCTCAACATGGATTTTGCTTCTGTTTTCTCTGCCAAGAAGAATGAACTTTTTACTGGAATTAAGAGAATAAAAATGATACCCAAGATAAAGTAAGGATATAGAAAGAGAGCACTCAGCTACCATTGATGAATTCAGATCAGCGGGCCCAGATAAAATGCTTCTTTGAGTCTTGAAATAAATGGGATTTGACTGCTGAGCCACTGTCAGTGTTATTTGAAAAAGTATGAAAAATAAAAGCTACCACAAAATTGGAAAAGAGAAAATGTTGCATTTTTTTTAATGAGAGAGAACAGAGTCTGAAAATTATAGACCAATGGTCTTAACTTTTATTCCCGTGAAGTCAAGGGGCATTTATTAAGTACCTACTATGTGTCAAATACTGTGCTGAGCCATGGGGATTCAAAGAAAGGAATAAACAGTGCCTGCTCTCAAGGCATTCATATTTTGATGGAAGAGATGAAATGCAAACAGCTATACATAGATTATGTGTGTATATATGTATTTAAACTCCTACATATATGCACATCTACATATGTATATTTATATAAACATATAAATGTATGTATGTATATGCATATATGTACACATACCACATATATACATATATACATGCATATCTGTGTGTGTATTAAATTGCGGATAATTTATATGAAAATTGCAAAGGAAGTAGAAAGGAAGTAATAATTACACAGAACAAGTATGGCTTCATCAAGAATAAGTCATACCAGACTAAAATCATTTCCGTTTCTTAGGATTACCTGAAATCTCATACTATCCATGCGGAGAAGGTAGAGAGATGTGAACTATTCTAAATAATCTAGTTAGATGGATTCTCATACTGTAGGAGATGGATTCATTAAAAATGGTTAAGTGGCTGGCCTCAAAGTATAGCTGTTAATGGTTCAATGTTAATGTGGCAGGAGTTATTCATTGGAGTAGGTATCTGGGCTTGTCCCAATACAATTTGACATTTGTATCAGTGACTTGGCTAAAGGAATTAACAACGTTCTCATCAAGTCTGCAGATGACGTAAAGCTGGAAGGGAGCACTAACACACTTAGTAATAGAGTCAGAATCTAAAAATGTCTAGACAGCCTAGAACATTACGCTGAATCTAATAACGTAAAATTAAATATGACACAATTTGAAGTCTTCACTTGTATACAAAAAATAAGTTTCAAACATACAAGTTGTCAAGACAGTAGTTGATCTGCAAAAGATTTGTGGGCTTTAGTGAATATCCTCGTTCAATAAGATTCATCATCATGTTGGGGCAGCCAAAAAAAAGTTATATGATCTTGGACTGCATTAAGAGGAGTCTAGATTCAAGGAACAAAGAAGCAATAGTCCCACTGTAATCTAATGTTGTATTAAATTGTCCCACCGTTTAAGAAGGGTGCTGATAAGCTACTAATTGTCCAAAGTCAAGCATCCAGGTTGGTGAAGGACCTCGAGTCCATGTCACATGAGGATCAGGAAGAGGGACTGGAGATGTTCATCCTAGAGGACAGAAGACTCATGGAGGACATGACAGTTATGTTCAAGTATTTGAAGAGTTAAATGTTATGTGGAAAAGGGAATTGGACTTATTCTTTATGGCTCCCGAGGACAGAATTCTGAGCAATGGGTAGAAGTTTCATGGAAGCAAATTTAGGCTTGATGTCAGGGAAAAAAATCATAAAACTTTCTAACAATTAGAGCAGTCCAGAAGTGGAACAGGCTTTGAAGAGAGGAAGTCATTTCTCTCTTCTTCCATGTCTTCAACAGACTGGATTACCACATGTTGAATATGGTTGAGAGGATATCTTTTTCATGTATGGGTTGGGATGGATGTCCCTGCAACTCCCATTTTTTTTTTGTTTTTACTCTTCACATCCCCCTTGCCTTTTAGTGTTATTTTATTTTCCTTTTGGTGAAGGGGAAGAGTATGTTTGGACCTATACCATATCTACTGTTCTATGCTATTAGTAAAGAAGTATACTATACTTCTGTTCTATGAAACCTATTCTATACTTCATCAGTATAGAAAATTTATCATGAGTCAACCCATAACTCTGATCCAGATTTTCAGCTCTTATGAAACTTAGACTTTTAGATGTATACATGGGAATCCTGAAAGATTAAGGGCCTTGCTCATGGCCAAACTTTTACCATTTTTTCAAAGGCAGAACTAGCTAGAATCCAGGTCTTCCTGACTCCAAATTTCCATGATACTTTTTATAAAGATAAGCTAAGATGATATACAAGAAAACACTTTCAAAATATATATGCATGTTTGGCTATCTAAATTTGTGGATTCAAACTGTGGTACAATGGACAGATAAGAGCTGAAGTCTCTCTGGCCCAGACAGTCAGAGGAGAGACATGCCAACATCATCAGAAGCCTATCTGCGGAAGGGGGTGGATCTGGACCACTGAGGCTGGATAATCTCTCCTCCAATCAACAAAAGGAGTATTGGGACCATATTTATCTGACACTTTTATTGGACACTGATCAGATAAGTTAATGGGTACATTTCTAAGAGATTCAGAAGAAGAGTGTTTTCCTGATTGCCCTCAAGCAGGACGGTAGGCAGAAGCTCGGGCTCTTGAAGTGTCTTCTTCTCTAAGAAACTTCTCTCTAAGATTTTTTTTTAGTTATTCAAGAATCACATCTCCATATATGCAATATTACAGGAATATCTCTCCATACACCCTTACACCTCATTCCATTTGGATGGGGTAGAATATTTTTTAAAAGGATATAAGGTGATAGAAGATAATATTGCTAATTTTTCCTTAAGGAATATGTTCAATAACTGAGTGTCAGGATCTCAAGCTCATCCCATGTGCTTTAGATGAAATTCAAATGCAATTTCCTTTTTAAAATTATTTATTTATTTTTAGTTTTTGACATTCACTTTTATAAGATTTTGAGTTTTAAATTCTCCCCTTTCTACCTCCCCCTCCCCAAAATAGTATGCAATCTGATATAGGCTATAAATTTATGATCATATGAAACATTTTCACATTAGTCATGTTGTGAAAGAAGAATCAGAAGAAAAAGGAAAAATCATGTGAAAGAAAAAAACAAAAAACAAAAAAAGAGAAAATTGTATGCTTTGATCTGTGTTCAGACTTTATAGTTCTTTCTCTGGATGTGAACAAAATTTTCAATCATGAGTTTTTTGGAATTCTCTTAGATCACTGTATTATTCAGAAGAGCTAAATCTAACAAAGTCGATCAGCACACAATGCTACCATTACTGTGTACAGTGTTCCCTTGGTTTTGCTCACTTTCACTCAACATCACTTCATGAAAGTCATGCAGGGTTTTTTTTTTTAAGTCTGCCTGCTCAGCAGTTCTTATAGCACAATAGTATTCCATTACATTCATACACCACAACTTGTTCAGCTATTCCCCAATTGATGGTCATTCCCTCAATTTCCAATTCTTTGCCACCACAAAAAGAGCTGCTATAAATATTTTTGTACATGTAGGTCCTTTTCCCTTTTTCATGATCTCTTTAGGATACAGACTTAGTAGTTATTTGCTAGGTAAAATTGTATAGTATACGGTATAGTTCCAAATTGTTCTCCAGAACGGTTGGATCAGTTCACAACTCTATCAATGATGCAGTCATCTTCCAATTTTCCCACAACTTTTCCAACATTTATCATTTTCCTGTTTTGTCACGTTAGCCCATCTGATAGGTGTGGTGTTTAACGTGCATTTCTCTAATCAACAGCGATTTAGAGCATTTTTGCATATGGCTAGAGATAGCTTTAATTTCTTCAACTGAAAACTGCCTGTTCATAACTTTTGGCCATTTATCAATCGGAGAATGACTTCTATTCTTATATATTTGATTCAGTTCTGTATATATATAAGAATAAAGCCTTTATCAGAGACACTGACTGTAAAAATTATTCCTCAGATTTCTGCTTCCCTTCTAATCTTGGTTTCATTGTTTTTGTTTGTGCAAAACTTTTATTAATTAAATGTAATAAAATTATCCATTTTGCATTCCATAATGTTCTCTCTCTCTTGTTTGGTCATAAAATCCTCCCTTTTCTGTAGATCTGAGAGATAAATTATTCCTTGATCTCCTAATTTTCTTATAGTTTCACCCTTCATGTCTAAATCATGTATCCGTTTTGACCTTATCTTGGTATGTGGTGCAAGATGCTGGTGTATGCTTAGTTTCTGCCATACTGTTTTCCACTTTTAGCAGCAGCTTTTGTCAGTAGTGAGTTCTTATCCCAGAAGCTGGAGTCTTGGGTTTTTCAAATAGTAGGTTACTATAGTCATCAACTACGGTGTCTTGTTTACCTAACCTACTTCTTAGCTAATACCAGCAGTTTGATGACTGCTGCTTTATAATACAGTTTTAGATCTGGTATGACTAGGCCACTGTCCCTAGCATTTCTTTTCATTAATTCCCTTAATATTCTGGACCTTGTATTCTTCAAGATAAATTTTGTTATTATTTTTTCTAGCTCCATAAAATATTTTTTGATAGTTTGATTGGTAAGGCACCAAATGAGTAAACTATTTTAGGCAGAAATGTCATTTTTATTATATTGGCTCGGCCTACCTGTGAGCAACTTATTTTCCCAAATATTTAGATCTGACTTCATTTGTGTGAAAAGTGTTTTGCAATTGTATTCTTAGGTTTGTATTGGCAGGTAAACTCCCAAATATTTTACATTGTCCATAGTTACTTTAAATGGAATTTCTCTTTCAATCTCTTGCTGCTGGGCTTTGTTAGTAATATATAGAAATGCCCATGATTTACATGGGTTTACTTTATATCCTGCAACCTTGCTAACGTTGTTAATTATTTCAAGTAGTTTTAGTTGATTCTCTAAAATTCTCTTAGTATACCATCATGTCATCCTCAAATAATGATGGTTTTGTTTCTTCATTGCCTATTCTAATTCCTTCAATTTCTTTTTCTTCTCTTATAGCTAAAGCTAACACTTCTAGTACAATACTAAATTACAATGGTGATAATGGTCATCTTTTTTTTCACCCCTTATCCTCATTACATATCATGCTTGCTAATAGTTTTGCATATATGCTACATAACATTTTAAGGGAAAATCCATTGATTCCTATGGTCTCTAGTGTTTTAATAGGAATGGGTGTTTTATTTTGTCAAAAGCCTTTTCTCCATCTATTGAGATAATTACATGATTTCTATTACTTTTGTTACTCATATGGTCAATTATGCTGATAATTTTCCTAATATTGAACCATCCCTGCATTCCTGGCATAAATCCCACTTGGTCACAGTGTACTCATGATAACTTGCTGTAATGTCTTTGCTAATATTTTATTTAAAACTGCAATTTCAAAACAACTTATTTCTAAAGAGCACATGAGCTTATGCCTTTCTTTGATTTTTAAAAATACTTTGCAAATTGTGATATGCAAACAACTGTATCTCTGTTATTTATGTGGGTTTTTTAAAACTCCAACATAATTCATGTGTATTTGATTTTTTTCCATTTCTTTTGGTCAGAGATTGAAGATTATTACAAATAAATAATATCATTTCTTGAACAACTGCTTTCTCCTGAGTGACCCTAATTTTGAAGTTAAGTAGCAATATTCTTCAATTAATTTCAAGAAACATTTAATTACTTCTATATTCCAGGCTCTGTTCTAAGCACCAAGAATATGAGGTCAAAAATTATAATAGCATGTGATCTCAAGAAACTTATATTCTGTTGGGAGGGAAATATCATGTAATTAGTTAATTGAATGCAAATAATAAATGCAAAATAAATAGAGAGTAAGTTGGGATACTTGAATACTAAGAATTATGGGGATGAGGAAAGACCTTAGGATACTGAGGTGATATTGAAATTGAGCTTTAAGGGGAGCTAGGAATTTCAAGAAACAGAGGTGTGATGAGTGTTATTAAAGTTTAAATTAATAAAGCTGTAAATTGGACTAAGAATTTTGGGACACTATGCATTTAAAAGACTACTGATCAAATGATATGAATAAACTGTTCTTAAAAGAAAAAATTCCAAATGATTAGCAACTGTAAGAAAGACTGCTCTAAATTATTTCTAATAAGACGTATGTAAATCTAAACAATTCTGAAATATTACTCCATACTCTGCTAATTAGCTAAGTTGACAAAATATAAGAATAATCAATATGCATGAAGATACAGAAAGAAAATCTTACTAACATTATGTTGGTAGAGTTGTGAATTGGTCCCAACATTCTGGAAATCTAGAATTATGCTATGAAATTGACTAGTACAACCACACTCATTGACCAAGAGATTCCATTGCTACGTATAACCCCAAAGAGGTCCAAGACTGAAAGAAATAACTTATATACGTAAAAGTTCTCATATACACAAAAATATGCTCAACAGCACTTTTTTGTAATATAAAATAAGTAGAAACAATGTCCTTTTATTGGGGAAAATCTAAACAAAAGCCAGTCTATTGATGCAAACAATTATTAATATGCCCTAAGAACTAATGCATTCAAAGGCTTATATGAACTACAAAGACTTAAAGGAACTGATCCAGGAAAACAATATTCACAATGACTACAAAAATTGAAAATAGGAAGAACAGCAACAACATAGGAAATTATACTTTATAATGATCATTGTCAAGTTTGCCTCCAAAGAGGAAATGAAAAAATGTACCTTCCTTTCTTCTTTCCAGAGGAAAAGGGCCATGATGGGGGGACATTTTACATATACATACATACATACATACATACATACATACATACGTGTACCATTAAACTCATTTTTGAATTGGTTAGCTTTGTTGTACTATTTATTCCTTTTTACTCATTTATTTTTTTTCTTTACTGTATAAGATTTTTTTCTTGTTATAAGAAAGGTTAGTGACACATTTGAAATGGAAGGCAATGGGTAAATAAAAGACATTAACAAAAGCTGAACATTTTAAAAAAGGGAGAAAAAAAGTCCTTACGTTTAGTGTAAGAAAATCCAGGTCCTAGTTCTTGCACTGCTACTACATACTATTGTAGTATTGTGAAAAAAATTCAGTGCTTGGAGATCTGGGGTTTGTCTCTTGTCTCTGGTACTTACTATCAGCGTGGTCATGGTCAAACCATTTTACCTCTATGAACATCAGGTTACTCATCTGTAAAATGGGAATGATAATGGATTTAGTGTTGTTGGGACACCTAAGTGGAATGTTTATGATACTCTATGGAATATTGGCTCTATGTAATTATAAATTACAAAATTTAAAGTTACATATCATTCTACATCATTATTAATGAAAATTTTGAGTGTGAGATCCTAAAAGGTCCATTATAGTTTTAAATATCTATGACTCCACGAAATTGAGATTTATGATAAGCCCTAACCAAAACTGAGTTAGCTAAAAGTTGACTTCTAGTGACTTACCTCTGCAGCAACCTTACCCACTTTCTCCAGATCCTTCTTGGATCACTCCACCTATGTTTTTGTTCTTCACTCAATGTCTTTAATTCTTCCTGCCTTGTATCAAGCTTTTCAGTATCATATTTTCTGTGATGGGGACAGGTTTTTTTTAACTCTAAGATGAGTTACCTAATTTAACAAGTCAACCTTTGCAAAGTGGGAAAAAATAGGAGACACACCATTAAAAACCTTTATGCTATCTTGAAGGACTTATACCTTCTGGAGTACTCCAACACCATTCCAAGGACTCAGTAGTAAACCAGTATTAGAGAATGAAAGGGACATGTGATCATCACTTTGTTAGTTTTACTTTCTCTGATATGAGCATTGGCTCCAGATTCCCCTTTATAGGTTCATCTAGCTCCAATGGTGGGGTTCTAGGCCAAAGAGGAAAAGAGGGCAGATTGATGATGGAAATGATTGGGGGCAGGAGGACCATTAATGTACCTTTCCAATCAGACCACACAGGTGGTCAACTACTCCCCTTTGCCTAGGAGTGGCTCTGATAGGTGTAAAGAACTGAAAGGGAAAATAGCTTCTTTGTTCTAGCTTGGTGAATACTTAGAGGCAGTTTCTGCTCATGGCAGGTGATTAGCTAAGCTTTATTGTAGGCCATTAAATCCTAAGAATCAAGGATGTTGCTTTGTTGCAATAAAATGTTAAGTTTCATATGTATTCCCTACTTTAAAGCTTTCAAATGGGATTAACTACTTTTATCTATTATTGGGCAAGTCCCAGGATTTTAACTGGCTGAGTTACATCATGAAATTTAAAAATCTGTTCCTTTAACAATATCACTGATACAGATGTGCTTATATAGGAAGAAACATGTGGCAGCCTATACTTTCACACTTAATACTAGAAAAAAAGATGTTAAGACTAAAAAGTTAATTTTCATCTTTGAATGCAATATATCTGAACTTCCATATCATAAGATTTCCATAACCCTGATTACCCAGGTCTATTTTAATTTTTTTCACTCATACCTGATCTAACTTAGGAGTGTGTATGTATGTGTGTGCGTGTGTGTGTGTTTATCACTGCTATTGGCAGGAACTATCTTCTTTGGGGAGAAAAGTAATTTTTATGACTAAAGAGATAGAAGAATTTGTTTCCCTATGTACATATTCTGTGTCTTTTTAAAAGCTATCATCTACTTGCCATAAAACCTGGACATATTTTCCTTTCTTTGTTAGCACCTCTATAAAATGGCTATTAAAATTTATTCTATATTGTGTCCTCTAGAAAGGTTGGATTGTTCTTTGTTTATAGAGAGCATTTTAATACCTCCCCCTTGTCTCTGTCATCCAAGGATGTGGAATCCATATATCATCCTCCAGGATCCCTGCCAAAAAGACAAAGGAGAGTAAAAAAATCTTTTATCATATGGAAATTTACTGGCTTTTAGTATCTGAAATTATAGGGTAGAAGTCTTCTTGGTCATTGAATTTCCAACTCTTAGAACTCTTTAATGTATGGTATCCTAGCCGTCATCAGGTGGAAAGGACGAAGAAGTTCTGTCCCATAAGATATTTCATTTCATTGTTATCTCCTGCAGGTCTTGAAGGAAATAGTGAATGAAAACTTACAAATATTTTATCCTGAATTTATTCCTTCTCTCCAACCCCACCTGCCTATTTCTTCACAGTGCTTTTACACACTCCTTTTGAGAAGACAGTTTCCCCCCTCCCCCAGCCCATGCCATCCATTGTCTATGTGTTCAAGGAGTAGAGGTAAGGATCAGCTCTCCTTCCTGTCCCTATGTATTCTTTTCCTTTGTCTCTTTCTTTGCATCAAGGTGTGGTACAAAGGACAAAGGGAAAAAGACCTGAATTCTAGCCCTGTGTGTGTTACCAAGTTACTACGGTCAAGGTTATGACCGTGACCATAGACAAGGCCCTTTATTTCTTTTATGTAGAGTTTACTAACTTATTAATCATCTAAAAAATTGTATTAAATGATCTCTAAGGTTTCTTTCAGTCCAAATATGTAGCTTGCTTTTTATTTCTCATTTCAAACCAGTTTTGCCTTTATCTACTTTGGACATAGTAGATATAATATTGATATTTTACTATCAAAATCAAACAATCCTCTACTCTACATTAAATTGATAGTAACCAAATCTGATCACAAGATTTGTTACATGCTTTGCGATCAGGGAATTAAATTTGCTATATAAATGACTGCCATTATTTCTATTACAACATTAAGACACTTTAGGATGTGTTTTATTGGTCCATTAATAGATTCCTTGAGTGGTGGAGATATCTGGCTAGCAGCCCTTTGTCTTTGAACATAGCTAAGATGTGGGTTAATGGACCAATTAAATACATTGTCATGTGTTAGTACTAGGGCAGAATTGGGGAAAGTTACGTGAACTACCAAATTGGATGGAATATTTTAAATTGAGTAGAAACAGAATGAATAAATTCTGTAAAAGTGATAGGTCATAGAGCTTAAAATGGTTGTCCTCTTACAGAACCCTTGATATAGTGTCATTAGAATTTCTTTTCATTTAAAAATACTTTTATTACTATCTTTTGTTTTAACATCATTTTCATTTCTCATTGTATTCATCCCTCTTCCTTTACCCAGAGGGAGACATTCCTTATAACAAAGAATATTTTTTTCAAGTTGGACAAAAATAACAACGTATCAACTATGTCTAAAAGGGAGGCTTTATACTGACATTTTCACCTCTGCAATGAAGAGAGGGAGGTGTATCTTCACATCTCTTTTAGAGAGACAAGCTTGGTCCTTATAATTACATAGCATTCAATGTATTTTCTCTTACTTCTATTTATACTGTTCTGGGCATTGTGAATGTTGTTCTGCTGATTCTGCTTACTTCTCTGCATAAGTTCATATGATTTTTCCATATATTTCTGAAGTCTTCTTATTCATCATTTATTATGGTAAAGTATATTCTATTACATTGCTATATAGCAATTTGTTTGATTTCCTCCCTATGAATGGGTATCTGTTTTGCTTCTGTTTCTTTGCTATTACCAAAAGTACTGCTTATTAATGTTTTATGGTTTATGTAGGGACTTTTTTTTTTGTCACTGACCTCCTTGAGTACATGTCTAATAGCAGGGTCTCTGGATCAAAATGTATGGACATTTTAATCATTTTCTTAGCATAATATGAAAATGATTTCTGGAATAGTTGGCCCACTTCACAGCTCCACAAAAAGTATATTAGTGACCCTATTTTGACACGTTTTATGATTTAGAGCAATCTTTCATATGGTTGTTTTGCAGTTCTTTTAACTTTACTCATATTCTTTGACCACAATACAATGGAAAGACTCTGAGTTTGGAACCAGTAGATACGGTAGAATACTGACTCTGAGATTTATAGCCTGTGTGACCTTAGGCAAGTCACTTCATTTATCCAGGCCTTAATTACAGATTAGACTAGATTGAAATGATATATTTTATTTTTTTCAACTCTGTCCTTTTCTCTGGTTAAGAATTCTTCCCCAAGACTTCAAATAGCAATTGATCTGATTCTTTTCTAACTTTTTGTTATTGTGACTATTATATTCAGGTTGAGCCTTCATTTTGAACTTATTACAGTAGATGGGATTGAAGGTCAGATAAATCCAATTTCTCCATAATCGTTTTATAGTGTGCCTAGTTCTTGCTAAATAGGGAGTTCTTCCCTGGGTAATTTATGCTTCCATATTTATCCAAAACTGAATTATTGAGTTTAATTGTTTCTGATTTTCTTTTTTATCTAGCATGTTCCATTGATCTACTTTTCTATATTTTTTTTTGCCAGTACCAAATAGTTTTGGTGATTACTGATTTATAATTTAATTTGGACTCTGGAGATTCTATTCCCTTTTCATCCTTGCTTTTCCTCCTTCTCCCCTGCATCCTGCCTTTCATTTCAAATTAGGCACAGAAAAGCAGCAAGATCTTGAGAAACAACTTAGTTTAGTTTCTGCTTTGTTCCTATCTCTCATGTGGTCATGAACAAATCTTTTAACCTCTATAGACCTCAGATTCTTCACTGGCAAAACTACAAACTAGACTAGATTATGTTTAAGGACACTTCCATCTCAAAGTCCTATGATACACATATATTTTTTTTTACTGAGGCTAAGAAGAAGAGACTCAGAAACATGCATTTCATTTAGATAGGTGAAGTAGATAAAATATCTCCAAAATAAATAAATCTTGTAGCTTGGAATATTTTATGAGTGATCAGAGAGCATTTTGAAAAATACTGTAAGCTCACTGATTATGAGACATCAATACACTAAGTTAAATGTAGTAAAAGGACACCTCATGAATTAAAAAGAAGAAATGAAATTTGGATGATGATTATAGTTTAGAGGTAAAAGAAGAAGAAAATTGATGCTGGGAAAAAGGCCAAAAATAGTGATGCTACGGTTTATGCAGCAGCCATTCACCATGAGCTCCCTCTTCTTTCTTCTTCCTAATCTCATATCACTCATATGCCTTCTGCCATTCTCTTCTCCCTCATATCTATGATCTCATATGACTAGGTAGCCTTACTCCTTACCAAAGCTAATCTCTCTACTTGCTCAAGAAGTCTCATTTCTGTCCTGTGTCTTCCAATAGATTACCCCCTCTGTCATCCTCACTTTATCACTATTTTAAATCTCTCTATCTAGCAACTCTTTCCCTACTGTGTACAAATATGACCAATGTTACCCCTAGCCTCAGAAAAAATCCTGTTGAGCCTTCCATCCCTGTTAACTATGTCTAATAGCTCTTCTGCCCAATAAGGTCAACCTCCTTGACAAGAACATCTATACAAGGTGCCTCCACTTTCTCTTCTTTCACTCTCTTCTTAATCTCTAACAAACTGGCTTTTGACCTTATCATTATACCAAACTGTTCTTTCCAAACTTTCCAATGATCATTGAGATGCAATCCAATAACCTTTTCTCAATCTTCATTTTCCTTGACCTCTCTGTAACCTATGACACTGCTGATCACTCCATCCTCCTTAATACTCTCTTCTCTCTAGGTTTTCAGGACACTACTCTCTCCTGGTTCTCCTCTGACCTATCTGATCTTTCCTCATTCTCTTTCACCAGATCCTCACCCACTTTATGCCATTTATCTATAGGTGTCCCACACAGTTCTCTCTTTGGTCCTCTTCTTTACTCCTTCTATTCTACTTCACTTGGTGATCCATCAATTCCTATACATTTAATTATCATCTCTATACTAATGATTCTCAAATCTACCTGTTCTGCTGCAACCTCTAGTGCTGGACTCCAATTATACAGCTGTCTTTCAGGCATCTTGAACTGAATATCTAATAGACCTTTTAAACTCTACATGTCCAAAACAGAACTCAATAATTTTCCCACTAAATCCTCCCTATCTCCTACTTTCTCAATTATTGTTTAAGGTAAAACCATCTTCCTAGTCTCTTAGGCTCAAACCCTAAGTGTTTTAATCATAAGCTCCTCACTACCTTTCATACACTAGGCCCATTAGCCTATCTGTTGCCAAGACCTCCCAATCTCAGCTTTGTAACATCTCTCAAGCACTCTTCCTTCTCTCCTCTGACACTGTCAGCAGTCTGGTGTAGGCCCTCATCACCTCATGTCTGTACTATTGTAATAGCCTCCTGGGGGCATGCCTGTCTTAGGTCTCTCCCCATTCCAATCCATCCTCTCTTTTGCCACTAAAGTGATTTTCTTACAGGTCTGATCCTGTCTCTCTCTCTCTAGGTAATAAACTCCAGTGGTTCCCTATAGCCTCCAGGATCAAATATATTCTATATTTGGCATTCAAAGTCCTTCATAACTTAGCCCCCTCCTACCTTTCTAGACTGCTTATACCTAACAGCCAAATACTTTTTTATCCAGTGATACTGGCCTCCTTAGTATTCCCTGAACAGGACATCCCATTTCTTGGTTGTGGGCCGTTTTTCTGGCTGTCACCCATGCCTGAAATGCTCTCCCCCACCTACTGGCACTCCTAGCTTTCTTTAAATTACAACTGAAATCCTATCTTTTACAGAAAGCCTTTCTCGACCCCTCTTAATTCTAGTGCCTTCCCTCTCTTAATTATTTCTCATTTATTTTGCTCTTAGTGTATTTGCACATATTTATTTGTTTGTTGTCTCCTCCATTAGACTGTAAGCTCCTTAAAGATAGAGACTTTGCCTCTTTTTGTATCCCCAGAGTTTAGCACAGTGCCTGGTAAATAATAAATACTTGACAAAGTTTTAATGACTTACTGACTGAGATTATGTTACAGATTATAATTTAGAGTTAGGAGGACACATCAAGTCAGGTCCCTTCATTTTCAGACATGGAAACTGAGGCCCAGAGAGGTTAAGTGACTTGCCAAGGGTCACAGGGCTAATTAATATCTGTAATAGGATTGGAATGTAGGCTTTTCTGATTCAAAGTTTAATGTATTATTCTTTATACCATATTGGCTCCCATAATAGTAATATGATAAGAAAGCAATTAACATAGTAGAAAATGAGCCAAATATTAATTTATATTTGAGACCAGCAAGAGAGAAAAAATACTCTGTGGAAGTCCTTCAAAGCAAACCAATCTAACTGAAAAATAAAAATCACAGATTCAAAACTGAAATCAGAAATTCTATAAAATCTGCAGCCTGTAAATTAAAATGACAAGTGAAGCTTCATCTTAAGTAACACCTTGTATAACACTCTCCTCCCTCCCCCCATTTGTTCAAGCCTTTCCCTACAATGATTTTCTGTAATCCAGAATGCTCCCTTCCCTCCTATATCTCTCCTTCTTGAAACTATTCCCATCCTTCAAGCTCCAACTCAAATGCTACCACCTCTGTGAAGCCTCCTCTGATATATTTTCCTCCCTCCAACTCCCAATCACTTAAGGCAGAAAACACATTCATTCAATCTTCATAGAGAACTTTTTATTTCACATTTCTTACACAATTATTGTGTCCTATTTTATACTATAGGTATTTACATACATAGTACATTTTCCCCTGCAGCTATGTGGTGAAGTGGATAGAGTGGCAGGCCTGGAGTCAGGGAGACTCGTATTTCCAAATTCAAATCTGGCCTCAAACACTTATCAGTTGTGTGACTCTGGGCAAGTCACTTAACCCTGTTTGCCTCAGCCTGTTTTCATCCATACAATGAGCTGGAGTAGAAAATAGCAAATTGTTCCAGTTTCTTTGCCAAAAAAAACCCAAAACCTCTGAATGGAATCACCGAGTAAGACATGACTGAAAGGACTGAACAAGCAATGGACCCTTTTTTTACCTACTACATTAGAAATGCCATGAAGAAGGAGCTTGTGCATTGTACTGTCTGTAAAACTCATCTTGGCTCTTATATACTACTTTGATGACCACTTCTTGAGAAGGATTCCATGTATCAGATTGAATTTTGAATTTTAGAGTCAAAAGATAGTTACCAATTCTAAACTTTTATTTTTCTAGTTATAAACAGTGTTTCACTTCAGATTTGAAAAAATAATGAATGATGAAACAATAAGAAAGGGTAAAAATTCCCTAGATGTTAACTGAGATATGTCCTGATTTTCATAAGTGCCTAGTTTCTGTGAAAGAGATGCAAATAAAAGGATAGGAAAACTCCATTAATATTAGGGTAGAGAAATCCATTTGCACAGTATATAAAAGACCATTAGCCCCTTGAGGGACTGGGAAATCCCTTTGATCTCTTCTGGTAGCTTGTAATGGACATATTAAAAGTCTCTTTCTTTTATCCAAATGACTATCTTACTATTTACTATCTTCTCTAGCTCACTGCACTAATATCAAAAGTATTCTTTGTAACCAACTAACATGTAGACATTAACTGATAATTAGGCATTAACTTTTTTCTTATTCAACAGATATTTATTGAGTTACTATTATGTGCAAAGTAATACTCTTTTAAGTATTGTGAGGGGCTATTAAAAAAAGACTAAAACACAGTTCCAGTTTGTAGTCCAGTAGAGAAGATGAGACACATTTACAAGCAGAGACAGTAACCCAACAATGTAATAATGAAAATTTCAAAGTGTTATGTTAGTACAAAGGGGAAACATAAAACATGTGGTCAGGAGGATTAAGAATCTTTTAAAATTGCTGTTGAAATTTAATATGAAACTTTAAAATGTTTAGAAGTTGGATTGGTGGATAGAGGCCTATCCTAGGAATCAGGAGGACCTGAGTTCAAATCCAGTCTCAGACACACAACACATGACATTTACTCTCTGTGTGACCCTAGGTAAGTCACTTAACTCTAATTGCCTAGAAAAAAAAAGAAAAAAAAAGTTGTGTTGAGAGCTGGCCATTTCAAGTAAGGGAATAATATAGGGGGGGAAAGTATAGAAATAAGAATAGAGAAGCAGAAATGTGATGATTTGGCTGGATTGTGAGTCAGTGCTGGGAATAAGAGGGAGACCTGAAGAGGATAGAGGGACATATGATGGGGAAGATTAGAAAGGGCCAAATAATGAGTGATCATGAATGTCACATAAAAATGAGACTTCATTCTGTAGTTAATGGGGAGTCATTTAAATTGCTTGAGATGGGATATGGCAGGTTGAAAATTTTTGCTTTATGAAGATCAACCCAATACCAGTCAATACATAGATGTAAGAATTGTGTCCCATATAATATGAGGATCAGAGATGCTGGCCATAAGCCCAAAGAGCTTATAGTCTAGTTACTATTTATGAAACAATCATAGAATCATACAAATCTGTTCACTGGAGTACAAAATAGAGAGTTGAATGTGGGCTGGAATAGAGGCTTAGAGGTTGACCTAAGCTTGATGTTTGGATGATCAGTCACGAGAGCAGAAGTCTGATGATGAAACACGACGCTCACCTGGCAGAGAAGTGACATACCTAAAAATGCAGAATAAAACCTACATTTTTGAGAATGGCCGATGTGGAGATTGGTTTTGCTGAACAATGCATATTTGTGATGAGAATCTTATTCTTCGTTTCATTTTTTTTTCTTTTTCAGTGAGAGGTGTAGTGGGAAGGACAGAATGTAAATACAGTTAAAGTAAGTGAGTTTGCTTTAAAACAAAAAGCAAGGGCTCAAAATGCATTACTGACACAACAAATAACTTTCTGTAGTGTGTGTCTCAATGAGGGTGTCGTTAAGCCAAAATTCTGACTTCCAGGGAAAGCCTGGTCATTTCTCCAGTCTGGGTTAGGTAGCACCATTTTGTGGAATGCCTTGAATGCCAGAATGATAAGTTTAAGCTTTGTTGGTTGGGCAAAGGTCCATTTAAAGGGAGTCATTAAATGCTCTGGAACAAGCCCTGGTTAATAATATAATGACAGACTTTTAAATAAATCAGATAAGTTGTTTGTCAAGTGGCAGAGTCAAGATTTCAACCTAGATTGTGAGTCCAAGCAGAGCTTTCTCTTTCATGATACCATGACGTTTCTTGAGTGAAATAATTAACAAATAGTATGCATAACCTTAGAATTAGTCTTTTCATTAGGAATTTAATTTAAAATAGTCTCACATAAGACTCTTCTATATCTTACAGAAATTTTTTCTCTTATATATTATTGCCTTTTCCCCTTCTTTTCTGTACTTCTCTCAGAATTCTTAATTTCTATAAAGCCTCAGCATCTGTACTATCACCTCAGAGAAACCTTCTGTGATCTCTTCAACTGACCGTGCTCTTCCCCTCATAGAATTGCTATGTATATTGTTATGCCTCTTGCATCCCTCCTATATAATGGAAACTTTTTAAGGCCAAGAACTGTTTAATTTTTATCTATGTTTTCCCAGCACCTGGGACAGTGCCTTGTAGAAAGACTGTTCTAAGTAAAAGTTTACTCAGTTGAATTGAGTAGGGTTGATTTCAACTATGTGCAAAAGTACATGAAAATAATAGGAATGATTGAGTCTGTTATTGCTAATCTTAATGGAGTACTATTAGCTAATGTGTCATCTCTGGGGACATTAATCCAGTTTGAGAATGAAAATCAGGGATCTCTGATTATTAATGGACTCTACTAGACTATGAATTGAGCACCATTTCAGCCCTGGGAAGAGTGGTTTACTTTAGTTTGTGTATACTTACTCCATACTGAATTTTTCTAGCCTTAATCTCCTGTATACAAGAGCATCTCAGAACTCTATTTTAAAGGAAGAAACTCTGACTCAAAGTTATTACTGGATTGTCCATGGTCACAAAGCTAATAACTATTAAAAGCAGTATTTTAATTAACTTCTCTTTTTACTCCAGGTTTAGCACTGTTTCCATACAATTAAGCTTTTTTTCTATTAAATTCCTAATCATGCATTTTTATGGTATGCATTCAACTCTGTGTTCTTGAAGACTATTTCAGTCAATCATGAAACATTTATTAAGCACCTACAATGTACCAGGCACCATGATTAGTGGAAAGTGAGCTCTGACAGATCCTACCAAGCTGGAAAGATTTCAAATATGGTGATGAATTATTTGTCCATTGTGCAAGGACTCTCCTGGCTAAGTTTCCCACCAGGTTGGCCAAAGTTCATTTTTTTTTTGTATCTCTCAAACACATTTACTATTATCACAGAGAAATTTCCATTCATGTCATTGGAGGAATTACAGACAATGTTGAAGTTATAGAAATCTGAAGTAGGAATTGAGATTTCTTAGAGATTTTACAAAGCCTAAATTAAAACTATTTCTTCATATGAGTTATTACCAAAAGCATTTTAGGCTAGACATAGTGGTGCACTCTTCTCATCCTGTTTCTGGGGCTGCTAATGTTGGTGGATCACTTGAACTCTGAAGTTCTAAGTTTTCTGGAGAGTTAAACCAATTGGGTGTCCCCATTAAGTGTGGTGATAACATGAAGAGCCTCAAAAAGGGCGATCCACCAGGTTGCCTAAGGAGGTACAAATTGAAACATGTCAGAAAAAGAGCAAGTCAAAACTTCCATAACAGTCAGAGGTGGGATTAACCATGGGATGTCCACTTCACTTCCAGTCTACGTTAAAAAAAAATAGACCCAATCTTCAAAAAATAATCATTTTAATAAAAAAAATTTCATTCTTATTAAAGGCATTAAAATTACTGTTTTTTCCTACCTCATAAAATAGAAGACTAAATCTAACAGGTCTTTCAAAGAAGTCATTCAGAGAATATTTTAAGCTCCAAATAAAATTAAAGATTACAAATTTTATCACTAAACTTCTTTGTAACAATGGGATGGAAACCTAGTAACAGAGATTTTAATCACATTAAAAGAAAGGCTTCACATATCCTTGGTACAGTAAAGGCTGATATGACTCATGTGAACCACTCCAAAAATTGATAGTAACACAGTAGGAAACATCAAATTTGGCTAACAATATGTTCAACTTAATTATCAATGTTTCAAACAATAGATATTCCAAAAATACTGTGTATATATATATATATATATATATATATATATATATATATATATATATATATATAAAACTCTGAAATATATCTATGATGGGAAGGAATTAGGATAGGCTCCATTCTAATTATGTACCTCTTATTCAAACCATTGAAATTACTGGGTTTTTTTATCTGCTGAGTATATATTCACTAGAGGAGATGGATTGAGCCCCCCAAATTATAGGTATATATTGAAGGTTCACAGCAGATTAATATGGATTCAAATTATTCTATAAGATAATCCACAAAATAAACTAGGAAAATATGAATATTTGAGCTGTATACATTTTAAATGTTACACTTTGTACTGCTTGCAAAAAATATATAGCACTTTACAGTTTACAAGCTTTGTGCACATCTAGCATGTCTGGAAGGACAGTATTGTGTCACCTCTGCCATTGGCTTTCATCACTGTCAAGCTGAATCCAGTCAAGAAACTATACATGTGGTTCTTTCCTACCATAAAAGGCATTGATTACCTAAAGGAAGAAAAAGGCCACATAGAACATTTCCCTTGAATGTTTGAACATCATCAGACATCATTGCTCATATTCCCCTGCCATGCTTTCACTCGTGATAAAACTGTTATTGCTTCCTGCCAGGATATGCCATTCATCAAAAGTCAGGCACTTAATTGGTCCTTCAAGGCCACTGAGAATCATAACCAGTGTCAATGAGACTATAGATTGTACTTCAAACAGGAGTTCTTCAAAGCCATCCGTAAAGTAGGTACTGGTGATCTTGGCTGCTAAGTGAGTGCATTTACATTTGAAAGTTTTCAGGCACTTCCCCATGTTCAAATTACATGTTATATGGTTACCATTAAAGTTGTTGCATGATTGTATTGAGCCTTGTACTGCATCTTGCTTCTGGACAGTTGTATCCTCCAGGTTCATGTAGCTCCTATGAACTACCATGGTGGATGAAATAACTTGTACTTCTGGTTTACATTGAGCCCTCAGGCTCCATTCCAGATTCCAGAAAGGAATAAGCCTTTCTGGTCTGCCACATATATGTGGGGTCATCTTTCTAATCAGTAGAAGAAATAACAAGATAACAATATTTTAAATATCATGGTGGGATAAGATTCAACACACAATGTATCATAACAGCCTTAGTGCACATTCTTCTTTTTCTCATTAATAATAATAATAATCAAAGTCTGTCACATTGAAGATGGAGATTGAGCCAACCATTTTTAAAAATTTAATTTTCTTGTTTCTTGTGAATTTAACAATCATCAGCAAACATTTCCATATACAAAAATGAAAAATAAAAGTGATTGCACAAAAATCTTGTCATCTGCAGCACCTAGAAAAATCTCTTTATTAAAAAAATCTTTATCAAAATAGACACTTAATAAATCTGCATTAAATTAATTATGAAACTTTTTTTCCCCTGGACTTATACAACTGAATTTATTTGGTCTTTGTGTAGGACTTTATATTTCACTGTGAAGCAATGTATAAACGTGAGTTTTCCCATCAAATATTATTATTATTATTATTATTATTATTATTATTATTATTATTATTATTTCTCCATGGAGATTCAGTTCAATTCAACAAACATTTATTTATTAAGTCATGATAAAAATTTTGACCTGGAAGGATTGAGGACAGAATGCCTTGGCATACCACCAAAAAAAAATTCCCTCAAGAATGATGTGGACTCAAATAATTAGTTCTGAGTTCTATTGTTCAACCTACTACAACTTCATCTAACTCTACCATTAATTCCCCATCTTAATTTTGTCCACTAGCCCATCATAATCAACTTTGTCAAATGTTTTGAAGAAATGAAGACCTTCCATATGTAAAGCATTCCCTTAATTTACAAGTCTAGCAAGACTATTCAATAAAGGAAATTAGATTAGTATATTAAGATTTGTTCTTAATTAATCCACTTTAGCTCTTAGTGATAACCTTTCTTTCATAAATTGTCTTTAAACAGCCCCCAGATAAAGTATTCATTGTGGTACAGTAGAAAGAGTACAGAATCTAGGATCACAACTTACCTTCGACACTTTGCTGGTGGGAACTTGGCAAATCATTGACACTCCCTCTGCCTCAATCTCCTTATCAATTAGATGAGGGAATTGAACTAGATGGCCACAAGTGCCAGGTGCTAGGTCAATGGATATCCATTTAAAATATTTGTTATTAATCAAAAGTCTATACACTCTAGAATCCACTTTCATCTTTTTAAAAAGTATATTTCCCATACAAAAGAATCCAGCATCTCTCAAATATTCCATTATTTCTCAATAAAAAGTCTGATAACAGTTTCTCAATCATTTATGTATTTTTTCCAGGATTTTAGCATTTAATTTATTTGAGAGTAGACTCTTGAAACATTCAGTGACTCAAAATAGCTACTGTGCTCTGGTACTCATTTCTCTCCTATTTTACACTCAATTCTCCTGTAATGTCACTTATTCTGCTCTTTCTAGTTGACAGATCATTCTTTTTTCCTGAAGAAGTCAGAAGATTGGAGCAAAAGCAGGACTTAAACAATTTCTTATTTTTGTGTCCTCTTTCCCAAAGAATATACTTCTCTCTTTCTTATTAATCTTCTTATTCTGAACGTAACTTAAGCAATGACAACATAAAATGCACTTATGAATTTTTTTATTTTTTTATTTTTTACAATTTGTAGCAAGTCTCAGCTTTTAACTTACAGCTTTTGATTCTCTCCTTAGGTTAATGACAATATTTTATACTTGCCTTTTTATGTGATTTTGCACTTTACTTTTGTCCATGTTCTTTTAAATTTGAGCTTATCAAAGAGTTCCTTCTGTAGCCACATTATTTTCTTTAGCAGATTTTCATTTTTTTGTTTATTACAAAAACTGTTTGCAATTGCATTTCATAAGTTTGCCATATTTCCTGAGTCATGTCACCATTGTGTTTCTAGCTTTTTCAACATATCTTCAAAAAACAACTTTCCTCCAGTCTACATACGCATACATGTTCTGTCATTTTCATGTTTGTCCCATTACCCTCTTTGAGCATAAGGTTCCAAAAAGTAAAAATCAAGGCCCAGAATCATAGAATGTGAGCTTAAAAGTAATGATGGACATGATTTAGTCTGACTTCCCCATTTCACAGATGGGATAACTGAGGCCCGAAGTGGTTGTTACTTGTCTGATACCTCACAGCTATTAACAGAACTTGGACTAAACTCCAATTCCAAATTCAGGACTTTCTTCTACTACACCATAAGTTGTCTAATTCTAATAATTTTCTGCCTGCTACCACTGTTCAACAAATCATAGAATACTAGACATTATAGTATGATCTTCGGTTCCAGGCTTCCAGATCAATAATATTGTCACCAAGATTGAAGCCATTAAAAAAAAATCCCAGATATTGTATTTTCCTCAACATTCTCTTAAACACTCCAGAAAAAGCCATATGCCCTTGCAGTAGCCAGGAGCAAAACAGGTGACACAGGTGTGATTCCGAGTGATTGATTGACGACCCTATTTTCCCCTTCCCACTTTTCTCGTGGCTTCCAGGAAGCATATCCCCTTGGTGGACTCTCAGAGCTTTCCCAATCTCCTTCCCAGGCGGCCGCTAAAACAAGGAGAAGCGGAATCTCACAGCACATGGGAGGTTAGTGTGGTTCCACTAGGGCAACTGGGCATGCTCAGTAGCCAGGACAGGTTTTGGTCTCAAGTAGGCAGCCAGTGCATTACACCGGCGTTAGGCAGTGAGGGAGCTAAGGAAAGGCAGCTGCAGCAAGAGGAGGAAGAAGAGGAAGAGGAGCAGGAAGAAAAGGAGGAAGAATAGAGAAGGGGTGGGAGCAGCACTGAGGAAAACAGCCACCCCTGGGCGAAGGAAGAGTTTGTGGGGAGTGGACGGGTGGGTGGTGAAAAAGACTCCTTCCACTTCCAGTGTCTTGTGCCTGCTTTGGGAACAGAAGAGGAAGAAAAATTTTAAAAGGAAAGAAAGAAAAAGAAAAGGAGTGAGGAGAGAAAGGGAGTAGGGGGATAAAAGACGGTGGGAAAAGAAAAGGCAAGAAAGCGCTGCAGGGAAGGGATCCCAGCAAGCCCGGGGGTGGTAGCGTGGAGCCGGCGCGGCTGCTTGGACAGGTGCCGCTGCCCCGGAGAAGAAGGCATGTGACGCGGCGGCCGCCGCTGCCTGTCGGCAGAGCGCTCGCTAGACCTGGAGCCTACACCCCGGGTGGGGGACTGGTTCCCCTTCTTTCTTTATTCCGTGTCCGCGGACTCTACAGAGCTTCGGGTTTGATCATGAAACGGAATCTACAAAGCGTGAATCTGGTTGGGCATCTTGGTCCTAGGTCATTTGCTCGTTGATCCTACCTAGGACAGGAGGAGGAGGAGGCAGAAAGTGGGGTGACGATTCTGGGCACCTTTGTGAGGGCACCGGAAGGGTCCTGAAAAGGCGGAGGTACCTGCAGTGCTCTAAGGTCCGGGCCACCAGGTAAGGAAGGGGCCAAGAGCCCAGGGCTATGGGAAAGGGTGGTGCCCGGGTGTACTGAACCTTCTTGC
Source organism: Phascolarctos cinereus (assembly GCF_003287225.1). Taxonomy (NCBI): domain Eukaryota; kingdom Metazoa; phylum Chordata; class Mammalia; order Diprotodontia; family Phascolarctidae; genus Phascolarctos; species Phascolarctos cinereus. Next base: position 342,797,350 of record NW_027555958.1, read on the forward strand.
ATTTGCGCGTTGTTATCTGGAGGAAAAAAAGTTTTCAGCTCTGGTGGGAAAGGTCTTTCTTCACCGGAGTAGAAACAACAGAGCTGGGGCGAATGAAGAAAAGGATTGCTCCATCTCTTCTCCTCGAGCTGCTTGCACCAGGACAGCGCATAATAGGGTGGAGATAGGAATGGGGGACAGTGAGGGGACTGCCTTTGTCACAAAGGGGTACCCCGAAAGGACTGACCATGGCGAATTGCACCTGGGGGTCCCCCACGACGCCTACTGGTTCGTTTACTTTCTTCCAGGTGACAGATCTCTGACTTGGAAGGACGTGGTGCCTAGGCGAAAATACTCTTATAGCGTCTTGATTTTTTTTTTTGCCCCGTTATTTAAAGGTGAGCAGAGCAGAGATAAGCTCAGTCTTTCAGTGGATCATCTTGATCGATTTGCGTTTCGGTGGGGGCAGGGTGGGGGGTAAGTGAGTCGAGATCTGAGACTTGAGCAACACCTAGGTGAAGGTACGCAGCTCCGCGCGCGTCTCTACAGTCGGGGCAAGGAGTCATCCAAAGTTGCGGAGCAGCTGCTGAACTACATCCCTATTTCTTAACCAGAACTGTCAGTCCCCTACTTGATTCATTTTAGGAATGTTAGTTAGCTGGACTGTTTTGTTTTTCCTTTTCTTTCTTTCTCTTTCTTTTTAGCTACGTAGAAGAGGGGAACTTGACTTATGTAATAGAATTCGCTTGTATACTTAGTAGGGTGTGCATGTTGGAATTTTGAGCCTGTTAAGATTGTGTGTATGTGCCCATGAATGTTTAACTCTTTTGCTGTTCATAAAGTGGAAATGTTACAAGGAGCTAAGGACTGGGAAATTTATTGAATACAGAAATTTCTCAAGGATATGATGAATAATTTATTGGCATGCGTTATTTAAACTGTTGTGGCAGGGTTCAAAGAGCTATTTCTCTCTCTGTGTCTCTTTAGTCAAGGGTACTGCTGATGTTTTCGATAGCTAAGAGAATATTACATTTCTCATGACAGTTGGGTTGTTGAGGAAAATGAAGCTTTTTAACGTATGTTGTCACAGTGGTTAGATTGCTCAATTTGATTTCAAACAGGACTTTGTGTCATTTTTCTTTGTAATTCTGTAAATCTATCCAATTCTGAGTGGCTAAAAAAAATCTACCTAAGGGTCCCTTTTAAGACTGCATTTGCACAAGTAAGCCCCCAAAGATTTCAGTAGGCAAAGAGTGTTATGACAAACTAACATGGATCAACATTGCCAGTGCTTAAAACAGAGTCCAAGTATTTGCTTTAGATAAAGCCTCTGATGAATAATAATATTCACTCCATAAAGTGTGAATTTGAGCTCAGATTTCAAACAGAACTTGCATGTTTATTTCGGTAATGTAAAGATTTTCTAGGGTCTTTCCCAAATATGTTGCTGTATGTACAAGGTGGGGGGGCACCCCCTTGTAATAGGAACTGGTATTGCTAGGTATAAATGCACACAGAAAATGCCTGTTTGTCATTGGTTCTTGTGTGTGTGTATGTGTGTGTGTGTGTGCGCACGCGCATGTGCATGTGCATGCTTGTGCGTGTTCTAACATCTCTTATTTTTGGCTGCATTATCTAATCTTTCACAGAAAATGCTGAACAGATCATTACACAGCTAATAATGTGCCTGAATTTAAATTTTCTTTAATTTTTTTCCACAAGCAATTGGCACAATAGGGTCATTCTGATAGAATAGAATTTATGTTTGACATGACTACTTCCATTTAAGAATTTATCATACAGGTGTAATAGATTGTATCCACCTTTCTGATCCAGAAAGCCTATTTCTTTTGTATGACTGTCAATATGTTTGTCTTCTATTCATATTTGAAAGATTCTTTAAAATGGAAAATCTGTGATGACAGTTAACCTAATATGATAGAACTTTTCATTGAATTGAAAATTTTATTTCTTTTTACTTTAAACAATAAAGAATTCAGTGTAAACTTTGAAGAATTGAGTCACTTGAGAAGTTAGGTGTGGAGATAAAGTTTCTTAGAATACTACTGTAAATCTGTTAAAAGAGCTTTTGGTTTATATGAGAATTGCTTTCAAGAAGATTGATAGTCTTATGTAAGTAACATATTTGCATTAACCTGTAAAGTTAATATAAGAGTACATGAAGTATAGTAAAATATGGCAGTACTAATTCTCTTCCCTGCCAAACCCCCCTTCCCAATCATTTCTATCTTTCTGGTGCTTTAAATACCCCCTCTCCCCCCCACCCCCCGCAACAGGGATTTGAACATACATATACTGAAGAAGCATAGCTAATTTATTACCATTTAGAACCCTGTTTGATCTTTTGCTTTTGAGTTACATAGAGTGTAAAGGAGGCAGCCACTTTAGATGGTGTTCAGTGTGTGTACTTCTTGCGTAATACTGAGACATTAATGCAGATAACTTGTTGAGGATGAAACAGGAATGGGAATGAAGCTGGGATTTCTTTCATATGGAGAGCTTCCAGGGGTGGAAAATCCTTGTCCCAATGCACGTTGGCATTCTCTCTGCCACTTAAAGAACACTAGAAGGTAAATGACTTGCCTAGTTACACAGCCAGAAAGTGTCAAAGACAGAACTCAAATCCAAGTCTTTCTGTCTTTGACACCAGCCGTCTAGTTGCTCTGCTGTGCTGTGTTTCATTGAGAACGTGACTGAAAAAAATACTCCAAAATTGCCATTTATAGAATTATTTGTATCAAAAAATAATTTGAGTAGAGAGAAAATTAACAGATTTTTAAAAAAAACTTGTTTAGATAACTTCAGTTATGGATTTGTTTCAGATTTCTATTTAAAAGTTCTTCATTTTTTTAAATGAAATGATTCTAACTAAAAACATAATTTCCTTTCCTCTTTCCCTCACCACCATGCTTCTCACCCCCACACCAGTGCCCCCAATGGACATGCTGTTCTGGCATATTAACACTTGTCACTGGGAGAAATAGATACCCTTTCTTAAATGGTCTGGCTACATCTCATGTGAGGATGAAGAAACTGGGTTGTTCTGTTTGCAATTCAAGGAAGTTTATATTCTGAACAGCTGTGGTGTAGTGCCACTTCAAAAGATGAGATGAATGAACTGTGAATCATATGAAGAAAGGGACTCAGATCTGTGTGTATGGGAGAAATGCATCAAGGCTTTACTTACATAATGGAACATAATTATCTTGCTGTAATATATTATTACAAATAGCAATATACTCACATTATGGCTTGGTTTTAAAGTTTCGGTGAGGAACTGGACAGGATGTCTTTCTCCTTGTGAATGAAGGTGTAAAAGGTATATTTTACTCAAGAGAAAAACAAAAACCAGGACATAACTCTACTTATAAATGTTAGCTTTTATATCAATCAAAATCATTACATTTACATAGTATTTAATTGGAGATAGGAATACAGTTGCAAATAAGTAATTGCAATCTTATTTCATGGAGAGAGGTTGAGAGAAGAGGCAGTACATACCTTTCCTCAATTTAATTGACATTGATATTGTGGCTGGTTGAATTCTGCAGAATAACTCACCACACTTTCTCTCCCCCTCCCCCACTCCCACCAATTGGATATAGAATTTCAAGTGGGTGTACCTATGGCAAAATTAAATGAAAAATCTAGATTTAAAAAAGGTGGAGATCATTCAGCTAACTTCATAGGAAAAAAATCAGACTCATTTAAATGTTATTTCCTTTATCCTCAACAAACCCAATTATCTCACTCTTGATTCAAAACAATTATGTTTTCTCTTTTTTTCAAGGTTCTGCTCAGGTGTCTCCCTTTGCAGCATTCAGTGGTTTGTTGTCCTGAACTGATAGTGATTTCTCTTTCCTGGAACTTTTTAAAGCTTGTTGTCTAAACCTTTCTCATGTCATTATTCATTTTGTAGTGTACTCATGTACATGTCCTATTTTTTTTCAATTTTTAACATTTTTATTTATTTTTGAGTTCCAAATTCTGTGCTTTCCTCTCTCTCTCTGCATCCCCATTCCTGAGATGGTAAGCCATCAAATATAAGTTATGCATGTGCAATTATGGAAAACATTTCCATATTATTCATTTTGTACAAGAAGATTCAAATAAAAGAAAAAAATGAAAGTGAACAATAGTGTGCATCAGTCTGTATTCAAACAATATCAATTCTTTCTCTGGAGGTAGATAGTATGCTTCACCATTAGTCCTTTGGAATTGTCTTGGATCATTGTATTACTGAGAATACTTAAGTATTTCACAATTCTTCATCAGACAATATTACTGTTGCTGTGTACAGTGTTTTCTGGTTCTGTTCACTTCACCATGTGTCAATTTGTGAAAGTCTTTCCAGGTTTTTCTGAGGTTATCCTGCTTGTTATTTCTTATAACACAATAACATTCCATTACAATCACATACCACAACCTGTTTTGTCATTCCTCAATTGATGGATATCCCTTTGATTTCCAATTGTTATCCACCACAAAAAGAGCTGCTATAAATATTTTTGTACAATAGGTCCTTTTCCTTTTCCTTTTTTATATCTTTGGGACATAGACTTAGCAGTGGTATTGCTGGATGAAAGGGTATGCAGTTTTGCAACCCTTTTGGCATAGTTCCAAATTGTGCTCCAGAATGGTTGTACCAGTTTACAACTCCATCAAAAGTGCATTAGTGTACCAGTTTTCCATATCCTCTCCAACATCCAACATTTTCCTTTTCTGTCATGTTACTCAATCTGATAGGTGTAAGGTGGTACCTCAGAATTGATTTAATTTGCATTTTGATAATCATGATTAGATCATTTTTATATGACTATGGATAGATTTCATTTTTTTGTCTGAAAACTGCTTGTTTTCAATGGTCCTTTGACCATTTATCAATTGGAGAATGACTTGTATTTTTATAAATTTTACTCAGGTCTCTTTATATTTGAGAAATGAAGCATTTTTCAGAGAGAATTTGTGACAAAATTTTCCCCCAGGAGGCAGCTAGGTGGTGCAGTGGATAGAGCTCTGGCCTTAGAGTCAGGAGGATCTGAGTTCAAATGTGGCCTCAGACACATAACACTTACTAGTTGTGTGACCCTGGGCAAGTCACTTAACCCCATTGCCTAACAAAAAAAATACCCCAGTTTACTGCTTTCTTATAATTTTTGTTGCATTAGTTTTGTTCGTGTGAAAACTTTGTAATTTTATATAATCAAAATGATCTATTTTTACATTTTGTAATATTCTCAGTATCTTCTTGGGTTCTGAATTCTTCCCTCACCCGTAAATCTGACAGACAAGCTATTCTATGCTCTTTTAATTTGCCTATGGTCTTACCCTTTATGTGTAAATCGTGTGCCCATTTTAACCTTGTCTTGGTATATAGTAGGAGATGTTGATCTATACCTAGTTTCTGCCATACTGTTTTCCAGTTTTCCCAGAGTTGTGAATGACTTTTGTTCCAAAAGTTTTGATCTTTGAGTTTATCATATACTAGATTATTATGGTCATTTACTGTAATGTAATTTGTACCTAATCTGTTCCACTGATCCACTACTTTATTTTTTAGCGAGTACCAGATTGTTTCAATAATTACTGCTTTATAATACAGTTTGAGATTTGGCAGGGCTTGACCACCTTCTTTCATATTTTTTTTTCATTGATCCACTTGATATACTTGAGCTTTTGTTCTTATAGATGAATTTTGTTATTTTTCTATGTATCCTATTTTTATATTCAGTTTATAAGCCCCTCTTGGGCAGGGACTCATTTATTTTTCATCTTTACATTTTCACCATGTAACACAGGGCATTGTACATACTAGGTGTTTGATAAATGTTTGTTAAATTGAATTTAAATTTCATATATATATATTTGTGTGTGTGAGGAGAGAGAGACCGATAGACAGACAGATGGACAAACAGACAGAGAGAGACGCTTGGACATACATCAAAACTCCCAAGAGAGCCTTTAAAAGTATCAAATATGTGGAAAAGGACACTTGTTTTGCTTCCTGTGGCATACTCCATGAAGGATATCTTTTTATGAATAGTGTCTTTTAATAATTATAAATTCCCTAAAATCATATCTTTCAGATAGCAGATTTCTTTTCTTCTCCTCTTTCTACCATCTCATAAATACATATTGTTAGCTTTCCTCTGGTGCACTAACGCAAAATTCAACCGGAATGTATACTGTTCGGGGTGGGGGGCTTATGGAGCAAGCTTGTATATGCTCTCTTGTATATTCTGCATTTCATCCCAAATCTTCAATATTCCTTGATATATTGCTATGAGGACTAATATTCAGTGTCCTTTTGGCTTAGTAGCTGGCTACTGAATATTCTCTTTTGGCCAATCGGCCTGGCACCATATACATTACCCTAACATTTGGCAGTCTCTGCTATAGAAACTGGAAACAATATGATTTATCCACCTGTTGCAGCTTCCCAATTACTCCTTTCTGGGTGCCAACCACTTTGCCTCTTTTAATAGTTTCCATATTCCTGTGATTGAAGTTCCAGCTGCAGCTTGACAGTTTGTCACAGAGTGGGTCCCCTGATGGCAGAAAGAATGTTCTCCACCAGAATCAGCTGCTCTTCACTGATGATGCCAGCTCATTTCAAAAGGAATTGGAACCTAGATACTTTGAAGAGAAATGTGGAGGTACAATTTACCTCATATAAATTACAGCTGGCAGGAAATTTACTTGCCAAATCCTATGCCTACCTTTGCTATACATAATATGTAGTTCAAGAATAATTCAAATAATTGAAAGCAAAATCTCATTTATAATTCAGCCTGTTCTTGAAAACTGCTAGCAAGGTTTTGTGTACTAATTTTCTCCATCGAGGGGGTCTTTAAACTTTTTTTTTAATATGTTGAAGAGCTGTTTGGTTCATCATCTGAAGCTTTGCAATGTAACCCCACTCTTTGTTCTTTCCTCCCCTATGGACAAGTATAGACAGAAATGTATATGACATTACATGAATTCTGGCAAGATAATTCTAAAAGGCATACATCTGGCATTGTAAGCTGGTGGTTTTCTTCTTCAGAAGAAAAACACCTGGAGACACAATAAGTAGCTGGCAGATACAATCACATCTCCCACTCTAGCCCACAGGCCATTTGAAATAACAAATGATTGGATCCTTTCCTGGGCAGATAGACTTCTTGGCCATCTGAGTACTTCCAACTGGCATTGGAAATGCTCTTGGTCTCCAAAAAATGGAGAGAGTAGCCAGAGGATGCTTCAACTTAATCAAGACAATTGGAGGTCCATAATCGACTGGACAGGCTGGGTACTCTTGGTCTAGAGCCTGATAACTTTTTTTCTATTTGTTTTTCTTACATTTTAGGTGATCATAGAAAATAATCAATCAATAAACATTTATTAAGCACTTACTATATGCCAGGTACTGTGTTCAGTGCTAGAGATTCAAGACAGTCCCTGCCGTCAAGTAGCTTACAGTATAATGAGGAAGACAATATGCAAACAAATATACACATTGCAAGCTATATACAGTATAAATAGGAAATAATTAGCAGATGGAAGGCATTAGAATTAAGAGGGATTGGGAAAGGTTCCATTAAAGATTGTATTTTAGTTTCTGCTTAAAGAACACCAGCAAAATCAGTAGGCAGAGCTGTGAGAGAGCATTTCAGCATGGGGAACAGCTTGAGAAAATATCCAAAGCCTAGAGATGGAGTATCTTGTCCCTGAAACTGCACTGAAGAAAAAGAATATTTATTGTTTATACATTCGTCTTATATTTATACTTTTTTGTATTGTCTCTTCGTATTTATCAGTCTCATCTCTCCAGAAAAAATAATTATTTTAGTGTTATTTGTACCGTTGAGTATTTAGCATGATGCATCTACTAGGTATTCAAGAACTAAGTGGTCATTGATAAGGATTGTGATGTTTTCTGATTATTTCCTGTATTTCAACCTTATCTTTTACATTACTTTTTAAAATTCTGGAGGGCTGAGATTATATCTTCCTTTCTTATTTGACTAAGCTCTAGAATATAATGGAAGTATGAATACAATGAGAAAGATGACTATGAGACATGACACCAAAGCATAGAAATATCCATCATTTCTTAGATTTGATCCATTAAAATGCTGTCAGCATCATAGAGGAGCAAAAAATATTGATATAGTCAGTGAGCATTTTTTGAGTACTTACTAGATGTCAGACACTGTTCTAACTGCTGAGGATACAAAGAAATGTAAAAACAATAACTTCCCCTAAGAAGAGTGCATTCTAATGAGGAAGACTTATAAGTAACTAGGTAACTCTATATAAACAATACAACAGATACTTTTCATGACATAGAATCAGATTACATTTTGAGTTACTTTGATGCTTGTATTTTGTTCCCAACAAAACCTAGGATTACATTTTTTTCCAGGATACTGAGAATGAGTCATCTCTTCCAGGGACTTGGTTTACTGTATTACTCCCCCCTCACCAAGTGTTGTTATCTTTAAAATAAAAGTTAAAATACAGAGACTTGTTTCCTTTTTTTGCAATTCCAAATGATCTCCTTTTGCCCACACCCTCTCCCATACAATGAGAAGGCAAGAAAAACAAAGCTTATTACAAATATGAAGCAAATTTCCTCATTAGTTATACCCCACCCTCCCCCCAAAAGAGAAAGAAATAAAGACATTTAATGTATTTCTATTTGCACTGAGGCCATCACTTCTCTATATGGAGGTACATAGCATGTTTCATTGGGTTCTTTGGAATTACATTGGATCATTATGTTGATCAGAGTTACTCAGTCTTTCAAAGTTGATTAGCTTTATAATATTGCTTTTACTAAATAGATTGCAATCCGATGAAAAGAGGTGGTACCTCAGAGTTCTGTTAATTTGCATTTTATAATAGTGATTTACAGAATTTTTTCATGACTGTTGATAGCTTTGATTTCTTCCTCTGAAAATTGCCTATTTATATTTCTGACCATTTATCAATGGGAGCAATGGCTCTTATTCTTATAAATTTGATTTAGTTCTCTATGTAGTTCAAAAATGAAATCTTTGTCAGAGAAACATTGCAAAGATTTTCCCCAATTTTCTTCTTTTCTTTTAAAAGAAGAAAAATCTTTTTAATTTTATATAATCAAAATTATCCCTTTTACCTCTTCTAAATCTCTCCATCTATTGTTTGGTTGAGAAATCTTCACCTTTCCTTTGATCTGACAAGTAATTCCTTCCCTATGCCTCTAATTTGCTTAATCAGTTTACCCTTTATCATGTACTCATTTTGAACTTATCTTGGTAAATGATGTGAGATGTTAGTCTGTACCTAGTTTCTACTAGACTTTCCAGGGTTCCCAAGATTTTGTCAGAGAGTGAGTTCTTGCCTCAATAGCTGGAATGTTTGAGTTTATTAAAGTTACTTTCCTTATTTGCTTCTCTATTGTGTACCTAATCTTTTCTACTGATCAATCTATTTCTTACTCAGTACCAAATTATTTTGATGATTACAACTTTGTAGTATAGTCTGAGATCTGAGATTACTAGGCTCTTGTCCTTTTTTTTTTAATCTATTCCCTTGATGTTCTTGACCTTTTTCCTTTCCAGATGAATTTTGTTAATATTTTTCTAACTCTTTGAAGTAACTCTTTGGTAATTCAATAGGTATGGCGTTAAATATGAAAATGAATTTAGATGGTATTGATATTTTCATTATATTTGTTTAGCCTACCCATGAGTAATTCTTATTTCTCCAGATATTTGGGGGGCCACTACATGATGCAGTGGATAGACCGTCATACCTGGGGTCAGGAAGACTTGAATTAAAATTTGGCTTCAGACACTTATTAGTAGTGTGACCCAGGGCAAGTCACTTAGTCCTGTTCGCCTCAGTTTCCTCATCTATAAAATGAAATGGAGAAGGAAATGGCAAACTACTCCACTGTCTTTGCCAATAAAACCCCAAATGTGATCATAAAGACTTGGACATAACTGAAATGACTGGACAACAGATATTTAGATCTATCTTTGAATAACTCTATTGTAATTGTGTTCATATAATTCCTTGTGTGTGTCTTGGCAGGTATTCTCTCAAGTATTTTATACTGTCTCTGTGTGGTTGTTTTTTAAAGGAGGGAAACAAAAATAAATTGAGTGCCTATTAGTCCCACAAGCCTATATAAATCTTAAGTCAAGTACCATCCCTAACATGGGAATTTCTCACTGCCGTAGTTCTCAATGGATAGTTTTGATATTCACAGTTGCTCTTTGCTCTGCTACTGTTCCTTCTGCTGTTCATTGTTGCTCCTAATAGGGGCCCCAAGTGTAATTCTCTTTCATTCAACCATGGAATTTTTTTGGCCAGCCAACTTACATAACCCTTTCTGCTAAGACAATATTTCATCATTTCATCCTGGCTCTGTGTACTTTCTCCTTCCCCTCCCCCCTTACTCTTCCCTCTCTCTTCTCTCCCTTTCACACTTTCCTCCTCCCCAGTTCTTCTCTGTCCCATTGCCACTTCCCTTTTTCCTCTCTCTCTCTCTCTCTCTTCTCTCTCTCTCTCTCTCTCTCTCTCTCTCTCTCTCTCTCTCTCTCTCTCTTTCTCCCTCCCTCTTTCCCTTCACCTTTCATCTACTTGATGATTCTTCTCCCTTTTCTCCCTGTCTCCTTTGTCGTCTTCTCTTTTCTTCCCGTTGCCCCTTTCTTGTCTTTCTCTTTCCTTCCCCCCATCCACATCTCTCTTATACCTCATTTTCTCTTAGGGGTTTATTATCATCTCTTTGCAGATAATTCACAGATCAATATATTCTTCCTCTGTCCATCTTGACCCTTTGGTTCCATATAACCAATAACCTATTGTATACTTCAAACTATATAGGAGACACAGCAAACTCAACGCATCCAAAATGTAACTCATTCTCTTTCCCCAAAATCTGACCTATTTTTTGACCTTTCCTATTTCTGGCAAAGACAGCACCATTCTTCCAATGTTCCAGGTTTGTAACCTTGGAGCTGCCATTGAATCCTCAATCTCCTTCATCCCACATATACAATCACTTGCCAAACCTTGCCATTTCTACCTGTAAAACCTCTCTCATATTTCACCTATTCTTTCTTTTTAAAAAATTATTAACTTTTATTTTATTTTTAATTTATGGAATAAAATAAACATTTCCTTAATATAGTACAGTAAAAGGATGATTGTACATGAAGCTGTAAATCTCCGAAACACAACTGGATGTTACTTTCAAATATACAACAAATTTTCATGTAAATTTCTTTTTTTCTTGCCTCCCACTGCCCAAGAAATGACTACAATTAGATACAAATATGTGTGTGTGTGTGTGTGTGTGTGTATAAAATTATTCTATACATACTTCTGTTGATTAATTCTTTCTCTGGATGCAGCTAGCAATTTTTTTTTGATGTGTCTTTTATAGTTAATTTGGGTATTTATGATAAAAAAAAATAACATTCACTCAATGTCGTACTTAAAACAATGTTACTGTTAATGTATACATTGTCCCTTGGCTCTTCTCATTATAATCTTCACACAGGTAATAGTAAAGTTCAGATCTTTACTACCTCACATGTAGATTATTTCAAGGGCCTCATTATTGTTCTCCCTGTCTCAAGTGTCTCCTCACTTGAGTCCATGCTTTATACAGTTACCAAACATTTTTTCCCCTTAAGTTAAAATTTCCCCATGTAACTCCCCTATTCATTACACTCCAGTGACTCAATAGTGCCTTAGTGATCAATGTTGTTTAACTTTTAAAGTCCTTCACAACCTTGCCCCAGCCTAACTGTCCAACCTCCATGTATCTTAACTTCTGCTATGATCCAGCAACTGTGATTTCTCTATTTCTAACAAAAGGTACTTCATTTCCTGTTTATGCCTTGTCACTGACCAATCCTCATGCCTGGAATGAATTCCTCCCTCACTACAAACTCACAGAACCCCCTTCTTCCTCAAAATAGAACTAAAGAACATCTTCACAGCAGGAGTTGTTACCTGGCATCTTTAAACCTAAAAAAATTGGTAAATGTAGTTGGTTTCACCTACATATTTTATCTTATGCATTTAAAAACAATACTCTGAGATGCATCCACAGGTTTCACCAGATTGTTGCAAGGATCGATGATACAGAAAACACTGCAAATTCTCATTCTTTATAGACTTTTTCCTTATTCATCTTCTTCCAACTCTTAATGCCTTTCATTTTTCATCACTTTTCTTAACCATTGTGAGTTAATTCTCTTAACATTTATTCTGCACACACATATATGTAATCATTGTCTCCTTCATTAGGATGTAAACTCCTTTATATTAAGGATTATTTCATTTGTTGTATTTGTATCCCCAAGACCTAATACATTGCCTGATACCTAGTAAGTACATGATAAATGCTGTTGATTTATTTACCTTATAGAGGTTGACTAGACAAGATTGTAATTGATTGAGTGAGGAAGGAAGAAGAATTAAGGTTTAGTTAACTGGTATCAACCTGGTATGACTGGAAAGATAGTAGTGCTTTCAATAGAAATGAAGGAGTCAGAAAGAGAGGCAGTTGGGGTGGGAACAATGGTAACCTGTTCTCTTTTTCACAGATAGAATTTACCCACGTTAAATTGCTTTTGGAAGAACCAACTGGAAATGTACAACAGGCACTTGGTGATACAGATAGATGTTCAGGAGACAGAATTGGACTCTTAACAGATCTGAGACTGCTGTCCACAGAGATGACAGTTAAACCTTCTGAAGCAGATAACATCACAGAAAAAGAGTGCTGAAGGAAAAGAGAAGAGAGTCTAAAACAGACCCCAGGGACACCTATATTTAGAGGGAGAAACATGAATGATTATTTTGAAAAAGATTAAAAAGAAGTAGATAGGAAGGAAAAGAAGTAGGAAAAAACAATATCAAAATAGCCAAGTGAGGAGAAGATTGGTCAACAGTATCAAATGCTGCTGAGTGGTCAAGAATAATCAGAATGGATGAAGTCAACTAACTGATTTGTCATTTATATCACTGGATCTCTTTTTAAAAAAGATGGTGGGAAACCTTGAATAGTGTAGCACTAGTTGAATAGTTAGGTTGGAAGTCAAATTACAAATTGTTAAGAAGTGAATGATAGAGGAAAGGGAGGCTGTTAAATGTAGATTGATAATTCTAGTATGTGAAAGGGAGGAGAAATAGCACGAAAACTTGAGAGTATGATATATTAACGCGAGAGTATTTTAAAAATTGTGGAAACCTGTATATTTTTGTGCACATCCAAGAAGGAATGGAGAGATTAGAGGGTGTGGGGATGATAGTTGGGGAAATTTCTTAAAACAGATGTCTTGTTATATCCCTCTCATTCTCCATGTTTCATTGAAAAATATACAAACAATTCAATTCAATTCAATAAGTTTGGTAAACAAATGCAATTTTGACCAAATCTGTCACTTCATCTAGTAACCTGGGATGCTTTTCATATGGGCCTTATGATTGGAACTTAATAGGTGCAGTTACATGCTCTCTTCTCTTCTTCATGATCTTGGATTTCAATACCTTATTAAGCATATCCATTCTGCTTTTCTAAGTCCAGATATTGTTCTACTTAGAAGAGAAAACAGAAGTAAAAAGTAAGAATTGCATAGTCTTGGCTTATTTCTGTTGTTTATTATATTGACATATCCATCCCATATTTTGTTTTCCTCTTGCCCCCAAAATTTCTGAAAGATTTCTATTTATTGGTCATAACTTTCAAAAGCTTCAGTTTTTCCTACACTTTAGTTTCTAACACTATTTTTGCAGGACTATGTCACTTTCATATTCCTTCTGTCTTACCATGGTTTTGCTTCTGTATTCTATACATTTCTTTTCCAAATCAAAATAGGTTAATTGTTTCAACTTAGACCATCTGTTTCTTTAGTACATGGTCCCTTTTTCTTCCTCATTGGAATTACTTCTATCTGTAGAATTTTGTTCTTTACAGCATCTTATCCCTCTTGGACTGGGATCTCACTTTTTTTTTTAAATAAAGACTTTGAAATCTCCATCAGAGTATTCCCATATTTATTCTCCTCATGTATTATGATTACTAGCATGGAATGGTCACTTTCTCAAAGGTTCTTATCATTGGTACTTACTTCATCCTCACTGGTCAAAAATAAAGTCTAGCATATTAGCTGCCTTTCTTACAATATCTAACTTTTGAAGAATAAAATTATTGCTAAGGCAAACCAATATTTAGGTAACTGCTCAACTTTTTGCAGCAAGTCTCAGCAAATGTCTCCATAGATGAAATCCTCCATCACATTCTGTCATACCTCTTTGCCATGGTTGTGATCATTTTCTCTCACTCACCATCCATTTCCTTCTTCTGGGCTGTGTGGTTTATAGTGTATTCTCCACACAATGTCTTTTCTGTTCCTTCTTCCATTAAGCTGTATACCAATTCTGTCCACCATGTGTCTTCACATGGATTTCCTAACATAAAATATCTTCTTAATAGCTTCCTCCAATCTACATTATTCTACTCTCCATCTTTATTTAATCTTTTTCTTTCATCATTTTTCCATAGCTACATTCTAGTTATGAATCATATCTCACCAATTCTCAATATCTTTGAGATTAAATTAATTCAACCACTTTTTTAGCCATACTATGTGAATAGTTTTATGGACAGATGTGGCCATGTATTATTAGAGTGGAGGCAGCCAGATCTGAATTCAAATCTTACCTCAGACATGAAATATCTGAGTCAACCTAGGCAAGTCACTTGACCTTTGGCCTCTTTAAGCCTCAGTTTCCTCATCTGAAAAATGAAGATGATAATAGAATCTACCTCATAAATTTGTGAGGATGAAGTGAGTTAATACAGCATGTCCCAAAACTCTTAGTGTAGTTTTAAGCTTTAATAGCTTTAAACTTCCAAAATTTTAGAACTTAAAACCGCAATTAAAACTTTTAGGACACCATACATAGGTACAGTGCATTGCAAATGTTAAAGCACTATGTACATGTTAACTCTTTTCATCAATGATGTAATCACTGCCCTTCTTTGTGTTATGAGAATTTAGGTCATTCTTCAGTCATGGAATGCAGCAACACTAATGGATGAGTTAGAATAATTTAATGATACTCAATACCCAAGGGTATAGGAGGGTACAGCTATCCAGTCATGTATACAGCTGTCTGTTGCCTCCCTTGCCACCACTGTCCTACAAGACAAAATTCTGAGTAGTGGCTCTGAAGAGTATTGGAATGTGCTTTCCTGTCTAAGCATAAGAACTTCAGAGGGCTTGGGTTTACACAGAATTTTCAGATGTGTTTGCTGTGATAGCTGTTCCATGCAAGGCAGGCTAATGGGGTCAAGGAGTGTTGATCAATAATAAAAGGGGTAGGTTCCTAAAAATTAACCCAGAGGGCATACTGAGGATGGAAAAAGTGAATTTTTAGCCATGCCACATTAAACTGGGTAAAGAGTTTCATTTTAAACCTTAAGCACCCCAGAGTTGTGTAATAGGATATCATTCTGTAACCTCTCCTAACTCTTCACTTAGATATGGTCTTTATGAATTATTGGTCTACTTCCCTCATATTTTTCATTCTTTGTTTTAACTGATACTCTGTGTAATAGATATCTGTACTATTGAATATATATGGGAAGTTTTCTCTTTCCCCTTTAATTTTCTATTTTAAAATCTTAATAGATTCTCCCAGAACCAGGCAAATATATTGGTGTTCCTATATTCTATTTTTTACGTTCCTTCCTTCCCTCTTTCCTTCTTCTGAATCTTGGGACTTCTACCACTGCCACCTTAACTTGAAAACTAATCAGGATATTTTGTCACCACAATGGAAAATGTGACCTTCTTTTTTGAAGTTTATTTCATCCTGTAGTTGCCAAGAATAACCACCCTCAGATTGTATCTTCTGTTGGAGTTATCTACATTCAACTTGATAGTGTTACCAGTCTCCTAGGAAAAGAGTTATCTCCCTCTGTCTCAGTCTCTCTGTCTTTTCTCTCCTCTCGTTCCATCCCTGCCTCCCAGACATAAAACACCCCAATCATTTTAAATGGTAGCAATATGCTTTATTTGTTTTAAATTGGGCCTAAATGTACTGTCTGTATTGATTATATTTGGGTCTCTAATATGCAATAAAGTATGTGTGTATGCATATACATACATGAATGCACATATACATACAAAGATAGATCTATTGCATCATGAATTGGAACTGAAATCACTTTTCCAACTACAAAAAATCAAACACTAACTGAATAATTTTTACTTATATCCCTAGTATTTATCAGGATCTGGAAAATGGCATTTTTCTGTTACTAAATTCTCTCCACATTCCTTTGAATTTAGAACTATCTTTTTTTTCCAATATGGTTTATAGGATGTTCATGTCTTTTGCTACTAGATGGTGTTTTTCTGTGTCAATAAATTGTCAAGGGTCAGTAGGGGAACAGAAAAGCAATAGACATCTGAATTTTCAATGATAATTATAACGTAGTCAGTGCTTTGTTAAATATGTATATACATATATACATATACATGCATGTATATATGTGTGCATATACACACACACATATATGTAAAACTTCTCACAAAATAATTTTCTGAGTTAGATAGCATAAGTTTTTCTGTCTCCATTTTACAGACGAAAACTGAGGCTTAGGGAGGTTAAAGGAAGTATTCATGGTCGTATAACTATTATCATGTACATTGAGGATTTAGACTTTGCTCTCTTGATTCCATATATATGACTCTTTCCAAGTTACCACATTGCATTCAGACTAGCCAAATTTAAAGTTGTGAAAACTTGGGACTATGTGAAAATTATGTTATAATACATCTTGGAATCATAATCTTCAGAGAAGAGTAAATTAAAAAAATTATTTTACTTCAGTGTTCACACTGCTATAACATACACCTTATATATAAAATACCATTACTTATGTTACACCCTATTTATATAATAAAATGTATTATTTTTAATAAGTAATTTTTATTTTATTCATTTACATGAGCATAAACCACCTCTTCACTGCCTTCTCTTTATCATTTTTCAGTCTCAGAGGGATTCCTTCTTTGTTTCTCATTCTTTATAACCTTCAAAGTTTAGTAATTGTTTCCTAACTCCTTGGAGCATTTCTATTTTTTTATTATACGTGTTGACTTTTGCCCTCCAGATGACTTTTTTCTTTTTTTGGTGAGGCACTTGGGGGTAAGTGACTTGCCTAGAGTCAGACAGCTGGTGGGTGTTATATGTTTGAGGCTGGATTTGACCTCAGGTCCTCCTAACTCCAGAGCTAGTGCTGTGTACACTGTGCCACCCAGCTGCCCCTCCAGATGACTTTTAACATGTTTTCCTTTGACTTGTTTCTTTAGCCAACAGACCAGAAGATGGCCTTTGGAGCCACCTATTATTGAGGTTGTAACATGGCAATGATATTGTGTGGTCATGTTTGCCCTGGCAGATTGTACATCAGTTAGAATTAGAAGAGTCAGAATGTACTTTAAAAACTTAGAGAGTAATGAATGTTAGCAGTCCTTGGGTAGGATGCCAGTTTTCAACAGGTTTTTATTCGTTAAAAAAAATCTTAGTAATTAATGTTCATTTTCCCTGGGTTAGTGAATTCAATCTTTCATCACTTCAAAAACTAAAACCCAGTGGTAACTGAGGTCATGTGCCATGGGAAGGGTAGAGAGCTTAAGAAATAAATGGAAAACATTATAATGGAAAAATTGTTGTTACTTGGCTTTTAAAATTATTTTAATTTGTCTCATTAAGCATTTTCAAATTACATGTAAATTGTTTAACAATTATTTTAAAAATATTTTGAGTTATACATTCTCTCCCTACCTGCTGCCCATCTCCCCTTCTTGAGTAAGGAAGTAATTTGATTTCATTTAGATGTGTGAGGTCATGCAAAACATATTTAAATATTAACCATGTTGCAAAAGAAAAGATAAAATAAAAAATGAAGTGTGATTTTTTTAAAGCATGCTGCAATGTGCATTCAGAGTTCATCTGTTCTCTTTCTGGAGATGGATAGCATTTTTCATCATGGGTCCTTGGACATTGCCTTGGATCATTGTCTTGATCAAAGTTGCTAAGTCTTTTACCATTGATTATCCTTATAATATTGTTACCATGTGCTATTCTCTTGGCTCTACTCACTTCATTGTGCATCAGTTCATACAAGTCTTTTTTCTTAGACCAGTCTGCTCATTATTTCTTATAGTACAATAGTAGTATATCACAATCACATACCATAACTTGTTAAGCTACTACCTAATTTATGGGCATCCTCTCAATTTCCAATTCTTTGCCACCAGAAAAAGAACTGCTATCAAAATTTTGATACAGATAAGTTCTTTTCTTTGATCTCTTTTGGATACAGACCTGATCAGTACCATCAACAGCATTTGTGAGAGAGAAATAAAGTAGAACCAGATGAAGGCCACTTTCAAGGAAGTACCGGAACAATACCGGTCTATTTGCCAGAGGAGTGATGCCCAATACAAAAGACCACCAAAATGGCTTAGCATTGGGGGTTCAGAGAAATTGAAATAATCATCCAAAAAGCAGTTCGTAAGTAAGAGCACGTGAATCAAAAACCAAAGGTGATTAGCCTCATTTAGAAAGAAGATGTGAATTCAATATCTACAAACCAGCCTAGGTTACCAAATTAAAAACATTAAGGTAATTCCCTAGGATTCAGATATCAGGATAAGTTAAATAAAGCTCAAACTCAGGCTTTGCCATAAGCATGACAGAAATGATACCCTTCACATCTCTGATATTGACATTATCTGCCCACAAGAAGGTATCCCTAAAGGAAAGTTTCTGCACTGGGTTTGTGGTGAATGTGCTATGAGAGGACAAGGAGACAGGAATGCTCACACTGGGGATTGTCCTTAAATATAATCATTTAACCATAGGCATACAATGAAACATGATAGGATACTGAAGCAGCTGTGGAGCCAAAGGCAGAGAGATCTGAAGAAACACTGAACATTGCTTGAAGCATGACCTCATATGGTACAATCTAATTGGTATCTGGGAAAAAAAGCTACACCAGCTGTAATATAAGTTTGGTATAATGCTATAAGGAATGGCGCTGCTCCCTCTGAATAAGAACCTTGAGCCTAATGTGAGCTAGAAACTGCAAAAGCCCTTTCAAATATGTATTAAAAGATTACGTATTTATTTTATTGGACTTTCCAGAAGATCCCTCACACACACCTACAAACCCAATACACACACACACACACACACACACACACACCCCTACACACAGAGTAATTGTGAATCACTAGCAGTAATATTATTTGGGAAATTAATGAATTTTGTTGTCGTTCAGTTGTTTCAGTCATGCCTGATTCTTTGTAACCCCATTTGGTGTCTCTTGGCAAAGATATTCGAATAGTTTTCTGTTTTCTTTTCCAGTTCCTTTTACAATTAAGGAAACCGAAGCAAAGAGGGTTAAGTGACATGTGCAAGGTCACACAGCTGCTCAGGGTCTAAGGCCAGATTTGAACTCAGGATGATGAGTCTTCTTGGTTCCAATCTCTGCACTCTATCCACTGTGCCACCTAGCTGCCCCCAAACTAAGAACTAATGCAATTAAAATCATATATAGCAATTTAATAGATTAGTTCAGAGAAACAAATGAATTTTTATGTGCATGGCTGTGTTGTATATTTTTAATTTTATCCTCATATTTCTATTATGGTTCCTTTTTAATTCTATTTTATTTTCTATTTAAAATATTTAATTAAAATAATTAATAAATTCTACTTTAAAATTCTATCTTAATTCCATTAAGAAGACAAGAAAGAGAAAACCTGTAACAAATATCAAGTCTTGAAAAACACATTTCCCTACTATATTCCTAAAAAAAGCAAGAAAAAGAAAGTGAAAAAAATATGCCTTTGTCTTTCCCCTGAGTCCTTTGGTTCTCTATCTGAAGGTATATAGCGTGTTCATCATGAGTCCTTCGGAATTCTAACAGGTCATTGCACTAATCGGTTATGAAGTCTTTCACAGTTGATTATCTTTACAATATTGCTATCATTGTGTAAATTGTTCTCTTGGTCTAACTCACTTTATTTTGTATCAGTTTGAATAAACCAACCTAGGTGTTTCTGAAATTGTCCCCTTTGTCATTTCTGACAGCACAACAGTATTCTATCACATTAATATATCATAGCTTGTTCAACCATTCTCCAAATGGTGCATATCCTTTCATTTTCCAATTATTTGCAACTACAAAAAGGACTGCTATAAATATTTTTTTGTATACATGGAACTTTTTCTTCTTTCTTTGATCTCCTTGGTATATGGACCCAATACCAATATTACCGGATCAAGAATGTATATAATTTGACAGCTTTTTGGGCATAGTTCCACCTTTCTTTCCACACTGGTTAGACTACTTCATAGCTTCACCAAACCTGCATTAATGTGATTGTTTTTTCTACCTCCCCCAAGTGTTTGTAATTTTCCCTTTTTTTAAACTTAGCTAATTTGATGGTTATTAAGTAGTACCTCAAAGTTCTTAAATTTGCATTTCCATAATGGTTAGGAATTTAGAATACTTTTGACATGACTGTTGATTGTTTTGATTTCTTCCTTTTCAAAACTGCCTTTCATATCTTTTGACCACTTATTAATTGAGGGGGAGGTGGAGGGAGGATGACTCCTCTTATAATTTGGCTTAGTTCCCTGTATATTTTAGAAGTGAAACTTTTATCAGAAAAACTTGCTGCAAAGATTTATTCCCAGTTTCCCACTTTGCCTCTAATTTTGCCTGGATAAGTTGTGTTTATGTAAAACTTTATAATTTTATATGCTTCATGTGTCTATTTTACCTCCCATGAACCTCTCTATGTCTTATTAGTTTACAAATTCTTCCCCTATACATAGATGTAACAGGTAATTTCTTCCATACTCCACTAATTTCCTTATGATATAACTCTTTATGATTTAATTATGTACCCATTTTGAACTTGTTTTGGTGTGTGGTGTGAGAAACTGAACTATGCCTAGTTTCTGCCAGATGATTTCCCAATTTTCCCAACAGTTTTTGTTCTGACCTTTGGAAAGTGATACTTCTCTTCACAGAAGAGATTAGAGAGGAAACAATTGAATCTTGAGATAAAAGTTACAAGGTCAGATGGTCAGATAGGCAGATGAGAGGCACCATTTCACTACTCTTCTTTCCAAAGTCTTAAATTCAGCAGAATATGTTGTAGCAGTAGACAATGCAGCAGGAGATGAAAGTCAAACTTGCACTAAATAGAAGTCCTTCTGTCTACCAGTTTAATTCTTCCTCTTTCTTTGAGGAACAGGCACAGCTGGAGATGGAAGGTCTGAAGTCAAAGGGAAGGTTACTCCTCTTCACACTGGAGGCTCTCCACATGGCAGGTTGTAGATCAGGCTTCATTGTCTACTGTCTACAACATATCTTGCCTATCATTTATTTCATTTAAGTTGGTGGTTTTATTGAATATAGTTAGACAAAATAATTTCTAAGAATATCCTTTTTCTTATTTACTTGTTGTGAATTCTTTTTTTAAATTTCTTGATACTAGTAATTTGGTTTTCTACTTTATTGTTTATATACATTTTTATAAACTACTTTTTTATTCACTCGATGCTTTTTTTTCTATTTTGTTAAGCTCTTCCTAGATTTTCAGGATCTTTATTTTGATATTTAATGTTGCATTCCCAGTGAATTGATTTGTTATTTCTCTTTTTTTGTTAATAAAAGTTTTTAGAGATATGAATTTTCCCTTATGTACTTCATAAGCACACAAATTTTCATACATTGTCTGATTGTTATCATTGACTTTAATGAAATTATATATTATTTCTTTGATTTATTTTTTGACCTATTAGTTTTTCAGATTAAATTAGTCTCCAGTTTATTTTTAATTTTTTCCCAATGTCCAGAAGAATAATTTATACTGAAATATCAATATCCTAAATATGAATAATTTTGAAAACTTTTTAAGCTGATGAAGAATGAAGTAAGCAGAACCCAAGACAATTTATGCCTAAAGAGACAAAGAACTTTGAACGTTTCAAGAACTAAGATCAATACAGCGACCATTTATAATTTCAGATGAAGAGTGATGAGACATACCATTTATCTCCTAGCAGACAGCGATGGAATTAGGGTGCAGAATGAGACTTACCTATTTTTATACACAGTCAATGAGGGAATTTGTTTTGCTTGACAATGTATATTCATTACAGGGAATCTGTTTTTTCTTCTCTTAGCTTAATTGGTTGAGGGTATGAGGGAGCAAAAATATATTTTTTTAAAACTTAAAAAATAGAAGAAGGGAAGTTGCTACGGATATGGAATCATGAAAAGTTTTTTGAGATGGGTGTATGGCTGGATTGGCTTAATTGTTTGATTTTGTTACATGAGGACTGTCATGGAATGGTGGTAATGTATAAATGTTTGTTACATAAAACCAAAACATGTCCATAAACAGACAAAAACTTTATTATTTGTCTATTATAAGTGCATCAATTGTGTCCTAAGTTTATAAAATAAATTGTCAAGTAATTTTCTGAAGCCTAGATAATCTATTTCTCTAGTGTCCCCCTGATACATCAATGTAGGGTCCCTGTTTAAAAAAGAAAATGAGCTTTTCGTCACTCATTTGTACTGAACCTATGCTGTCTTCATCTACCTTCTTTTCAAAGTGCTGACAAACATGTTCCTTAATCTGTAAATCTAGAGTAAATCTTAGATCCCTTCTATATGTAGCATGTTATAATATTAGTTTAATATTATTTTTATAATTTTGTTTTAGATTGAACAAGATAAACTAGTCTAATATTTATAAAAACTTATTTCTACTTTTTTTTTTTGAAAATGAGGACCATCTTTGCTGCTATGATGCCCTACCAGTATTCCACAGTTCTTCAAAGGTAACAGACAGTGGTTCTGCAGTTATAAATTCAGACTCTGGGTGAACTAGGTGGTATTTTTTTTTACCTCTGTTATCTTCAGTTTCAATACACTCCTATTTTTGTTTGCCCTCTTTAATCTGGGGAAAGGGAATAAGCATTTATTAAGCACCAACTTATGGTAGTCACTGAACTTAGCACTTTAAAAATATTGTCTCATTTGATCCTTTGTCTGAAGATCCTTTTGCTTGATGGAGAAGGCAGAAAGAGAATAGAGTTTGAGTAGTTTTGCTCTCTACTGATCATGTTCATTCAGCAGTGACACATCCATGGCAAAATTCTGGTCTATAATTTCCTTGTGCTTTTTACCTTGACACTGCTAAACAAAGAAACAAACAAACAAAATACTTTTTTTTTGTTTTGTTTTCCCTGGCTTTAGTGTCAATTCTCAGTTCTTTCTGGGTTTAGACCTCCTGACATTGTACTCTTAGGAGTGCCATTCTTTTCTTTGCTTGTGGTTTGGTGTTCTTGTCTTCATCTGTATGTCCCTTTAAAATCTAAGCTAATGAGAACTCCTGTGAAGTCATTTTGTTTCCTTAGATGTTGACCACTTCCTTAAATGGACCATTTTCAATTATATTTTCCTCTTTCCCTTCTTTAAATTTTCCAATTCTTGTTGAGCTGCCACATTTTTAAAGTCTTGGGCCACAAGATCTTGCCCCTTAATTTTATCAACCTGTCACTCAAAAATATTTTTAAGCACTTACTACTAATTGCTAGAGGTACAAATAAATATTAAAAGACAAAATGTAAGTGTTGAGGTTTATAAATAGTAAAAAAAAAAACCCAATTATGAACCACTTAATATGTGTGCCAGATATACGAGATATATACAGAGTAGAGTAGGTGATCTTAGATAGGAAGACACTAGTAGCTGGGGAGTCAGAAAAGGCTTTCTTTTGTGGGTAGGATTTGAGTTGAGAGAATCCAGTGAAGCTAAGAGGTGGGGATGAGAGGAGAGAGCATCCCATGCCTGGATGATAGCCAATGCAAAGGCACATAGAATTTATAAATGAGTCAAATGCAACCTAGGTAGATGATGTGACTTTTTCAATATCCTGTATCTGGCAAGTGATAGTAAAAGGACCAGAATATAGGTGTCTTGCTTCTTACCCTAAACTTTTTCATTCGTACTGGGCTGCCTGTTTGGCCAACCAGTAACATAAGAGTTCAGAAAGAGCAGAATCAGCCAAGAGGGGAAAGCACAAAGTGGGAACCAACATGTAAACATCTATGTACAAATAAGATATGCACAAGATAAGTAGGAGGTAATCAATAGAGAGAAGGCACTAATAATGAGGAAGATTGAGAAAAGGTTCTCGTGGGAGGGTGGATTTTATCTTGGACTTGAAGGTAACCAAGGAAGCCAGGAGACAAAGATAGGGAAGGAGAAAAATCCAGTCATGGGAGAATGCCGATGTCTGAATTTGGGAGAGAAATTCTTGTGTGAGGCCATTACCATGGATCACAGAGTACCAGGGGATGAATATGGTGTAAAAAGACTCGGGGGTGAAGAGGAGCTTATGAAGGGCTTTGAATGCCAGTGGATTTTATATTTGAAGCTGAAGATAATCAGGACTCACTGGAGTTAATTAAGGTGGGGGGAGGTTCATGGTCAGACTTTTTTTTATAAAGAACACTTTCACAGTTGAGTGGAGGATGGAATGAATTAGGAAGACTGTATTAGGGAGAGATTTGCAATAGGTAGGTTGACTAAGCGGCAGGCTATTGTAATGGTCTAGGCATGAGGAGAGGAGAACCTTCACTAGGGTGGTTGCAGTGTTGATGAGAGAAGGGGACCTATATGACAGATGTTTAAAAAGTAAAATCACAGGCCTTAGTAACAGACTAGATATGGGCAGTGAGAAAGATTGAGGAATTGAGGATGATAGCCAGTTGTGAGCCACGGTGATTGGGAAGATGATGGCAAGCTCATCAGTATTAAGAAAGTTAGGAAGAGGAGAGGATGGGGCCAGGGAATGGAGATAATGAGTTCAGGTTTGGACATACCAAGTTTAAGATATCTAAAGATGTCTCATTGGGAGTTGGAGATGAGAGACCGGAGGGCAAGCACAGAGTTAAGTCAGGGTAAGTAGATATGAGAATCATCAGCAAAGATGAAATCTAATGAGATCATCAAGCTAAGTAATATAAAGGGGGAAGAAGACACAGGATGGAGAACTGTGGAACACCTGTAGGTAGTGGGTATGATCTGGACTAAGATCTACCAACCAAAGAATGGTCAGATAGGTAAGAGGAGAACTAAGAGAGGGCAGGATCATGAAAACTGAGAGAAGAAAGTAACAAAAAGAACAGGGTAATAGAAAGTGCCAAAGGTATCAGGCAGATCTGAGTTTAAATGTGACCTCAGACATTTGTTAACTGTGTGACCTTAGGCAAATCACTTAACCCTGCTTGCCTCAGTTTCCTCATCAGTAAAATGAGCTGCGAAGAAAAGACAAACCACTTCAGTATCTTTGCCAAGAAAACCCCAATGGGGTCACAAAGAGTTGGATCCTACTGAAACAACCAAACACCCACAATTCCCTTTTCCTCCCCTCTTCATAGGGAGCATTTGTTAACAAGTGCGCGACAAGTTATTATTTCTCAACATATATACGTATAGCAGGTTTCACTTATTTTGGCATCTTCCTTTTTAACTTATTTGGCTGTGTTGCAAGCACTAATTTTATTGACTAGCATTTAATGTCAGACTGAAAATATGGAAAGCAAGGAGGGGAAAAAAATGAATACAGGAAATAAATAAAATGTTTGCAAGGAAGAATAAGGTGGAAGGTATGTCTTTCTATGTCATCTATAGCCCTTACTGTAAATGGGCTATTATAAATGGCTAACAAAAATCATTACATTTATTTAAGAGGTATTGTTAAGTGCATTGAATTTCATGATCTTTCTCCAAATTCAAATCTGACTTTGTGGACTTCCTTGTAAATCACATTTTAGTATTATTTCTGCTATTTCCTGGGAAGTATTCATAAATGCAAACAATTTGTAATTTTTTTTAAAAAATATATTCTTTGTAAATCCTAAAAGTCTTTGGCAAGGTTACTAAAGTATTCAAAGAAAAAAACAGCTGATTTTCTGATATCCTGCCAAAGTGCCACTAGGATTATAGGCCCTAGAGAGAAACAGTGATAAAGACCAATTTAATGTGTAGTCTGAAGAAGCATTCTTGATCTGTACTTTTATTCACATCAATAAATGAAATTTCTAAGGAATATAAATTATAAGACATCTCAACTACTCTTGCTAGTATCTTCAATAGCCTAATTTATTTCTGGGAATTATATCTTCTAGATCTCATTTTGTCCAGTGATTTAACTGTCTGATTTCCCATTAAATTTAAATAACTGTAGATGAGATTATCTTTATAAGAAGTTTAGCATCAAATTAGTTATAAGGACTTAGCATTGAGATAGCTACATTAGATATTTTCTTCATGAGCAGCAGATGGAAGGCCTATTGTTGATCTGATGGGTATGTTGTAGTCATCTGTGGTGCCAAGAGGAGTGAATCTGACAGGAAATTAATTTTATTTATACATATAGATTTGTGTATTTTTTCATTGATATGAAATATGAACATTCATTATTATGTGCCCAAATTTCTATAAAAATGCATAATAATGGTTGACTTGTCAGTAATTACAGGAATTTTAGCATCACTTTCCTTTTGCTATCAGACAATTTTTTTGCAAAATGAATGTGGACTTCTAACAAATGATTTCAGGGTGAAAACAAAAATAAATTGGGTAGGAGAAGTGGTTTAAAGGAGATTCAGTGGAAAACTCTTTTTGATTAAAATGGTTATAAGTTTCTAGATCTCAATATCCATTGTTAAATCTCATTCCTTTTTAGATAGAATAGAAAGTTTTCTGGTAGGGTTCACTTTTAATTATACAAGGTAGCAGAAAAATGAACTTAAGTTGGATGGGTTGATAAGACTTGTTTTGCTGTTTCATGTAACTAATAGCTCTCAAGACCCCAGAATTCTAGAGCTCTTGATTTTTCTCAGAAGGCCACTTACCAAAAGCATGACAAGGTTATTTTGGAATAATCTTTATCATCTGTTTCTGAATTTAGGAAAAAAAGATGAATATGTACTTTTCATCATCACTCTAAGATGTGAAGAAAACAACTTCAGCTGTGAATATGTGTTGCTCACACATGCTCTTTTCAAAAGGAGAAAAATGTGTGAATGGAGATAATTTCTATGAAATGAAATTCACAGGCTACATGATGACATAGAGATTATACTTCATAATATTTTTCATCAAATGTTTTATACTTGTAGGTATAAGCTTGAGCTTGAACCATTCCTTTGTATAGAGAAAAGGGGGAAAACTTACTCAGTCAATAAATTACCTCATTTCCTACTATGTGCCAGATACTATGCAAAGCACTGGGAAGACAAGGAAAGGTAAAAGACAGTCCCTGCCTTCAAGAAGATTATACTCTAATGAGGGAAGACCACATACAAAAGAAAGCTAAAAAGGGTATAGGGTGCATAACGGAATATTCTGGGGAAAGGGGTATAGATGGGTAGCAAATAAAACCATATCTGGCCTGAAGACCTTCCTTAAATGGAGATTCTGAGAGGAGCTCTCCACCTTTCAATTAATGGGAGGGAGGGGACTCGAGGACAGAGGTAGAGGCCAGATGTGAGTTCTGGGGCTGAAGTGGATGAAAGGATTGCTAGAGCATGATAGAGAAGTCCCAAGGAGTACAACCTGTTGGGAAATAAATGTTATTTGTTGTATCCTATATTATAAATTTAGCAAGAAATCATACAAAGACTCAGGTACCATTCTTATAAAATTTACAGGTGACAAAAAGAGGGTTATCTAATTCTCTGGCTGTAGGATCAGAGTCCAAGAAAATATATATGCTAGAAAGTTTTAGTATATCGAAAAAAATAGAGATGAACATAAAAGCAATTTGAGTTCAAAATTTTAACTTCTTAAATGCAATATGAATGTCATATAGCAATAACTGCATAATAAAGATGACTTACATTTGATCACAATTAAAATGTGAGTTGACAGTTTGAAGTGGATACCAGAAGAATTAAAGTGATCTTGAATTTCATTAATAAGAGTATATTTTTCAGAATAATGTTAGAAATAAGGCCTTAGAGATATCAAGCCTTCTAGTTAAAAACAAAACTAAATTTGGAGTGAGTGAAGAATCATTTATTTTACGGCTTTTGGGAGAACCGGGCAAAACCTCTTGGAAGAGATTGTGCCGATTACAGAAGTGAGAGACAGATTTCTACTGTTAGAATGCCGTGACTCTTCCCTTTCAGGCCCGGATTGGCCCGTTCCTTTCCAGGTTACAATCTTACAAGTCCACCCATCTCACATGCGCTCAACATGCCCCCCCCATCCCTCCTCATCCAAAAGCCCAGTGCCCTTTGCTTCAAGGTTTTGCAAGCTTGTCAAAATAATGTAACTTTGCTGATGTTGTAAGATGTCAGAGGTTATCTTAAATTGTGGGAGCATGATACCTAGTTCCTTACAATAAGGAGAGTAATAATCACATTATATACCTGTAGTCAGTCTTAAATACAGAAGTCTTGTATACAATATTTAGATACTCTATCCATTTCCAGGAACAAAGGTATTATGAAGGACATTTGTAAGCTGAAGTATACCTAGTAGTGGAATTCAGGTGGTGAGAGGAATTTGAAATCATGTCAAAGTAATAGGAATTGAAAGAACTGGAGGTATTGGCTATGGAGAAGAGACTGGGTAGGGAGATGGAGGACAGGATAGTTGTCTTCAGATACTTTACCACAAGCACTCTTTTCTGCACAATTTCTTAAATGATCTTCAAAGGCATAGATCTGACTGTCTTTCCTCTGCTTGAAAAATGGTAGTGACTTCCTGTATTATTTAGAATAAGATGCAAAGGCACTTCAAGTATTTGTGGCTCTCTAGAATTTGGTTCTAATTTATCTTTCCAGGTATATTTCACATTATTCTCCTTCACACACTCAATCAAATTGTAGTAGCAGTTCCTGTTTTGGCCTGAAACCCTGAAGGCTATTCTTTGTCTCATTTGTCTTAGACAAACTGAGGCCTGGAAAAGACCTTCACTTAAAAAGGTCAAGGTCTCCCACTGCATCCAAGGCCATCTCCAGTTATCCTGATCCTTATCTTGCCATTGGATGGAGGTGGCTCTGGGGGAAAGAGTGAGGCTGGAGACTTTGCACTGCCCTGCCCCACTTAAATCCAATTCACTTGCAAGTCATGACACCACCTTCCTGATGTCATGGTCCTCTTCAAGAATGAAGCACAAACAACATCAACAGTTTTTCCACAAACTTTACGTATTATCTCCTTCCTCTATCCCTTTATACAAACCATATCTCATACCTATAAATACACTTACTCTTAATCCCTACATGTCAAAATTCTTAACTTTCTCTCCAAGTCTCAACCCAGGTACTGTCTCCTCCATGGAGATTTCCCTGACCCTGTGCCTTATTAGTGCTCTCTCCAAATTGGTTGTATTAACTTATCTGTTTGGATGTCACTTCCTCTATAAGAATGTAAGCTTATTCAAGGTAAGGACTTTCATTTTTCCTTAATATTCCTGGCACCTAGTCCAGAAAATTATGTAAAGAATATGCTTATTGAATTGAATTAAACTTGCTATAGTTGCAAATAAGAAAAATAAAATATCAATTTTGGAAGTTTCCTGAAATGGAAGCCAATCTAAGTGAAGTTTTAGGAATTAAAACAATTTTGAGCACTGCTGTCATAGTAGCTCACAATTACATAGCGTTATGGTTTAAAAAATCTGTTCTAATGACAGTGCCATGACATAGGTAGCGCCCATTTTACAGAGGAGGAAATTGAGGCTTCTAAAATGGTAATTGATTTGCCTAGAATCAAACAACATTGTTGAATTAAGTACATAGCTGCCTAAGGTGACATTTCAAAGGGGATGACACTTATATCCATACATATGTTCTGATATATATATTTTTGAAGTAATACTTCAGAGACTCTCTTCCATGTTTAGTATCTATCTAGCGCCTACTCATCTGTCATAATCTCCCAACTTCTTTGACCTTGTAACCTGAAGTAATCTCTTGCTCTTGTGAAGTCTTATAATTCAGTTCTGTCTGTATAATTCAGTTCACACTTAATAATATGTTTCCTTATGACACTTCTATTATTGTCTTGAATAGTTCTTTTCACCATTTACCTACTCCTTAACTTTTTGCCTATTCAAATGTTTCCTTAACTATATTATACACTTCTTCAGGACAGGTACTGTTCTCTTATATTTCCATGGATTATTTACATTCAGTTGACCCATTTTGTCCTGAGTTATTTATAATTAACATTGTCACACATAATTCATGGAAATATATGGTACAAGGTAGGCTATATACACATATGTATAGGTATATAGATGTGAATAATACATACATATATTGATATCTAAAGTAGCATAGCCTTTTATTTCACCCCATAGAAAATTCAAAAGAACTCACAGTAACCCATAAATAATTAATGAAATTCTCTTTCTTTTCCAAGGAGTCCCATTGTTCCCTAGCTTTTGCTACTCTGTGGTTTGGACTTTCCATAAAGTTAATATTGGGACACCTGACAACATTCTGGAGTGTTCTGTCTTTCACACCAAATACCCATATGGAAATTCAACTTACTGGTACTACATAGAAGGTGTGGAATCACCAGAATGAAATGAAAAGAATTGCTGGGAAGATAATCCCCTTCCCATGAGACCCTTACCATTTGAACATCTCAGGAAATAGCAGAAGCCAAAGTATAGTCAAAAGCTTTCATTAAGCCCTTACTACATACTAAGTCTTTTCCACGTCATAGCTTTAGTCTCTTTGCTCGTTCAGCTTTGTATGTTGGAAGGAGATGCATGCACAACCATCTTCTCCCTTAAAAGGTCAAGACTGCCCAATGTCCAGGAAATCTCCCTTCTGTAGTTTTAATCCTGCATTCTTGGATCATTTCAGTCAATATCCTCTCCTTTATAGGAGGGTGGGTTTGAGGAGATCAGTTCCTCTTTCCACTGCTATCATATCTGGGTCTGAAACCAAGTAGCTATAACAAAAAAAAAGAGAGAGAGAGAGAGAGAAGGATATAGAAATTATCTTAATTTTCTAGGTTATATGGAGACCTAATTTAGCTTGCCATTTTATTATTCTTTAAATTTGAATTAAATGTTTAATATTGAACTTAAGAGATGATATGAACTAGAAGACACATGGAGAGGTTGAATAGTTTTTTCATCCTGCAGTAAAGGAGCATACTATTTTAAACTAACAAGTAAAGATTAAAGACTATTTTTAAGGGCTTGAGATTTGGCCTCAACCAACCTTCATAATTCCATTCTATTCTATTTTGCTTTTTTACATGAATGAACTCACCTCTGTATAGATAGCCTTATGGGCCTACTCTCAATAAATAAGCATTATTAAACGAAGTTTTTATCTACTTAGTGGCTGTTTTGAATATTAGTTTTCTTAACATGATCTCTAGTTATGGAGCCTGACATGCTGAGTTTGATGTGAGAATTGCCTCGTGTTTGGATGTATGCACCGTAATACTTGCATACTCAAAGACAGGCATATAATGATCTATTATTTTTAAGTACATTG
The DNA here is from genome assembly GCF_003287225.1 of Phascolarctos cinereus. Lineage (NCBI taxonomy): Eukaryota > Metazoa > Chordata > Mammalia > Diprotodontia > Phascolarctidae > Phascolarctos > Phascolarctos cinereus. The sequence continues at coordinate 342,828,994 of NW_027555958.1, forward strand.
GGACATATATGTGTGTATAAAATACATGTATACGCACATATATGTCCCAATGTACTTAAAATATGTATACACACATATATGGATATGTATACATGTGTTTTGCATATATGTGTATGTGTATACGTATATTTATAAAAGATTAAGTGAAGAAACATAGAATGCCTGAATAGTTTCAGTTGATATATGGAAATGTGATGGTTCTGTAGATTTTGACAACTGTCAACTCAATTAGAACTTTTACAGGTTATCCTGAAATAGGTTATGTGAGTTAGTCATAGGCGATCTTTTGACATTATCTAGTTTACTCACCCATTTTGGTTTACTATGCTTGGATCATTCAAAACTGACAGATGGCACTTCCTTCATATAGATCCCCTGAGAAAGAGTACTCAGCCTTCATTGTCTGCATTGATGTGTAAGTGTGTGTGTGTGTGTGTGTATGTGTGTATCTGTATATCTGTATGTATTGTCATGCAGAAAAAGTCAGTCTATATCAACAATAAAGGGAAAAAATGAGGATAACTTTTAAAGCTATTTCAGCTCAGCCTCTCCCAAAAATATGAGAAGTTGTGTTATTTTTGTTTGTTTGTTTGTTTGTTTTCTGGACACATGAAAGTCAGGGGATTCCTATTCTCCTGCAAAAGAGGTCTCTTCTAGGATATCAAATCAAATCCTAGACTTACTCCTAATTTGCCATTCTGCTTCTTCTAAGAATGTTATTAAGAGAAAAAGGCAGTAGGGCCTTATTGAGATAGTCAAAGTTTGCTTGCAAAGATGTAAATAAGTGATGGAAAACTTACAGTTGCTTAACTTATTCATCCAGTAATGAATACTGAATTTATTTCTTGCTTATTAGTTTTTTTTAATATTAAAACATCATATATTACATTGTCATATGGTGATATGGATGCTTAGTGTATTTAAATTCATGCCTGTTAACAAAATTCTATCAATTTTAGTAAACTTTCTTTTCCAACTTGGAGTTTCTTTGTGAAAAGTAACAGGTTTTTATTCATCATAGGAAGCATAACCATGCTTGTCAGTTTCACTTTCTGATTCTTTTCCGCCAGAAAGGACTTTTATTCTTATTCTCTTACTAAGAGTAGAAGGAAATGGGGATATAAAAATAGATTCCATTTTTACAAGCCTAGCTATTTATTCAATAATGCATTTTTGTTGTGTGAATTTTTAATGTAAGGTTTCTTAATTTTTTAACTGTCTGGAAATACTAATGTTAGTATTTAGTGCATTTAGTTATACAGACTAGTACATTTATGTAATGCTTATCTCTATAACAGCTTGACTTTTTTGCAGGGTGCTGATTGTTGCTGTGCTGTTTAATCATATGAGTCACTATCTTTGTTCCTGACCTTCTGTAATGCCTGGTTCAGGGAGGTACTCAAGGGCTTTTCCCCTTTTTGTTCTGTATGTCTGTTTTCAAATGTAATGGTTGTGCTTTGGAACTCAGTTTTCAAATGATTAGTTTCCCTTCTGCATTACCAAACCACCCTATGTAGGCCCTAGATTGGTTATCCAGAAAAGAAGCTAAATATGAAACATTATGTATTCATTTTTATTCTCTCAAAAAACAACTTGTGTCTGATTCAAGGTTATCATTTACATCATACTGAGTAGTATATTTGAAATTGAATCATTGTAAGTTTCTCAGATATAATTATGCCCTTTTCATGACATATCAACTTAATTGAGGGCTTATCAATGAAATGATTTGGCCCCCACTTAAGGTGTTAATTCAAAATATTATTTATGCACATACTATGATATTGTATCATACACTGTGCATTGTGGTGAGAGTTGCAGATAGAATGGTAAATGCAAAAGTAGAATATTGAATTATTAAATGAACTTTCAAGTGCTTATGATATATTTTAGAAAGATAAGGCATACAAATATAAGGAAACTAGAGAATAGTGCATAAGATTAGGTAATGAAGTACAATAATTTATTATCTTCTGTAAGTACAATATAAATTTAGAGAATGGGGAGGTCACTTGGTTAACATTTAGCTAAGGAACAAATGGGGACAAAATAAATCTTAGCTTGGGTCTTGAAAAAGTGAAACAATTAGATGGAAGGAGTATAGTGAGGGTAACAGTGGGATATGTACTTCAAGGAGCACAAAATTTGGAGTGAGATTATGGCAGTGTCTCCCTTTAGAACCAAAGACAGACTAGATAAAGGCTCAGAATTCTACAGGGAGCCCCGTAGAAATGCTGTGCCATAGCCAAATTCCAGAACTCCCAAGTCAAAGAGAAAATACTTCAAGTGGCCAGAAAGAAACAATTTAAATATTGTGGAGCCACAGTTGAACTCACACAAGATTTAGAGACTTCCACATTAAATGAATAGAGGGCTTGGAATATGATATTCTGGAAGGCAAAGGTGCTAAAATTATAACCAAGAATAACCTACCCAGAAAAATTGAGTATAATGCTTCAGGCAAGAGAACAGACATTTAATGAAATGGAGGAGTTTTCAAGCATTACAGATTAACAGACCAGAGCTGAATAGAAAATTTGACATTCAAACACAAGACTCAAGAGAAGCATAAAAAGGTAAGCATTAAAGAGTGATGATAAAGGTCTCAATAAAGTTACACTATTTACAGTCCTAAATGGGAGGATGATACAGGTAACTCCAGAGAACTTTGTCATTATTAGGGCAGTGAAACCAAATTTACATAGACAGTTGGGATAGATGTGAATCATTTATGTTGGAATGATCTAAAAAAAGAAGCAGTGAGAAAGAGGGATATAGTAGGAGAAGGAGAAAGGGAGGAGTAAATGGGGAAAATCGTCTCACATAACAAAGTATACAGGGCATAAATGAAGGGGATAATGGGATGATGTTGAACCTCATTCTCATTGTAATTCCAAAGAGGAGAGAGAGAGAGAGAGAGAGAGAGAGAGAGAGAGAGAGAGAGAGAGAGAGAGAGAGAGAGAGAGAGAGAGAAGAAAGAGAGACTCAGTTGGATATAGACATACATGTAACTTAATACAGAAATAGGAGGGGAAGGGGATAAGAGAAAGAGGGATGGTAAAATGGAGGATAGATGAGGGGAGATTAGAAGCAAAATATGCTTTTGAAGAGAGGCAGGATAAAAAGAGAGTAAAAGAAACAGAAGAAATTTGGATGGAATTACAATCCTAACTGTGAATGTGAAAGGGATGAGCTCACCCATATAAGGGTGGCAGATAACAGAATGAATTAGAAACCATAATCCAACAACATATTGTTTGTAACAGACATACCTGAAACCGAAACACACACAGAGCTAAATCTGGAGCAGGATCTAATATGCTTCAGCTAAACCTAAAAAGGCAGAAGTAGCAATCATGATCTCAGACAAAGCAAAAGCAAATAATAGACATAATTAAACGGGATAATCAAGGAAACTACATTTTGCTTAAAGGTATCATAAACAATGAAATGTGTGTATGTGTGTGTGTGCAGCAAGTTTCTCTGAAAAAGGACTCATTTCTCAAATATATATTGATTATAGAACTGTCTAATTTATAATAATAAGAGCCATTCCCCAACTGATAAATGGTCCAAGAATATAAACAGGCAGTTTTCGGAAGAAGGAACCAAAATTATGTATAATCTGGTAAAAATGTTCTAAGTCACTATTGATTAGAGGAAGGCAAATTAAAACAACTGTGTAGTACCACATCACACCTAACAGAGAAGATGAATTCTGGAGGGTATAAGGTTTACCAGTGAATTGTTGGTAGAGTAGTGAACTGGTCCAACCATTCTGGAGAGTAATTTAGAACTAGCACCAAAGGGCTATAAAACTGTGCATACCTTTTGGCCCAGCAATACAGTATGAAGTCTATATCCCAAAGAGAAAAAAGAAAAAGGAAAAGAACCTATATGTACAAAAATATTTGTAGCATTTCTTTTTGTGGAGTCAAAGAATTGGAAATTGAGTGGATGCTAATAAATTGGGACATTGTTTAACAAGTTATAGCATATAATTTTGATGGAGTATTGTTGTGCTCTGGGAAATGACAAGGGTGGGGTTTGGTTTCAGAAAAACATGGCAAGAAATGAGAAGGACTGGGAGATCATTGTGCAAAGTAATTCTGATGGTGTAATGGTGATCAACTGTGAAAGACTTGGGCACTCTGATCGATAGAATGATCCAAGACAGTTCCAAAGGACTCACAATGAAAAAAACAAATGTTATCTGCTTCTGGAGAGGGAACTGTTGAGCTCTTAGTGCATTGAAGCATAATTTTCTCTCTTTACTTTTCTTACTTTTTTTGAAATATGGCCAATATGAAAATATTTTGCATAATTTCACATTATAACTGATATATTCCTTGCCTTGGGGGGGAGGTAATTTAGAACTCAAAGTTCAGAAAGAAAAGATTGTTAAAAAGAAATACATAATAAATGAACAAAGAAATGCTAAGCCATGCCTAAATATGATATTTTGAGGTCTCCACATAAAGGGCTTTCAGGAGTTGTGAGTTACCCCTTTCCTACATGTTCTTTCTAAGCTTAAATTCACTTTCACTTGACCTTTGTATGTACTTGTGGGAGAGTATGCCATTGACTTTCGAGAGGATGTTTTATACCAATTGTACCAACTATAATACCCTAGTAAAATACACCTTTCTGAAAGCTAATCCACTCCAAATCATGGTGGGGAACACTAAGGTGGAGTTCTTGAGTCGATATTACTGAGAGACAACTCTCTAATCCCTTAGTAATAATATCAGAGCACTGAGGGGTTGTATAACTCATCAGGAACCTACCCCTCTGGGGACCCAACTACTCATGTGTAGGAATTTAGATAAAGGCCCACTATAATGCCTTAGGCTTTGACCAGAGATTTAGTAGCGGGAATTGCAGTAAAGGAAAGAATTGACAGTTTTAGGTTTAAAGATAAAAGGAAAGAAGGGAATAAACATTTATTAAGAGCCCACTATGTTCCAAATACTGTGCTAAACACTTTACAAACATTATCTTATTTGATGCTAATAACACCCTTGGGAGGCAGGTACAGCTATTACACTCATTTTACAGAAGAAGAAATTGGAGAAAGTAGCAGTTAAGTGACTTGTTAAGTTCCCATAACTAGTGAGCTTCTGAGGCATGATTTGAAGAAAATAGCCAAGCATGACACTAAGATTTTGAGCCTGAGGGATTTGGAACATGGAGTGCCATTTATGAAAATAGAGAAGTTGGGAAAAGCAACAATGCATAGCAACTGTTGCTGAGCAATTCAACAGCTATACTGATGTTATATGATTCTAGATCATCACCTAAAGTTAACTTCTGTTTCAAGGAATGTAGCTAAATATATGTATTGAAGTTATTGATGTAATTAATGTAATTAAGTGTTTTGTGTAGAAGTGAAAGTGAAACAGCCTTTATTCAAGGTCAGTGAATGGGCTAATTATCTAACTAAATTTGGGGGCCGTTAAGAATCATGAAAAATCCAGTCCTTGGGCTATACAGCATTTAACTGTTATCAGAAATATAAGAAATTCCCCTATTCCCAGACATTTTTAGATTAAAAAAACATTTTTAAAGTTCTTTTTACAAACTCATTGTGGTGTTTTAAATCACACAGTCAGACATTTCTTTATAATTGCTTAAATCCCTTACATTGTAGTTTAAACACATTTACTTTTATTCTACCCATCAATGAGATGAACAGCTGGTTACTATCCACCTTATAATACAAAATGGCAAATTATGATGTCTTCTACACTCAGTGTTCCCCAAAGTTGGAAAATATTCTAAAACTTAACTTGTTGGTTATTAGATGGAAAGACTGTTTCTCCCCTGCCCTTTTTTTTTTCTGACAAGCAGTGTCCAGGAGGGGAGGAAGCATAAGTATTATCTATATATATTAAAGTTGCCAGGGTCCTTTAATTCTTCTTGTTGACTTTAGTTTTTACTTGATTTTTCAGAGATGGCCTTGACCAACTTCTTTTTTTCATTCGAAGGTACCTTTTCAAATAGATCTACACAAAAAGTTGAAGTGATTTACCACATGTACAAGAAGCTTTCTTATGGACTCTTATTTCTTAGGTAGGCTCTTCATGGAAAGCAGTTTTGTCACCTTTTAATCTAAGGAATTAATCACATAACATGAGGGTTTGCTACTACCACAAAGCATGGAGTTTATTCATTTGGAAAACTTGGCAGAGAGCTTTTGGACATTGAATTGTAATGAGAAAAGAAGTGTCTGATTTGAATTAGCTTTCTTAAACATTTGTTTTGGGGAAAATTTCATGTGTTCTTTATGTTTGTTTTGTTTTTGTTTGGTCATTTTTATTTTCAGTAAGCTAAATTTCAAACTTTGGGCTCAACAGCATTTCATTAAATCTCCATTCTTGAGATATTCCACACTTGAAAAAAGAGAAGCATTTTTATTTTGTTTCTGGCTAATTATTTCCTGCTTTACATATCCTATGTATTTTATATTAAGAATGATTGTAATTTCATGGACCTTAACATGTTTTAGTTTCCAGGTCTGGATGTAGAATTGATGGTGTAAATAAGCATAGCTCATTTTTGTACTACCTAGACAGTCATGTGATAAAATTAAAAGGAATTTTGAGTATATGATGTAGTATTTGACACTACCAAGCTGGCAGGGATGATGAAAGATGGGAATAGCCAGTTGGAGATGTTGTGCAAAAGAGTGGTACATTAATGTGTTGTTGATGGAGCTTTAAATTAGTACAGTCATTCTGGAAAGAAATTTAGAGTTACATAAATCAGATGACTAAAACATCTATGCCCTTTGACTCCAGAGGTTTTACTGGTAGGCATGTACCTCAAGGAGGTCATTGACAAAAAGAAAGGCTCCATATACATCAAAATAATTTGTAATACCACTTTTGGTGGTACCAAAGAACTGAGTTTGAGTTCCAGTACTAATACTTGCTAATAACTTTAAGACCTTAACTTAACATTTCTGACTGAGTTTCCTCATGTATAAAATGAGAGGGCTTGAGTAGATGATCTCAAAGGACCCTGCTAGTTCTAAATCCCATGACACATTTAGTACTATTATATGAAAATAGACACATATACATTTCACATCAAAGTAAGTTGTCTTTCAACATAGAAAATGACCTGTTTTGTTTAGAAATTTTATAAACACATTCATGTATGCCAACTTAATTTAGTTTTATGTAGAAATTCCTCTTCTTCTTTTCTTTGATGCCTTTCCTCACTGGATTTCTGTAGCTGCTGGGAAACTGAGGCATACAGAATTTAAGAGAATCCATGTCTCTCCTGACTGAAGAGTTTTTTACACTTTCCATTATATCACACTGGTCCTTTAACAAAATATAAAGTATTTAAACACATCTTGCATTGATGGGCACTAAAAAGGTGTTATATTTCAATGATAGTGCTGAAATTTTAAAAATTAAATTTATTATCAGTTATGATACATAAGCAGTAATAAGGATTTTGTGTTTATGTACATTGGGGAGAGGGGAGAAGCTAATGCTTTTTTCTCAATAAGGAATGCAGCTATAATTATAACCCTAATAAGACGGTACATAGTTTACCATTATCACTAGCCTTCACATGTTTTTTTCAAAAGATTTCATGTAAATCCAACTTGCTTAGGGAAAGATTTTTTTGGCACCTTACTGAAAAATATCACATTTAAATACATAATGATCACCGAAGTATGAATTCATAGTTCCACTGTATTTTCTTCCCTGTTCTGTTCATTTGCCTCAACTGTTGAAGATAAGTTATGAATTCATCCTTCTTTAAACCTCTATATTTCTATTGAGTATACCACCATCCTACTAGTCACCTAAGATCATAGCCTTAGAGTCATTCTTGATTCTTTACTATCCTTGGCATAACAGCATACGATAAGTTGCCAAGTCTTATGAGAATACGGGTTTCACTTCTTCTCTTACATTCAACTCCCAGCCCATCACTCTAGTCAGGGCCCTTATCAGCACTATTGTCTTCCTAGGCCTTCACTGCGCTGTGGTGATTACCCTATTACTTCTAATGTCTTCTACTGTAATAGCCTGATTTAGTCTCTTCTCTCTCTAATCCATTTTCTTCACAGCTGCTAAATTGATATTGCTAAAGCATATGTCTGACCAGGTCTACCCCAGGCTCAGAAATGTCCTTAGAATATAGGACATTTAATTCTTTCACTATCAGATCCAGACTTATTTCCTGGTTTTTTCATGTTAGTCCTCTTAACAGTGCTCTGCTTTTCCACTGACCTGGCTTAGTTGCTGCTCATTTTATACAAACTTTGACCTCCTTTCTCTGAGTCTCAGAATTGGTTACCATGCATGCATCATACTCTAGCTTCACATATGTGTGTGTGTGTGTGTGTGTGTGTGTGTGTGTGTGTGTGTGTATAACCAAATAACTTTCTTCAGAATGAAACCCAAGTTCTAGGACTCTTAAATGAGGCTTTTTCTGGGGGTGGGGTAGGGAAGGGGGAGAGAAGTGAATATTTTATACTTACCTTGTATCATTTGGTTTATACTTAAGATTGTGAGTATATATAATTTCCTCTTATTGAATGTAAGCTCCTTGAGGACAGAGATTATTTAGTTTTCTTTTGTCTTTGTGCCCCAAATGTCTAGTATAATGCCTTGTTTATTTTATCACTCACACATTGTATGTGTAATAAAGGTTCATCAAATTGAAATGAATCTAATACCCACTATGCAAGTGAGACATCTTTGTTTTTGTTGTTTTACTAATTCTAAATCAGGTACTTCATTTCTATGAATTTAGGTATTAGTTAATCTCTTTATGCCTAATTTTCCTCATCTGTAAAATAAGGTGGAGTTGGGAGATCTTCAAGAGCCTTTATAGGTCTAAATGTGTGATTCCATGACTGTCCTAACCCATAGTGTTCTTTTTAAAAAAATATATTTTTTATGTCTAGATAGTTTTTTTACTGAAAAAGGTTTGCCATTCCCCAATTGATGAGGATCCCTGAAATTTCCAGTCCTTTGTCGCCACAAAGAGCTGCTATAAATATCCCATTCACATTAAAAGTTATGATTATTATTTGTGAATTTTGCTCCATCTTACTTTTACTATTTTCTTTCTCAGCCTCTCTTTTTACCCTATCCCCCATTACCTTACACCTCCCCATCTTCTCCTACCACCCGCTTGCTTCTTCTTGCCCACAGCCACAGCCACAGCCACAGCCAAAACCCTGGCATCAGGAAGCAGCAGATGTCCTTCTGTTTTTCCCCATTTAGCCATCTATAGCTCCTTAGATGAAAGTTTGTGAGGTAAAAGCTCATGAGGTGAAAGTTCATGAGGCTGTGAGGTGAAATTTCCTGAGGCCTAGTCTGCTTCCTGACAGAGCTGCTCTAGGACCTTCTGTTTGTTGATTCACATAGAGGTCTTTTCTTTCTGGGTGCCCTCTACAGAATTGTTATGTAAAGCTCCTTGAGAGTTGAGACCTTAAACATTTGTCTCCAGATCCCCATTTCTAGCATAATGTCTTACATACTCTAAATGTTTTAATAGTGTTTGTTGAAATGACCTGAATTAGGAAAAATATTAAAAGTGCTATTTCGAGTTTTAAAGCCCACAATCTGGGTCCCACTTGCTTTTCCAGAATGATTTCACGTTATTTATCCTATCACACTAAATTAAAATAAAATGTACTGGTGATTCTTTATATGCATCTGACTATTGCTGCAGATGTCCCCTTTATCTGGAATGCTCACCCCCATAACCATCCCTTGCATTCCTGGTTCCCTTCTGGGATCAATTCAAGTGAAATCTCCTATAGGAGGTCTTTCCTAATATTCCCAGATATTATTGGCACTTTTTTCTTCTTGAAATTATTTTATATTATTGGATACATACTTTATATTTACTTAATAACGTAATGTATCCCTATGTAGAATGTGAGCTCCTTGAAATAAGACATTAAAAAAAAAGCTTTGTGCCTCCTTCATGTATTTCACAGAACTTCAAGTCTGTCTAATGAATTTATTGTAAATTATTGAGTATTATTCCCTGTGAAATAATTGAATAACTATTATCTTCTGAATAATTTGCCTAGAAAAGGAAAGTATTTAGCCAATTAAATAGTAGTCTATGTAGACCATTGAAACTAAAAATTTAAATGTGACAAAGAAGAATAATGGACCCAAACTCAGATTATCATAGCAGGCCATAGTATATTTCATATTACAAGAAAAATTTTTCATTTTAACATTTGAATCAATCCAATATCTTCATTAAGTTGGATATGTTTAACCTTGGTAACATAATGGATAGAATACTGGACCTGGAATTGGGAAAATCTAATTTCAAATCTAGCCTTAAACACTTATAGCTATGTGACTTTGGACAAGTCGCTTAACCTCTGTTTTGGGGTTGCTAGGTGGCATAGTGGATAGAGTAGTGGGTCTGGATTCAGAAAACTCATCTTGTTGAGTTCAAATCTAACTTCAGATACTTACTAGTTGTATGACCCTGGGCAAGTCACTTAATCCTGTTTGCCTCAATTCTTCATTTATAGAATAATCTGGGGAAGGAAGTTAGAAACTACTCCAGCATCTTTGTGAAGAAAACTCCAAACAGGGTCACAAATAGTTGGACAGGACTGAAAAATGATTGAATAATGTTTAACTTTCAAATTTGCCAGTGTTATCCATAGACATTTATCACTCAAAAGTTCATGGTACTTTTCAAGTCTCTATCTATGATATATGTGAAATTCAAAGGCATGTGTGTTAATTAAAAGCTAAAAGACTCAGAGCTGAGTTACCTCAGAGCAGAAAAGATAAATTCATTTCTTCCCAAGGAATAAGGTCAGGATCCTGGCAATATGGACATTATATACTTTCATATAATTTCTGTTTCTAAATATTTATTAATATTGCTAAATCATTGGTCTTAATGCAAAAATAGTGTGTTCAAAATATTGTTAATCAGATGTATTTGATTAGGCAAACTCTACATAAAATCTGTAGGAAAAGGGAAAATAAATTATTCTCAAATGAAATTTGACCTTGCATTTTAAAAAAAATTTTATTAGTGACTGGGGAGAAGCATAATCAAAGTGAGGTAGTGGTGCTGAGCCTAAGCACATATTTATCACTCTCAACTTTGTCTATGTTGCATCCAGTTTTCATGTGAGTCATAGTTTCCCATCAGGAGAAGAGCCATTTCCTTTCTGCTTCCCATGTTCTTTAGTTGTTCTTTCAGTGATTTTGATGCCACACAGATATCAAGGTATATAAGGTTACATTCATTGTGAACTCCTATTACCACATCCACTTCACCCAGCTGCCATCACAGGACATGAGACCGAGATATTGGGGTAGCATTAATATGCCTTCTTTTTCTACCATATGAGGACAAATAGTAGCTGCAGAAGAGAGAACTGAATCAAAGAGAAATTCATGAGTGGCTATCCCTGTTTTATGGCAAAAATAATATAATTAAGGAACAGGAATTTATTAAGCACTTGCATATTCACCAGGTAATGTGCTAGGTATAGGAAATACCATAGAGAAACAGCACCCACCTTCAAGGGACCTACCTTCTGTTAGGGTGATATAGTGTATTCACAAATCAGTATAAAGGTTACACTTGCATGAAAATGAATAAGAGAGAGATTACGGAGAGAAAAGAGGAGAAAGCCCAGGGAAGTGCTCTGAGTTAGACTTACATTTGGGGGTCAGGACATGGTTGATGAACCAGATAAAGAGAAGGAAAAGGAATGGTGACAGAATTAGGTTAGGCTAGAATTAGACCTAGTAGGGATCTTGGATGTCATCTAATTGACCCTTTTAATTTTATAGGTCACACAAGTAATAAGTACCCCTTTCCTGTCTGTACCCAAATAAAAGCTATTCCTTGTTAAGAAGTCAACTATAAATGTAGCTATAGTTAGGCAAAACAAATGCTGAAAATGTCTGTCTGAAAAAAAGTATATTTCATTTGGCATCTCTAGTCTATGACCTCTCTCATGAGACGGAGCTATGATTCATCATCCATCATGTTTGGTCATTGCATTATTCAGATCCCATACCATCAAAGAATCATTTTCAGGAACACTTTCCACCTTTGCATGGCACCTTTATGAAATTTTATCATATATAGTCATTAAAGCACAAAAAATCAGAACTAAAAATAATTCTCCAGAAAAATTGATTCAAAACTCCCAATTAAACATGAAATGTAAGTTACTGAATTTAAAAAAAACCAAAACCAACATAGAATTGAAACCAAAAAACCTAACAGCAATGAGAAACTGGTGTAAGCATAAAGAAAACTAAGCTTTTTTTAAAGTACCACTAATTGTAGCTAATTTGATTTGTCATTTTAAAAAAGAAAAACAAAATAAATTAAAAAGAACTGGAAGAAATAACAATAAATAAAGAAGAAATAAAGGAAGCTGACAAACATTACTATTATACAGTTATTTGCTAGCAAATTAAAAATGTAAATGGATAAATATTTGTGGCAAAATTCCCCAATTTAGCAAATGCAAAAAGCCCAACCTCAGAAACAGAAACTGAACAAGACAAAAATTAGATACCTTAAAAACACTTTTAAATTGACATTCAACATTTAAAGTTATAAATAAAGGAAGAGATGTAATTGGATAGAGTTTCATTTGTCTTCAGTGGGCTGTGTCAACATAATGAAATTAATTTACTATTTAGTTCTGTGTCAGGAAAATTACCAAGGTATTACTTTATAGAACCAGACAAAACAACAACCCCAAAAATAGAATCTGAAGTAACACAAGGTCAAGAATCTCAAAGTATGTAATGATAAATGGGATATGTTACCAGACCTAAAACTATATTATAAGGCTGAAATCAAAAGAATAAATAATTTAGTACATGGAACTACTGGATTTTGTTGAATTTTTGAAAGGCGGCTTGAGGGGGGAGAGAGAGCTCTAGATCTAGAGTTCAAAGACCTACCTATGTTCACATCCTAGCTCTTCTACTTACTAATTATGTGTCCTTAGGCACATAGATTCATTAGACTTCTGTATGTCTATTGGCAAAATTATGGGATTAGAGGCTTCCGAGTCCTCCATGATATAGTAATTGAAGAGTCTATAAATCAGCAACCAGAAAACATCAACTACCACAATAAAGGCTTGACAGATCTTTGACAACTACTGGGAAAGTCAGAAAGAAATTTGGCAGTAATTAGGTTTGGATGATCAATTTATACCATATACCACAATAAACTCCAAATAGGTATGTGACCTAAATATCATGATAAAATAATAGTTAGCATTTTCATGGTACTTTTAAGATTTGCCAGCCCTTTCATATAGTATCTCATTTGGTCCTCACAACAAGCCTTTACGGTAGTGGTTTTTATTATCCCCATTTTACAGATGAAGAAATTGAGGCTGAGGGAGAGTAAATGTCTTGCTATAAGAGGCAGCATTGTAAATGAGATCTTCCTCAGGCTTAAGCATAGAACACTCTCCATTACTGGATAGGAAGATATTCCCCAAATCAAGAAGACCTGGGTTCAAGTCTTGTCTCTGACATACTAGCTTAGGGGTGGGGAACCTGCAGCCTTGAGGCCACATGTGGCCATCTAGGGCCCCAAATGCTGCCCTCTGACTGAATCCAAACTTCACAGAACAAATCCCCTCATTAAAAGGATTTGTTCTGTGAAACATAGACTCAGTCAAAAGGCCACACATGAGGACCTAGAGGGCCACATGTGGCCTTGAGGCCCCAGGTTCCCTCTCCCTGTACTAGCTCTTTGACCTGGACAACATTTCAGTCTGTCCCCCACCCCACCCCTATCACCCCAAGTTTAGGTTTTGGGGCAGGTACATATTTCCATTGGTAAAGGCAGTTTTCTTCCTGGGAGTTCCCAGTAGCAAGCACGAAGTCTGATTATATTTTTTTAACAAAAGAAAAAAGAAATTATGAGTTCTTAGGCTAAATAGCTAGAAAATTATGTGCCTTGAGAATTAGCTTTCTACCACAGAAATAGATTGAGCCTATAACACCTCTATTTCTCTACTATATCCCTTATAAAGAATGAAATTCCTTTCCCTGAAGCTTGTTGTTGTATTCCTGGCACAAAGGTCTGCTTTTTCAGTACCCTGGCAAGTATCCACCTGTTTTGTGCTGGGAAACACTTAATCATTTGTAAACTGAGAATTATTACAAAGAAAGTGATTACCACCTGGAGTTGTCATTAATCTGAACCTTAAAGGATAAACAGATACAGCTATGTAGTTTTTCACACTCATGAGATCTACTCAGAGTAAAATCTTAATATGGTTTGGCCATGACTTCTCTACCATGGAGACAGCTACTACTGTGACTCTGATAAGCTGCATGCTATTAGATTTATCTGTTCGATATTTTTGCAGTAATTGTTGTTTTTGTTGAATTGTTGAGTATTTTTCTTTTTTTTTTCTTGTATTCAAACTTCAATCCTGCCAACCTCAAGCTAATAGATTGGCAATATTAAAGTAACTTTGCCTTTGGATTGTTTCACCAATTCACCATATTTTATTAATAATCAGCTATAAGCAAGATAATGTGCTAGATAATATATAAAAAGATTAATAACAACAGACTCAAAACTTATTATGGTATTTGAGAACTGAAAAAAGGACATTGGATTTTATAATTCCTAGTTCACTGATACGTGTAGATAGAGCAGTTTCAGTAGAAACTCAATTATAAAAGGTTGAAAAATAAATTAGTGTTGAGAAAGTAGAGGAAAAGGGTATGGCTAGTTTCTAGAAGCTTGGCAGTAGAAGGTGTTGGTGGGATGGAGCTTTATAGAATGATAGCTTGAGAGTGTACAGGATCATGACAAAATTACTTTTGGTTAAGAATGACCTATTCTTGTTGTAGACAGATGTGAAGGAAGCAGTAGAGGACAAAAAATTGAAAGTGAGAGAAAGCTTGGTGATGATGAATGGAGCAAAGTCTCAGAGAAGAAAGGAGGCTGAGAATACATATATATGGTTAACCTTTCAAAGGAGGAAGGCTATTTCATGCTGTGAGATAAAGTAGCAGGAGGAAGAGAAATTTTCAATTATGTAGGAGAGATGATGAAACACTCAGGACTGTACTCGGTAAACTTCAGTGGCTTCCTATTATCTTTGAGATCAAAAACAAAATCCTCTGCTTGACATTCAAGGACTTTCCTAACCTGCTTCCCTACCTCCTCTTACCTTTCCAGTCTCCTTATACCCACCCCTACATAACTCTTTGATCTAATGACATTGACCCCCTTGATCTTCCTCAAACAAGACACTCTGTCTCTCGTCTTTGGGTATTTCTCTGGCTGTCCCCTATGAGTGGAATGCTTTGACCCCTCATCATCACCTCCTCACTTACCTGCCCTCCTTCAAATAGCTGTTAAAATCCCTCCTATATGAAGCCTTTCACAGTCCCTCTTAATTTTAGAGCCTTCTTTTATTTTTTTCTTTATTTTTCCTGTATATGCTTATTTGTACATAACTGATTGTATGTTGTTTCCTCCTTTAGATTGTGACCTCTGCAAAGCAAGAGATTGCCTTTTGTCTTTCTTTGTATTCTCAGATCTTAACACAGTCCTGATAGATTGTAGGTGCTTAATATATGCTTATTGTTATTATGTATTATATTGTTATTATATATCAGTAACGTATATGGACTTATTGACTAAAAGTAGAAAGGACAGAGATGGTAGATGGTTTGTAATGTGCTTCGATGTTATTGGTATGAATGAATAAGCAGTTATCAAGCACCTACTTTGTTCCAGAAGGATAAAGACAAAAAAAGAGTGACATAGTCTCTGCCCTGAAGAAGCTTACATTCTTATTAGGGAACAATACATTCATAAGGGAATGGGAGACCAGAGGAGAGAGTTGTCATTCAGAATATCACAGAAATTAGGAGTGGACAATTGGGTATGGAAATCTGTCTTACCCTACAGGGAAATAGGGAAGAAGGGGATAAGGGGCAGGGGGAATGATAGGAGGGAGGGCATATTGGGGGAGGGGGTAATCAGAAGCAAACACTTCTGAGGAGGCATGGGGTCAAAGGAGAGAATAGAATAAATGGGGAGTGGGATAGGATGAAGGGAAATGTTAGTTTTTTACATGACTCCTATGGAAGTGTTTTGCATGACTACACATATGTAACCTGTATTGAGTTGCTTGACTTCTCAATGAGGGTAGGAGGAAGGGAGAAAATTTGGAATCCAAAGTTTTAAAAACGAATGTTAAAAATTGTTTTCACATAGGCAATGGGTATAAAAATCTATCCTGCCCTACAGGAGAACAGAAGGGGAAGAGGATAAGAGAAGAGGGGGATGAGATAGAAGGGAGGGCAGATTACAGGAAGGGGTATTCAGAATGCATGCCATCTTGGGGTGGGGGAAGGGCAAGATGGGAAGAAAACTTGGAACTCAAAATCTTGTGAAAGTAAATGTTGAAAACTAAAAATAAATGATTTAATAAATGTTTAATATAAAAAAGAAAAGAAATTAGGAGTGGAGCCATAAGGCAGTTGATTATCATATCCTTTCTAGTATCAGTGCTAGAATTGATTTGATTATTGTGTCTAGAGCAAGAGACAGAAAAGGGAACAGCAGAGCAAATAACATGATTCTTCTAGCTAAGTGGGCCTTAGTTTGTTAGTGGACGTAGGTGATCAGTTAGTTATAATTGGTCACTTATCCACCAATTAGGAAAAACCAGCTAAAGAAGTATGGCTTAGTAAAGTCTGTTTCAGTGATAGAAAAAACTTCTCTTTCTTCCTTCTCACAGCCTTAATTTTGTTATTAGCATATATTAAAAAGAAGAGATTTATGGAATGCTTCCTTCTTCTGTGGGGTTAGGGTTGAAGGCAGCAGCCAGTGCCCACCATTGATAGAGGCCAGCTGTCTGTGTGTGTATAGGAAAATTTTCAATCTGATGTTCTTAAAGTGAGATCTGTTTTACTTAAAAATTTATACAGTGCTGTAATTCTTCTTAAATAAAAAGAAATATAACATACTGAAAGCCACACCTTATTGATCTCCTGAATATTTCAGTTTATTCTTCCCACTCATTCTTTTCCAAAGAAAATCATTGATCGTCTGTATTTTAATAAAATTTTTCTATGATATTTTATCTTTGTTCTGAATTATAAAACAAGGGAATTCTTTTGAATCACAGAGCCTTTGCCTACAAATAGTTCAACATTTATAATTATTGAAATAAAGAATTTATAATTATGTTATGAATAATGTTTATGATTAATGAGTGAACCAATAAAAAATTGTGAATGCTTGTGCAGTGTGTGTGTGTGTGTGTGTGTGTGTGTGTGTGTAAAAGAAAGGGAGAAATTATTTTGTTCATTTATTAAACAAGTGTCTTAAAAGTTGGCAAAGTTAGTTTTGAACTTCAGCCACACAAGAGATTTCTTACGTTTTGTAAACCTTGTGTTTTAATGGGTATCAGTCAAGGAAACAGTGATAGAATCCTTTCTCTGTTATTATTAGTGTCACCTTGGGCAAGTCATTTAGCTTTTCTAAGTCTCAGTTTCTTCATTTATAAAATGAGATAGGGTTGGACTAGATAGACCTTCAAGGTCCCTTTCAATTATGTCTGTATCTGCAGGGACCTTGAAAGAAGATGTGTACTATTTGAAACTAGATGGTGTGGCCACAATTTCTATTTATTCTTTCCCAGCATGGGCTAATTCCAGTTAACAGACTTCTTGCTCTTTGCTGCTTTTACTAGATCATAAATAAATGAGCAGACTGAGCTGCCCTTGCTTGCTAAAATTTTAATGCAGGTCAGCTGTGTGCTGTGGGCAGCTCTGAAATGTCACAGTCACTGCTTTGTATTCACTAGTACAGGTGTCCATCTATCCCATAGCCAGTCAGGACTTGCCGGTTATTCATCCTCTTCTATTTTGGTAGGAAGTGGGTTTGTTTTAACAATTTGATAAACCTTTCTTTTATTGTGATCAAGTATTTCCTGTGTGGTGTGACTCTTGGCCTAATTCCTTCAAGTAGCTTACCCTCAACACCTCAATCCTTTGAAGATGGGTTCATCTGAAAGTATTGTGTTTTTGTCTTCCTGAGAACTTGTCAGAAATAGTTCGTTTTTTTTTTTTACCATACATGAAGATCTTACTTGACCTTCTTGTTCATTAGCTATTCTTTGATAGCTTCTTTTCCATTAGACACAGCCATCAACAATTTCCAAGATGAAATGGTCTTCCATGGGTAATGAAAGTTTCTTTTGACATGTGTACTTCACTAGTCAATGACTCATTTGGGAATAATGTTATCACCTTCAGTAATTGGGAGTTTTAGTCCCAGGTACTATTTGTCTCGTTGGTTTACGGGCCTTTTTTGATGGCATTCATTTTCAGATTAAATAGTAGTTTTGAAAAACTGCTCTGAGTTTTGTGATACTATATCCTACCTTCTAATCTGTGAATGGAAAGAGAAACACTGAGGATAAAGCATAATGAAGTATACAACAAAATTGAATTTTCCAGAAAACTGAAGGGAACTTACCTATGAGCACTTGAACTTCATTTTTAAAATAGCCGTTTAAATAGAAAATTTTTAAAAATTCCATTTTTAAGTAGAATCAACTTACCCCTTTTTGTGAAGATTTAAGGTAATCGTCATGAACATCAGCTATCAGGCAGTCAGAAAGCATCAGAATCTACTGTATGTCAGGCATTGTGCTCAGTACTGGGGATACAAAGACAAAAAATGCACTCTTAGGGAGTCTGTATTCTGTGTTAAGCCAGAATGACGGCTTTGGGCTACTGAGCAGTATAAGGGTGTGTTTTTATACTATCTTTTGTCTCAGACAATTTCGCTTTATTATTTTTTGTGCTTGTTTTACATGGCATTTAGTTTCTTTCTGGCCTACCAGTGATCATTTCTCATTCCATTTTAACTTCATCTAAACTGTTGTTAGAGATTGTTTGAAAAATTAAGTAATCAGTTTTAGAATCCTGTATAAGATAAATTCAAAATGCTGATGTGTTATAGGACTCATGGATTGTAGTGTGCAAGAACTTTGCTATATGTTCTTCAGCATTTTTTTGGCCTTTTTAATATTTTGGAATTTTTATGTGTGTTTCAAATGGTTTAAAATTATAGAAAACTGACATCTAGGTTAAGTGTGGTCTTACAGTGGCTGTCCTGTACTCAGTGATTATTGTATTAGCTGTCTAATTCAGGTGAGTTCCAAGTACCTCATTTTATTGTTGGAAGAATGGAATCATAGAAATTGAGTAAATTCCTTAAGTTTATTGAGAAGTCAGTTGCAAAACATTATTTAGAGTTTTTATTCTCTTTTTATGAGGATTAATTTAAAAAAAACTTGCTGAGGAGATTCCTAAGCTTGTTATTTTCCTCAACTACTACCTGTCACTCACCACACAAATCCATTCAGTTTCCAAATCTCAGTGTTTCTACCTTTACATCCAACTCCTTTTCTGCTCACACGGCTTACTATCATAGCTCAAGATCATCTTCTGCCCAGATTATTGAAGTAGCCTACTAAGTGTTCCTGCCTCAAGTCTCTCCCTGCATCAGGCCATCCTTCACGCTGTTGACAAACTGTTTTTTCTGACCAAGTCAAACTGGGTCAGTCAACTTTGATGGTGTATGATTGCCTCAAGAATAAAATATAAGTTCCTTGGTTTAGCTTATTCAGCCTTCTTCACAACCTTGAGTCACTCCTTCTTTCCAGCCAAGGTATTTTCCCGGTCCACACATGCCATGATGTAGCCATACAGGGATTTTGTCTGCTTCTCAAAGAACACATGAGCAAGTATATCACTTCATTTCCTGGCTCTGGGCTTTTGCTCTGAATGTTCCTGATATCCCAAATTCACTTCTTCCTTATTTTGACTCCGATTAACCCTTCTTCCTTTAAGATTTTCAACCTTGATTTTCCTTAAGCCTTTAAATGCTGATACTTTTCCTCTCCAACAACCTTGTATTTAACTACCCTGCATTTTTTGCATTTATTCTGTTTATGTTTATTCTGTATTTACCAATATATCTTTACAATTCCCCTGTTAGAATGTAAACAACTTGTGAGTAGGGACTATTTCTTTTGTTATGCTTATATCCCCATAGCCTAACACAGTGCCTGGAACATACTAGGAACTTAATAAATGTGTATTTATTGACTGATTACAGACATGAGAGAAGGTTTATGAAATGGCACAGAAAAAATAAAGTGGAATGTAGAGCTCAGGGAAAAGCTGGTAGTCCAGCTTGGCTGAAACATTGTGGATATGATGGATATTGATGTGAAATAATTCAATGGCAGGAAAGGTAGGTTGGCGCCAGGGTACAGAGAACCTTAAATGTCAAAATGAGGAGCTTGTATTTATTTTGGGGCAATAGAGAGCCACTAACAGTTTCTAAGTAGGACAGGGCCAAGGTTAGACCTATACCTAAGGGAGGGGTCTGGTAGATCAATTGGAGAGAAGAGAAAGTAGAGACAGGTAGGCCAGCGAGGAGGATATTATGCTAGAAGGGATGACTTTCACACAAATACTAGGAAAGCATATAGGAATTGGGTTCCATATATTTGCATTTTTTCTAATGAATTCTAAGCTGTTATTACAGTTTGTTATTAAATGTATTTATGACAAAGTTGAAGCGATGATTTCAGTGACATTTATCATTCATGAAGTCTTTATGAAAGCACATTAGTATGTATTTACTGTTTGAATGAATGAATGCAAAAACACTTTCAAGTATGTCAGAGAAAAGATACTTAAACTATTATTAGTATTTTTTGGTTTTTAAATTACCTACATTTTCTAGTATATTCATTGCACCTCTTCTTCTCAGAGAATCATCTCTTATAATATCCAGTCAGAAGTCAATAAGCATTTATTAAGCCTCTACCATGTGCCAGGTACCACGTGAAGTGCTAGGGATGAGACAAAACATAATCCCTACCCTCAAGGACCTCACAGTCTAATGAGGCACACAGTAAGCAAATAAATATGTACAAACAAGAAATATGCAGGATAGACAGGAAATAATTAGAAGAAGGCATTAGTCTAAAGGGATGAGAGGCTTCCTGTAGAAGATGGGATTTTAGTTGGGATTTGAAGAAAGCCAAGAAAACTGGTAGGTAGAAATTAAGAGAGAAAACATTTCAGGTATGGGGAACAGCCAGGAAAAAAATGTCCAGAAAGGAGAAAGAGAATGTTTTGCTCATGGAACAGCAAGAAGGCCAGTGTCACTGGATCAAAAAGCATAGTGCAAATGTGGGGCTTGAACAACAAGCAGGATATTGTATTTAATCCAGGAGGTGATGATGATAAAGATAAAAACAATCTAAGCAATGTATATGATAAATAGTCTAATTTTTTCCATATCTGTAGTCTGCTACCTGTGCAAAGAAGGATTGGAAGGTATATTCTCTGAATTCTGTTTTACATTTTTTGGCATCAGACTTGATTATTATAATTTCATAACATTCGGTTTAAGATGTTTTTGTTTTTCCATTTACATTTTGTTGTAAGGATTGTATATATAATTTTCCTGGTCTGTTTGCTTCATTGTGCATTGTTTTACAAAATCATTCCCATGCTTCTTTGTATTTATCATATTCAACATTTCTTAGAGTGCAGTAGCATTCCATTATATTACTGTACCATGATTTGTTTAGCCATTTACAGTCAATGGACACCTGCTTCATTTCCAGGTTTTTAGTACAACAAAGAATATTACGATAAATATTTTATTTTATTAATAACTTTTTTTCCATTGATCTTCCTGGGGACATATGCCTAGCATAGATCTGTGAGTCAAAAAGTATAATTTCTAGTAACATTTTAAAATATAATTCCAAACATTTCCAGAATGGTTGGACCAATTCACATCTCTACATAATAATATTGGAGGTTGCATTTTTTCATTTCATTCTAATTTTGTGATTTGAAACATTTAAAATTTTCATTTAGGATAAACATAGTTTACTTGAAAGTCAAGTCAAATCAGCAAACATTTATCAAGTGCCTAGTAGGCTATGACTGTTCTAAGTGAAGGGAATACAGAGAAAGACAACGACTAAAACAAAAAACCAAATCTATTCTTGCTTCTAAAGAAGCTCAGTCTAATCAAGAAAATAACATGCAAATAACTATATATAAACAAGTTACATACAGGATAAAATGGACACAATCTTTCTCATTTCTTATCTTAAGTATTCTTTTCTGGGCAGGAAAGTTTAAGGAGGATATAGACAAACTAGATATTATCCAAGTGACATTAACCAGGATATTAAAGGAGCATCAGACTGTGAAATATAGGATTAGTTGAAGGGCGTGCCATGTTGAGTCTCTTGGAGAGAAGATTTAGGGGGTATATGATAGCTGTTTTCAAGTATTAGAATGACTATCATGTGGGGGAAGGATTAGGCTTATTTTATTTAGCCCCATACATCTAATGTAGAAGCAGTGATTGGAAATTGCAAAGAATGAAATTTAGGCTTAATGTCAGGAAAAATTCCCTAACAATTAAGTCTAAGAGTGGAATGACTTTGTACATCCTTTTAGGTTTTTAACCAGTAGGCACATGGGCACTTGGAGTCTGTTTTATAATCTACATTCCTTCAGTGTATGGGTTGGAC